>NC_056623.2:108528212-108839462 GCF_002870075.4 Lactuca sativa
ATATTCTCGATCATATTTCTCATGCATTTGGTGGGTAAATTATTTAGACATTCCAAGGAACGACGTTTTACCAAGTGCACGTTTGAGGACTTCAACCTCATCTATCATGGCTGGACATGACGAATTTCATTGGCCTCCAAAATTATTGTTCAGTGAATTTTATCATATATTAAAAAATGTAGTAATCATGCATTAACTTATTAATAAAATTCGGTAGCATAATTGCCATGTAATGTAAATGTTTAACAATAAATAATCAAAACCCAACAGTTCTCATATTTCAAATATATTTATAGCAATAATGGTATTTCAATTATATTTATAACAATAATGGCATGGTTAACATAATACCAACTTATGTGCAATATAAACAATCTACATTAAATTTCATATCAATACTTTACACCAAATAACATGGAACCTATAATAAACTAATTAATAATATACTTACAACAATATCAATACCCTTAAGATAATAGCAACAAACTTACTATTTTGTAATCTACTTTAATTATGAACCTAATTACATAAATTTTATGTCAATACTTTACAAAACAATACGTAAAATCTACTTTAAACAACATACAATAGACACTAGACTAACAAAGGATACAAGTAGATAAATAACCATAGCCAAATTACAAAACTATACATTATAACAACAATTACATCACAACATACTATTAAAAAATACTTAGACCATTTATAAGAAACACTTAGCCATTAGTGATCATCTCCTTCAACTTAGTTGAAACCTTTGTTTCCAGTTCTCAGATTCATTTGAGATTGTTTATAGAAATTAGTTAACACAACTATGTGTTGGGTCATGGGGATACAAAAAAGCGACAACGACCCATCATAAGCAATACAAAAAAATCCCATAATCATATAGTAGATCCATGTTAAACCAAATCTAATCCAACTAAGCACAGTGGTAGAAAGATAAGAATCTTACCCTTGAAACCACTGAAATCTTCCAAGCTCTTGATGGAGAGAGAATATAGAGAGTCTAAATTAGAACTCAACTTTCATAGTCATACCGTAGAAGCAGCAAAGCGACCACTTGATAGATCCATCGATGATCAACACCAAAGTCTATACGATTTAGCCATCTGATCGAAGACATGTCATTATTTAATAAATTTGTGTCACGATTCGCAAAGGAAATTCGGGATTGAGAGAATGGTGAGAGGGCAGCAGAATTTTAGGGTTTGGAATACTTAGAAAAATTCTATTTATAGAGTGGTTTTAGAATCCTTTTGGAATAATTACTTGGTCATTAAGTAATTATCCATAAGAATGATAATTATCCAAATGATTTGACTTTTAAAATCATTACACTTAAACCCCTTAAGTGTAGAAGATTCTATTAATTAATTAAACACTTAGTTAACTAACAAACAAGACCCCAATAAACTCTCATGTTAGTTGTTTCTAATATCTATCATTGTTTGTAAACCAAAAGGACTCTCCTATTAATAGTAATATTACCAACTATTGTGACTTTAGGCAGTTACTCCATCAGTCTCCCATTTGCACAAGTCACCCAACACTATTTGGTCCAATATTCACTAGTAATCAATAGAGAGTGTGTCATCCAATGTATAATGCCATACTTATAACTCTAAGTTGTAATACATTCCTTATATAAGTGATCAATAGCGAGTGTGTCATCCAGGTCACCCAACACTATTTGGTCCATTATTCACTAGTAATCAACAGAGATGGTGTCATCCAATGTATAACGTCATACATATAACTTTAAGTTGTAATACAACCCTTATATAAGCGATCAAATATTGATTTCTCTTTCATATCCACATAAACGCGAGACATGAAAATATGCCAATCCTAAATGTGCAAGATTATGCTTCTCATGGGTCGAGCATGAAAAAATACACTATTGATCCATTATCAATTCAGTTTGAGCACGCTCATGCATTTGATGTCAATACCAAATCATTGAGGGGAAAAAGATATCAACTTCCCCTGTTAAGGTAAAATGACCAAATAAACTTTGACTATATACACTCTTTCTATTCATCTTGTCATATACGGATATTCTCTTTATGGATGCTAGTTACGCATAATGTTAGAAAAAACCAAAACATGATAACTTGCATAACAAAATCTCATGTATCTCTAGTTGAAAAATATAAAATATTATCATCTTAAAAATATTTGTGGGTAGAATCCCTGAAGTATTCTTTAAGTGTGAGTTACTACAACACTTAAATTTTCAATTTTAGTACTCATGAGTATTAGTCACATCTCCACATTATGTTCATCACCAAGAACAATCCACTAGTAGTCTATGACAATCTTAAATCACTATTTTCTTCTAGAAATAGGACCTATTGTGGAGGTTTAAGTAAATTAATACTCTAGAATTTGGTCAAAACATGCAAAGAGGAACACAATAATAAACTAATAAAAGGACTAGCTTCTAGCATATATTAAGATGACTTAATAATGGCCAATTTAAATAAAGATTTATACTACTTAAGCTTCCAAATTGAAACAAACTACATTGATTGTGCTCAATACAATTCATTTTCAAATCTAATGCCTTTTGACCTTGCATGACAATCATACTTGGTTAGTGACAACAGCTTAGTGAATGGATCAGTAAGAATCTCTTCTGGTGTGACTTTAGTGACTATGATGTCTTTTCATTTAATAAACTATCAGATGTAATGGTATTTACTGAGTATTCCATGTGCTCTTATGTGATGTCTAGATCCTTATTCGAGACAATTGCACCCTTATAGTCACAAAAAGTGTAAACAAGATCATCGATGACTGGAAGATAACACTGAGACCATTGATGAACCCTTTTAGCCACTTAGCATTCTTTCCAATCTCATTAACTACAATATATTATATCTTTGTTATTAATTCCACTATAGTGTCTTACTTGGTACTCTTCCAAGTAATGTCTTTACCATTCAGTAAAAGCACGAACATGGATTACAAATAAAATTGTCTCCACTAGTCTTAAATTAGAATCAATGTAACCTTTACATTGACCTTTTTCATACTTACAAAAAAATCTCTCTTGTCCTCTTCGGATACTTAAGAATGTTCTTGGTTTTGATTTTATCATTCTCTTATAGTTTATCTAATATCGACTCATCATGCTTAAGGGATACAAGATATTAGACCTAGTCAAGGTTGTAAAAAACGCTCGACGTTAGCTAGTCGGTGGACTGGGGTTAAGAGATTAATCGGCTAGGCGGGGATAAATCGGGGGATTAATCGGGGACCATTAATTGCTAACTCGTTAAATTTTAAAAGGTTAAATATGACTAATATTATAACAAAGTTCGTAAATACCACTAATATCTTAATAAAATAGGTTAATATGATTAATACAACATTAATCATTCCTCAAATGGTTTATATTGAGTAGAATATCTTCAAAGTGTTAAAATTTTATTATTTTCTACTATTTTAGTCATTTTGTATGCAAGGATTAATCGCTAGGCACCCTCTAATTGGTTGGGTAGCGCCTAGGGATTAATCGAACATTAATTGGGACCTAATCGGGATTTTTACAACAATAAACCTAGTACATGTAATGGCATATGTGATTGATCCCACGATCGATGCATGTGAGACTCGACTAATTTCCTTTAGCTCATCACTAGAACTAAGACATTGAGCATTTCTCAATTTCATCACTAGAACAATTCACAAACTCTTTAGTGTTCTACATCTTGAATTTCCTCAAGATGGCATTTACTTTGGCTTAATCCAATAAGTCACTTAGATATATCCCCATAAATCCTTGTATTCAATATGTATTCTGATTCTACCAAATGTTTCACGGAAAAACAACTCACAAGCCAATATTTTACTCTACACAAAGTTAGGACATCGTTTTCTATGAATTGTATATCATTCGTATAAAGTACAAGGGTGAAAACAACGCTCCAAATAGCTCTAACATATAATTATGGCGCATCCTTGTTCTCGTAAATCCAAAAATCAAACAAAATATTCCAAATACGAGACGCTTGTTACATTCCATAAATGAAATGGTTAATCTTACACACCCTTCACAACCTATCTTGGTTTAAATATGTGTTTATTCATATTCATGTTTATCTTGTTCTTGAAGACCCACTTATACCCATCTATTTTAGGGCCATGTGTGTGATCAACTATATTTTAAATTTTTTTATGATACATGGACAAAAACTCACACACCATGCCCCTTTCTTCTTTTGCAGTCTTTAGGGCCTACCATAGATTTCTGGTAACCGGTCGACTCTGATCATCATCTATGAGTTGACTCATTTCCCCCAGTAATATAAAATCTATATAACTATGTGTATGACATCGTATGTTATCTATTTGGAGAAGAATTGTAGATATTTTAGATTCCTTAACAACCCTTTATTGAGAATCAATTAGTCTTTTCAACCTCTTGTTGTGCCAACTTCAATTTCTCTGTTGATTAATTCTTGAATTTATTCAAGATTAATCTGGCTCCCACTGGCCTTTTTGTAATATAGCTCTCTTTCTCGAAAGACTGAATTTCGAGCAACAAACACTTTGTTCTCAGAGGGTTTGTCAAATAATTACCCAAAAGACTTGATAAGATTCATAATGAAGTAACATTCATCTTATTTGAGTTATTGCTTATGGAGCGCTTTGTGAAAATTATAAGCCTCACACCCCCATATATACAAATGAAGGAATGTCCTCACTTTTTATTTTAGAGTATGTTTTAGAACCTTCTTATTGGTAAAAGGTCAAGGACTCTTGTAACAACCTTCATGGTACATGTTTTGGTCAAAAAATTGATAACCAACTTTCGCAACCAAATTAGTAAGTGTGGTTTGATGTTTAAAATAAGATATATAAAACCAAAATGCTTAAGATCTTGAAATATGCTAAAGATCTTAGTCGTGCCCATGATCCTGAGACGAAAATAGTAATATTCAGTGAACTGTTTATTAAAGTGTTTTATTTTGTATTGTAAATGAGTGTATTTGAAATGTTGTTAAAATTGTTTAACAAATGAATTCATATTATAAATATCAAGAAACTCAAGATGTTACCAAGACACCATAAAATATCTTAGTAGTTCTGACAATGGAATAAGATTAATAATAAAGTAAATAATAGAAAATGGTGCAATCGATCAAACAACAATAAATAAGTGAAAGCAAACGTAACAACGTAGTGATGTATGGCGAAAGCACTTAATTCTTTTGGATCTCCAACATAATACCTCGAGAGGTGATAAAATCACCCGCCTTAGAGCTTATCTAGGCAGTTATAGCGGTCCAAAAATATCGGTCAAGGGGCGATATTTGGGATATAGGTTATCGTGGTGGGATATCGGTGGGATATCGGTATTTTATATCATGCATAATTAATATATAAAAACATAAAACATATATAAAAGTAATATAAAAAGTCAAAATTCAAAACTGTCAATGTTTGAAACATAATCTTACGTAATCCATGAGATCTTCCTCCAAGTCCACATCAACCAAGGCATCCAATTATTATATCTAGATCATCCACATCAACTCTAATATCGTCATCATCATTTAAAAATTATTTACTTAACGCATCAACATGATCAAACCTATAGAAACTAGAAAGTTAACACTTAAGTATGTAACAATTAACATAACAATAAGATCGGTTAATACTTAAAACATGACTCTATGACCTAAAACTAACAATTAAGTACTTCACATAATAGCAGGTTCATTTAAGTTAAGTCTATAAGATTTAAGGCCTTGACTTAACACTAAAAAAAGGAAGTAAAATTACTTAAGCGATATCCCACCTGGAAATCGCCTGGAAATATCGGTAAATATCGGTTAAATATCGGTAAATATCACCGATATTTGCAGTCCAATATTTTGGACCGATATTTGACACCGCTATTTTGAAAAGTATCGATAATCGATATCCCACCTGGAAATCGTCGATATTAACTTCTTAGGAGCTTATATTAATTGAAATAAAATTACAAGTGCTAGTCGATCATGTGGTAGGTGTAAGAGTGCTCAAGTTTTGAATAATGAGAGTGAGAATTGAGGTTTGAATATGTGTGTTAGTGAGTGGTCAGCTAGGATTTTATACATAGTGACAATAACAAATATATATATATATATATATATATATATATATATATATATATATATATATATATATATATTCCTTGACCAGACTTTCTCGATGGTCTTCAACATTCACAAGGCTTTGACCATATGCTTTTGACATGGTCTACTTCTTTCTAATTAAGTTCATAATCCTGACATAAGATATTACAAGAAAAAAATGGCAGTCCAAGATGAAATTTTTGCCCATAAAAATTTCCCCCATAAATCTTCAATCCAAGATCAAGGGAGTTGGAGATTCTTATTCTGGAGAAGGCATGTTAAAATGTTGATGTGACGTAATCCGCTTATCAAGGTTTAATCTTATCCATCCATTATCCTATTAATTTTAAATTTTAAATGGTCAAGATTTTCATATTTAAACCCTATTTTAAGCTTAGAGATTTTATCTTTCTTCATTCGGCTTGTGATCACGAGGGTTTCTTCTATGTAATCAACTCCTCCCTTTCTCTTATTTTCTTTTATTCTTCTTGTGTGAACATGGGTAAAAAAACTTGTTTGAGCTAAGGTTAGATCATATAAACCCATAGTTGGATGATTTCATAGATTTAGGCTTGTTACCTAGTAGTGAGAGTGAGATTGGTAACTTTTCCAATATCGATATCTATTTGCTTCGATCACTAGGAAAGTTTCCACAAGATAAAATTTTTAGGGTTTCGGGGTCAACATTGAGAGTAGATTATATTTCTTCATCATGGACTTGTTTTTATGAGTTTCCGTTCGTCATTGGTTTGTCATTCCCTTTTCTTCGACTAATTTTGGAATTTTTTTCAAGTTACCAAACTTGCTTACGCCCAAGTTAGCCAGCCACTTGGCGTATCCTGTTTTAGACTCATCATATAAATAAATCCAAAGGTTGGATCTTGGATTATCTGAGATAACATGTTTTTAAAACATTAAGATCATTGTGTATTCTCGTGTTGTCGTCAATATAAAGATTGGGAAACCTTATCTAGTCTTAAGAAGTTCTTTTACTGATCATGATTCGAAAAAAAGAAGATAACTTATTGTCAAAAATTGTTCTCTCGGGTAGGATCATCCCTCCCAAGATTTGGTGACTGAGGGTAAGGCTTCTATATTTAGGTCTTTATTTTTTATATTTCCTTTAGATATTAATTTTGACTTTTATCTTAGGCAGTTCCAAAGTTCGAAGTTCTCTTTCCTCCTCAAGAAGATGTTGAAGCATAGATCCAAGAATTCTTGAGGCTTCTAATAGAAAAGAGAAGCTTTGGAAAAGTATAGAATGTCCTTCTAAGGGTCTTAGAACTTATGTGGTGGTTAAAGATTTAGAATAGGTTAGTATGTCTACAGGTCTATTACTATTTCTCCTTTAACTTGATGATCTTCATATTGGTTGATAGAATTCTTCTTGTTTAGCACCAAAATTGACTGAAGCAGCCTTCTGCTTTATGTGCAAGAAATATGGAGCCTAATCCCAAAAAAAGAATCTTGAACCCAAGAAAAGGAAGGTCATTCTAGAAATGGATTAAGAGATCTTTGAAGGGTTGAACCCTTTTGAGTTTAAACAAAAAATGATCCAATTGAATCAATGTGTATGTTTCTATTTTTATATTCTATTTCAAATGGTAGCGCTAACCAGTTATCTTGGTTATGGTTCTAGGCTACAACTTTAACGTTGAAGGGTGTTGAGGAGCTTAACAAGGATTTTGAGGCTACCAAGAAACAATCTTAGCACGATTTGAAATAAAAGGATAAAGAGCTTACGTAAAAGGTGAAGG
Organism: Lactuca sativa; assembly: GCF_002870075.4. Taxonomy (NCBI): domain Eukaryota; kingdom Viridiplantae; phylum Streptophyta; class Magnoliopsida; order Asterales; family Asteraceae; genus Lactuca; species Lactuca sativa. The sequence continues at coordinate 108,536,101 of NC_056623.2, forward strand.
AGTTAAAAGACAAGAAGGAAGATATGGAAAGGTTGATGAGGGAGAGAGATGATCTAAAAGATCAACTGCACGACAATTAGAAAAAGACAACAATGTTTATAACTATTTCAATAATGCAGGCTAGGTTGAAGATGGTAGAGGATATTAAAAAAAACAGGTTTCATTCTTAGGATAAGACTAAGTGGGAGCAGACATTGAAGAACTTTAGGGGTGAAGGAGAAGTTGATCATAAAGTTGACGAGAATGTCATATAGGAGAATGTTGAGGGTCAAGATGTTGAAGGCCTAGAGAAAGGTGAGGACATTGCTCCTTGAAGGCTTTGGATTTGTTGTTGTTGGGTTGTTGAACAATATCTTGGTTTATGTTTTAAGACAATTATTTGTTATGTAATAGATTGATCTAGGTTATGCATGCTCATAGAAGCATGGTACTTTTCTTCTGAATATTATGAATGGTTGAAAATAATTTCTTAGTTCCATGAATATATTTTTCAAAGAAAATTTTTGAAAGTCTATTTTAAAAAAAGGACCCAAAATGAATGTATATAATTTGATAAAAAAAATCAAATAAAAAGTAGTAAGTAAATCATTGATGAAAAGTTAGAAATAAATTTTTTTCAGAAGATATCATTCGTAGATAAATAAAAAAAATATGTTTTGAGTTCAGAAATGAATATATGAAGGGTTTTGTACCTTCTATGACATTTCGAGTGAAGATTATCTTCGATGACATCGTGAGTTAAATCTTAGGATGCCCTAACTGCTTTAAGTGTTTGGTTTTGATTCAATATCTTAATTTTGATAAATCCATGTGCTTTATACTTCTTAACTTTGTGAACACAACTAAGTTAAAACTATAAGTCAACATGAAAATGTTGGATCTGGGGATATCCTAGCTTAGGGTTGCTCTTTTATGCTGTAGGTTAACATGTCAATGTTAAATGCGTAGGTATAAGTTCCTAATTGTCTAACAAACCTACGTCATTCCATTAATTTTTTCTTATGTTCTAACATATAGTTAGTAATATGGAGGTTGTCAGTTACTAAACCGTAAGTTGATCCATATATCCTTTGACAAGAGCTAGAATTTGTGTGTCCAAGCGAGGTGTTTAAACCTGATCTCGTAGAAAGATGTTAATCTTTAAAAATTAGAAGGTATATTGGTACCTTACATTTTAAGAGGGGTGATTAGTCCCTAATATCTTTGTCAAGATCTTCAAGTTTCTGTAAAACAAAGATCTTGGGTAAATGGTGGGCGTTTGATTAGCTAACACCCCTGTGATGCTTAACTCACTATCAAGGATAAAAATTATATAAAAATAATTGAAATTGAAAAAAAAAAAAGAACACACTTGAGTATCATGGGCCAAGATCTTGGATCTATACAATAATAATTTTTAAGATGTCTAATGTTCCAGTATCTTGATAATACTTGACCATCTTGGATGGACAACCAATATGCCCCCTTTCTAACTTCAAAATCTATTAGGTAAGGATCTTCCCATTTTGGGGCAAATTTGCCAGCACTACACTCGATTGTATTTTGGAAAAGATTTCTAAGGACAAAATATCCTACCTTGATTCTTCTTGTTTTGATATTTTTGTTATAATATTTAGTAATCCTTTATTGGTATGTTGTTATCCTTATCTTGGCAGTCCTTGAGTGCATCCACTTTGGTAAGATCGTCAACTAGGATCTTGTCATTTTTTGTTCTTGGTTGCAGAATCTTCTCCTAGCTATAAGGATCATGACTTTTGGGGGATTCACAACGTCAATTCCAGATACCAAAGGATATGTTATTTATCCTCTATAGTTCTTGGTTGTGGCCCTATCTGCCCAAAGCACCAAGGGTAATTCTTCAACCCATCTTCCTATTCTTTCTGTGAGTATTTTCTTTAGGTTTTTTACAATGATCTTATTTATTGACTTGGCTTAACCATTATCATGAGGATGTACATGCGTAGAAGTGATCATCTTGATTCCCCAACTTACACAAAAGTTTTGTGTCTTTTATATATAAATTAAGAGCCATTATCACATATAGATTTAGATAGGATACCAAACTGGTCAAAATGTTGTGCTTGATGAAGGATATGACTTATTTCTCTCCAACTTGAACAATACCTTCATCTTCTATCCATTTGTAGAAGTAATCAGTGATTACTAGCATGAAAACTTTACCACCTAGTACTATGGGAAGTTTGCCAACAATGTCCATGTCATATCTCATCAATGGCCATGGAGTTATAATTAGGTGTAGAGGTCCAGGTGGTTGGTGCAAGATATTGTTATGTCTTTGTCATGCATCACATTTCCAAGTGCACTCCATTGCATTTTTTGAGTTTAATTGTGTTGCATCATGGGCTTGTATTTTGTATCCGGATTAGGCCTGTACATCTGTGATTATCTAGCAGGGTTATACTATAAATATGAATGCATGTATGCATTAGATACAACGGAGTTTATTACGTTTATTATTTTGTAACCCTAAACACCTCTACAGTCGAAATTCTTAATCGGGCTCTTCTGAGGTGTTGAAGCATTAATCATATGACACATTCAAAGCCATTCTCGTGTTCATAATTACATTCTTAATTGTTTGTCTACATAGAATCTAATGATCTTGATTGAACTTTGGTATCAGAGCAGGAGACTGTGTGATCAATACACATTCCTTCTATATTCAGAATACTTTAGGGTTTTCGCTTTTATCGTATAAATAGAAGTCGTCTTCTTCGTATCGACGGTAACTCTGTTTCTGATAAAACCCTAATCTCAAGTTTACAGGTTTGATTCTAGCAGCTAACCATGTCTCACGAAGATTCGCAAACAAATCCCATCAACATCTCAAACAGCATTGGATCCACTACTATGAAGTATGGAGGCATCACTTTGAAGATTAGGTGGTTGGATCTGAAGACAATGGCTATCTCATCTGGGAATCTATCATGCTTGGGCTGTTTGTTCACTCAGGAACAAACACAACAGTTAAGTCCCAAAAGGAATATAACAAGATGGTGGCGGATGTAGAGAAGATGCCATAGGATGAGAAAGACAAGTTGCTGTGTAATGTGAAGGCAATGAGAATGATCAGATTCGCCTTGCAGTCTGACACTTTTCAGTTGGTTGGTTAATGCACGACGGCTAAAGAAATCTAGGATAGGTTGAAAGAACTTTATTCAACCGATGAAGATCTGGAACACTCCATTCAAACCTTTTTGCTGTCAGAATTTGGAGTTTTCGAACAGAAACCAGAAGAAAAACTCATACAAACTTTCGATCGGTTCAATCATCTCCTAAGTAAGATGATCAAGCATGGAATAGAAAGAAATTTGATCGAGCAGAAGGTGACCTTCATGAACGGTCTTAGACCAGAATGGATGGCCGTGGTCTCAACCATGAAAGCACTTGAATAGTTTAAATGTTACTCACTAGCGAAACTTGTGGGAATACTTAAGTCCCATGAAAGTGTAGTAACCAAAGAAGCAAAGGTAGTTTCAGGTGTGGGATCGCTGGCCCTTGTCTCAAAAGGAAAAAGCATTGCAGAAGAAGAAGAAGAAGAAGAAGAAGAAGAAGAGTCTGATATGTCTGAATGTGACCTTATAAGCAAGGAGTACGCTTTGATGATTACCAATCCAAAGAAGTTTGCACGAAGTAAATTTCCTGTCAACAAGAACCGAAACTGACAGGGAAGTTACAACTCTGAGAAGGTGAAGGATGAAGCAAAAAATTCTTCTCAAAAGGATGAAGACAAGAAGGAGAGCAAGGTTGCGGGAGACTCTGGGTTTGACTGCAATTACTGTCACGGCAAGAATCACTTTGCCGAAGATTACGTGCTAAGGAAAATGGCTGAGAAAAGAGATGGTGAAGATGATGAGGCATACTATATGTGCAAGTTGGAAGAGATCAACAAAAAGAAATTGAATAACGGTTCTATGAATGCCTTGATTGTCTAGGAGAATGCAGATGAATATGAGTTCGGTGGCGTTGAAGTTTGGTCAACCGACTCTGAAGATGAAGAGGTGAGAAAGCCCACTCATGGAAGGGCTTATGTGGCAAAGGAAGTAAGTGCAGCTAGAAGGTGTTTAATGGTCACAACTGGTTCATCAACCGAAAGTGCAAGTGAGGAACCGAACCTGACTGAGGACAAGTGTTTTGCAACCAAGCCTGTGAGTGAGAAGATCAACGAATGCGCTCGGCTGATCAAAAAGGTACAATCCATCCTTGAATCACTTAAAGTTCCAGTAACAGATTATAAAGAAGAATTAAAAGAATTAAAATTCAAATTTTCTAACTTAAGTGGTAGTCTCATGCAAAACCGCTTAGCGAATTCTAATCTAAATGACCAACTCAGCAGGGTGTCTTCAAAAAGTGAGGAGAGAAGGATGTGGATTGAGCTGAAGGAGGCGATATTAAATAACGTTAGGCATGAAAGTATTTATTTGCAAAGAGACAATTTAAAGTTTTTAAAACAAAGGAATGTTTTTTGTTTAATTGCTAAGTGCTTATATACCAATATTGCTCATTTGCATTTAAGCTGTGAGATAGGAAAGAAGATTCATAAGATGATCTTACCCTTCCTTGAATTTAAGGAGGATGAGGTCATTGCTGAGAGTGAATCAATAGTGTCGTCAGAAGAGACATCCATGTCTTACAAAATTATATTGGACAAGATATTTTCATCGATTCTAAGGAACATAAATGTATGCTCAAAAATCTTTTGTATGAAAATGATAGGTTAAAAATTAAGTCTGAAACTATTCGATCTTTTGACACGTCAAACACCAAATTAATCTCAGAAAATAAAATAAACTTAGATAATACGTCTGAATTTGATGACGAAAGTGAGATGAGCGAAATCTTAGTGGAAGACGTAGTCGATTGCTCTGAGTTTATGAAGAGTGAAACCGAAAATGAGAAACCTCTCATATCTGAAAATTTGGTTGAATTCGCTCGCCTGTCAAAAGAAAAGCCACAGAAACTCAAATAAAAGGCTATGGTCTATCAAAAGGTTCAAACAGTGTCAAATCAGGTCTATGCAGTTACTGGTGTCACTGCAAAACAAACAACAGAGTTAAAAATCCTGGTCGACAAAGACAACGCTGAAGGATGTGACGATTACTTCTGGTCAGCTCCTATTGACAACGCAGACGAAACCGTAGGCTTATCTGAGCGAACTTCATGGAGGGTTAAAGGAAGATACGTTGCTGAACCCAGCAACAAACCCTCGAGTTTCGACAAACCAAGCACAAGTGGAACCAAGGAAATCCCTAAAGAACCAATGAAAGTACCGAGAGTTCCAACTAAGACAGTCGAAACTCAAAAGGAGAAGCCAAAGGCTAGCTTCAATATCCACAAATCACAGAAGGAGTTAGCTGAACAGAAACGCTTAAGAAATCAAAGATATATGAAGAATCTGAATGAGCAAAAACGTCATTAGCAATCTCAAAATCCCAACTATGTTCCTCCAAAGAAAGAATCAAGTGATAAAGGAAAAGAAAAAATGAAAGGAAAAGAAAATTTCAGCCCAAATTCCTATTATTCCAAATCTCAGAACCGAAAGTCAAGCTTCGGTCCCCAAACCAGCACTCAGAACCGAAAGTCAAGTTTTGGTCCCCAAACCAACTCTCAGAACCAAAAGTTAAGTTTCAGTCCCCAAACCAGCTCTTAGAACCGAAAGTCAAGTTTCAGTCACCAAACCGGCTCTCAGAACCGAAAGTCAAGCTTCGGTCCCAAGTCTAGTTTCGGTCCTTCCAGCAAATCAAATTTAGTAAAGAATATCAAAGGAAAGGGAAAGCTCAATTATGAGATTCGTAATAAGAAAAAGTTAGCTAACCCTAGGATTCAAAAGAAAACACCAAAACCATTTAACAACACACCAGCTAATACACCAAAGTTTAAACAAGATAAAACTAAAATCAAGGTGCATACCATCAAAAGAGAAGATCAATACACTCTAGTAAAACAAACATATTTGGTTGATATTTCTACTACAATTCCTTTTTCTGTTAAAAACTCACCAGGACCCAAGAAACTTTGGGTTCCTAAATCTACTTAAATTTGCAGGTGATACGTGACGAACAGTTTGATGATGAATGGTATAGACAGTGGATGCTCGCGTCACATGACAGGAAGGAAGAAAGAGCTGAGGGAGTTTCGGTCCCTTAAGGATGGTGGATCTGTGGAGTGTTGCAATAGCTCATATGGAACAATCAAAGGATATGGGATGATAACCAACGGTGACTTCTTAATTCGAAAAGTTGTAACACCGTGAATTTCAAAATAATTTTTCGCATAATATAAAAACATATTCATTTAATTTTCATAAAAAACTCAGTGTTTGAAACTCCAATCAATGTCATACAAAGAATCCCAAGATCACATATCATAAAAATCCCATGTGTGTGTACTGATCAAGCCGGCACCTTCCCACGGTCATCACTAGTACCTGAAACAAATAACACCAACACTGTAAGCATAAAGCTTAGTGAGTTCCCCAAAATACCACACATAACACATATTAGCCACTCGAGGCTATAACTCTATGGGTCCGTGGACCCTACTCTGTGAACCCTCTGGTTCTAACTCTGTGAACCTTCCGGTTCTAAGAACACATAACATACATATAGCATACAAATACTCTGTCACATAACTCTGATTACCTACTCAAGGTAGAGTATAGTGAGAAGACTCACCTTGCGTATCTCGATAACTCGCAAATCCCAGAGATCACTCGCACTCGATCCTCCGAGCTATAATCCTCATATCTCTAATTAACACTTTCACAACTAAGGTTGACTACCCTATCAAGTCAACACTGGTCAAATATGGTCAACGGTCAACGGTCAACTTTGACCGGACTCGGCGAGTGCACTAGAGCGACTCGGCGAGTCTATACGTGTTCACTGACTCCCTAGGATCCTCTCTTGACACGTCAAGTACTTCCCTGACTCGACGAGTTCCACCTGGCATGAATCGCGGGGCCACCACGACTCAACTCGCCGAGTCTCAAGAACAACTTGGCGAGTTCTAATTTGACTCAGTCCACCTATCAACCCACTCTGGCTCTCCCTGACTCACTGAGTCAATCCCTTAACTTGGCAAGACCACTCACTGAGTGGTTCTGGGAAATCTTCATGCTACTCGCTGAGTCTGTTCTTCAGACTCCATTCCATGCATCAACATAAACTCGCTCCTGAGATCAGATCTGTCCCAATGACTCATAGATCCAGTCCTTCCAAGTTCATTCATCACGTAAAGTCACTATCTTGGCTACCATGCGACGCCTATAAGGCTTCTTTTGGTGAAATGACATCTAAAATGATAACCTAAGTCCACAACTCAAAAGGAAAGGCATAACGCAGAGCATTTGGCATTCTCTGGACCTACTAAGGTCCATATCTAGGTACCAATTCCCCATGGGACCTCTCACACTCCAATTACAAGGTAAACAAGGCATGAAGAAACCCTAGATTTGACTATATCAATAAAAACACGAAAATAAGCTCTAAATATTACCTCAAATAGCTTCCTCTGCCGAAATGAAAGTAGATCCAAGCTCCCCAACTCTCCTAGCTTGGCCTTCATCTTCCCTTCTTGCTAACACACACAAGGATGGTGAACAATGGCCTCTTTTCTCACTCACAAGGACTCTCAGATGCTCTGGTGCTCTCAAGGTCGAAGGTAGCCGCAATGTAGGGCTATAAGGTCCTTTAAATAGGGCTCAGAGCCAGGAAATTAGGGTTTCATTAAACAGCGTGGACTCGCCGAGTCCACTCTTGGACTCGTCAAGTCCGGACTCGAACCCGCGTCCAAAACCGCGATCATACTCGGCGAGTCTAGGCTCCAACTCGCCGAGTCTCCTCACAAATTACCAAAAATAAATAAATGAATAATACCTTGGAATCCGGGCTGTTACAATTGTCCCCCACTAGAACTAGACTTCTCCCTTGAAGTCTCGCTCTGTAAATAACTCTGGATGCTGCTCACGCATCTCACGCTCCGGTTCCCAAGTCATCTCGGACCCCTTCCGATGATGCCACTGAACCAAAACCAAGGGTACCTCCTTGTTCCGCAGAACCTTGACCTTCCGATCTCTGATTGCCACTGGTCTCTCAGCATAATTCAGGCTCGCATCCACCTGAATATCCTCTAATGGAACCACTGCCGACTCATCGGCTATACACTTCCGCAATTACGACACGTGGAAAGTGTCGTGAATCTGACCCAACTCTGCTGGCAAATCCAAACGATAGGCTACCCTGCCTACCCTCGCAACTACCCGGAATGGACCAATATATCGGGGCCCCAACTTGCCCCTCTTCCTGAATCGAATCACTCCTTTCCAAGGAGAGACCTTCAGGAGCACAAGGTCGCCGACTTGAAACTCAAGCTCGGACCGGCGTCTGTTTGCATAACTCTTTTGACGACTTTGAGCAGTCGACAACCTCTGTCTGACCTGTTGGATCTGCTCTGTTGTCTGAAGCACGATCTCTGTACTGCCCAACACACGCTGTCCAACCTCTCCCCAACAAATGGGGGTCCGACACTTCCTCCCATACAACAGCTCAAAGGGCGGAGCATATCCTCGAGCGTCTGAATCGTCAGCTCACTCTGACCGTCTGTCTGGGGATGATATGCGGTACTAAAATGCAGCCTAGTACCCAACTCCTCATGAAACTTCTTCCAGAATCTGGAAGTGAAACGTACGTCACGATCTGAAACAATCAAGATCGGCACCCCATGCCGAGATACCACTTCCCTCACGTACACCTCTGCCAGTTTCTCTGCTGAAGAACTCTCGCTGATAGCAAGAAAGTGAGCGCTCCTCGTCAACCTGTCCACAATCACCCAAATTGCATCAACTCCTCTGGCAGTCCTTGGCAATTTGGTGATAAAATCCATGGTGATTTGTTCCCACTTCCATTCGGGAACCTCCAACGGCTGCAACTTACCATGCGGCCTCTGGTGCTCGGCCTTAACCCTACGGCAGGTCAAGCACCTCTCAACAAACCACGCAACATCCCTCTTCATACAGGGCCACCAATACTCCTTTCTCAAGTCCAAATACATCTTAGTGGCCCCAGGATGGATCAAAAATTTTGAACGATGAGCCTCTCCCATCAAAATGGCACGCGTTCCTCCCACAAACGGCACCCAGATACGCCCCTGAAATGTCATAAGCCCCACACCATCGGTAACAAACTCTGAAACCAAACCAACAACCCGCTCTTTCTTCTGCATCTCAGGTTGCACAGCCTCGGCCTGTGCCCCACGAATGGCGTCCAACACTGGAGCTATCACAGTCAATCTCAAACATACATCCTACAGCGGGGTGCTCTCCGCCCTGCGGCTCAGTGCATCGGCTACAACATTAGCCTTGCCTGGGTGGTATAGGATCTCACAATCATAATCCTTGACCACATCCAACCACCTTCTCTGTCGCATATTTAGGTTAGGCTGATCCATCAAATATTTCAAACTCTTATGGTCTGTGTATATCGTACATCGAACCCCATACAGGTAGTGATGCCAAATCTTGAGGGCGAACACCACTGCCCCCAACTCTAGATCATGGGTGGGATATCTCATCTCATGAGGCTTCAGCTGCCTCCATGCATATGCTATCACATGCCCTCTCTGCATCAGCACCGCCCCCAACCCCAAAATCGATGCGTCACAGTATACCACAAAGTCCTCCATCTCTTCCGGGAGGGCTAACACCGGGGCTTCGCATAACCTTTGGCGAAGTGTCTCAAAGGAGGCCTGCTGCTCGGGGCCCCATGAAAAAGCAACACCCTTCCGGGTCAACCTGGTGAGTGGCACTGCGATTTTAGAGAAATCCTTGATAAATCTCCGATAATACCCTGCTAACCCTAGGAAACTCCTGATCTCGTAGGGTGACCTCGGCACCTCCCAACTCATCACTGCCTCAACTTTGGCGGGGTCGACCAATATCCCTTCCTGGTTAACGAGATGTCCTAAGAACTGGACCTCCCGCAACCAGAAATCACACTTGGAGAATTTGGCATAAAGCCTCTCCGATCTCAGTACTCCGAGAACCTCTCTCAAATGCTCCTCATGTTGCTCTCTAGATCTCGAATATACTAGAATTTCGTCGATAAATACAATCACCGACCGATCCAGCATCAGCCTGCACACTCGGTTCATGAGATCCATGAACACTGCCGGGGCATTGGTGAGCCCAAAAGGCATCACCACAAACTCGTAATGTACATAACGCATCCTGAACGCTGTCTTCTGGACGTTCTCATCTCGCACCCTCACCTGATGATATCCAGACCTCAAATCGATATTGGAGAACCAAGACGCTCCCTGCAACTGATCGAAAAAATCATCGATCCTCGGCAACGGGTAACGGTTCTTGACCGTCAGCTTGTTCAACTCCCGGCAATCAATGCACATCCGGTATGAACCATCCTTCTTCTTGACGAACAGGATAGGCGCTCCCCACGGCGAGCTGCTCGGCCGAATAAACCCCTTTCCCAGCAGCTCCTGAAGCTGCGAGGATAACTCTTGCATCTCTGGAGGTGCAAGGCGATAAGGCACCTTAGCGATAGGCGCGGCCCCCAGAACCAAATCGATACTGAACTCCACTTGCCTCATAGGAGGCACACCCGGAAACTCCTCAGGAAATACATCAAGGAACTCACGCACTATTGGAACCTCCTCAACAGACCTCAGTCTCTTGGAATCCACCCGCGTATCCATCACATACGCCAATAAACCCTTACAGCCCTGCTGTAGACAATGCCTCGCCCTAGTGGCCGAACAAAACGTTGATCTAGAACGTGTACCCTCTCTGTACACCGTAAGAACTCCCCCACTAGGGTCTCGTATGGTCACCGGCTGTCGCTCGCAGTCGATAACCGCACCGAATCTGCTCAACCAGTCCATGCCTACAATGACACAGACATCACCCATCGCGATAGGAACTAGATCAATCGGGAACTCAACACCAAAAATCTCGACTACGCACCCTCGGAGAACCTCCGTGGCATATATCACCCTCTCGTCAGCTATGGAAACTCTCAGAGGCCGAATCAACGCCTCACGACTAACACTAATATGCTGACTAAAAGCCAAAGATACAAAAGATCGACTCACACCCGAGTCAAACAACACCAAGGCAGGTACAGAATTCACAAGAAAAGTACCTATGCATAACATAATATAAGCATAATATCTCAATATCAAAATAAATACACGAAAGAATACATACCAGCCATGACATCGGGCGCCGCGCGGACCTCCTTTGCGGTCAACTGAAAAGCTCTTCCTCGTGCCCTCGGCACCTCGGCTTTCACTGGCCGACTCTCGGTAGCTCTGATGGCGGCTGGGGCAGATCCCTGAGGTGCTCCCTGAGATGATCCTCGCAATTGAGAACACTTTGCCTTCCGGTGTCTGGTCTGGTTGCAGTGAAAACACATCGCAAACCCCTTGGGGCAGTCCTTGGCCATGTGCCCCTCGTTGCCACACTTGTAGCAAGATCCCGCTCTACAGACTCCATCATGAGCCTCGCCACACTACCCACAAGTGCGGCCCTTCTGGCTCCCTGGTTTGGGATCAGCGGGCTTGGCCCGCTTAGCTGTCGGCTGAGACTGCGCCGGTCGCCGATCCCTCCCCTGAGACTCCGCCTCCTCCCTGGCCTGAGTCTCTAGCTCAATCTCCCTCTTCCGGGTATTTGCCTGAAGCTTGGCAAATGTCCGGTACGAGGAGTTCGCCACGAACTCCCGAATGTCTCGCCTCAAGATACTCAAATATCAGCTCATACGTGCATGCTCAGTGGACACGTGCTCAGGGCAGAACATCGCCCTCTCATGGAACATCTTGGTAATCACCGTAACAGACTCAGTACCCTGCTTAAGGGTCATAAACTCCTGGGCCAAACGCTCCCTCTCCACCTGGGGAACGTACTCATCTCGGAACATGGCAGTGAACCTCTCCCAGGTCACTGCCGCAAGCTCAGCAGGCGTAAAGTGCGCCGTCACAAACTTCCACCAGTCCTTCGCTCCCAAAAGAAGCCGGTTCAGCGCGAACCAAACCTTCAAATGCTCAGGAGTTAAGCAAGTGAAGAAACACCCCCTCTATATCAGAAATCCATCTCATAGCCGCCACCGGGTCCTGGGTCCCATCAAACTCTGGTGGTTTTGTGTTGCTGAACTCTCGGAATAGCAACGTATCACCACCCTGCGGCCTCGCGGCAGCAATAGCTGCGATAGCCGCTGCAACAGCAGCCTCAGAAAGAGCGGCATAACACTCGTCGAAGGTCTCAATCAACGTGGTCTTAATAGACCCGAACATCTCTGGTATCTCTGCCCTGATGGCCGCAGCCACCTCCTCATGGATGATCTGGCGGATCTCCTCATCACTAGTCTCACTGCTCTCAGGCATCAGACGTGTCCTCACCATGATCTACGTCTGAAATACAACATACGATAAATTAGAATCCATTCGAGCATACTCACACTCGACAACTCATCCCTCCTTGATCCTTGGTATTCCAAAGATTCCTACTTGGGCTGTACACCGCTCAGGTGCTTTCAGTAGTACGGGCCCAATACTACTGTCCGCACCATATCAGAATACACCCCAAGTCCTCCTCTTCGTATCCCAAATTCCAAGTACTCTATCATGCACAATCCATTCTCTAACAGATCTCTCATAAGCCCCTCGCTGCTACCTACTCACTCTCAAGCATCTCATAGCAGCTCACCTCTCCCTAGGCTAACGCATCACAAATCAGGCCACTTTAGTCCGAATAGGAGTACCTAGCCTAGTCTTGCACGATAATACATCATATCAATATCAATATCACATAACATGAGGGTATTTTGGGAAATCACCATTCGGGGGCGGACTGATCGTACACACAACTCTGCTCCGCGTTCTTCAAAAAATATTTTACTCTTTTGAAAATACTTCTCAAATCCTCAGTTTGAGTTCAAATACGCCCGAAGGTGTACTCGAATCCCTCAAACCAAGGCTCTGATACCAACTTGTAACACCGTGAACTTAAAAATAATTTTTCGCATAATATAAAAACATATTCATTTAATTTTCATAAAAACATCAGTGTTTGAAACTCCAATCAATGTCATACAAAGAATCCCAAGATCACATATCTTTAAAATCCCATGTGTGTGTACTGATCAAGCCGGCGCCTTCCCACGGTCATCACTAGTACCTGAAACAAATAACACCAACACTGTAAGCACAAAGCTTAGTGACTTCCCCAAAATACCACACATAACACATATTAGCCATTCGAGGCTATAACTCTGTGGGTCCGTGGACCCTACTCTGTGAACCCTCTGGTTCTAACTCTGTGAACCTTTCGGTTCCAACTCTATAAACATGCACAACATAAATCACATAGAAATAATGCAGTACAACACATAACATAAATATAGCATACAAATACTCTATCACATAACTCTGATTACCTACTCAAGGTAAAGTATAGTGAGAAGACTCACCTCGCGTATCTCGATAACTCGCAAATCTCGGAGATCACTCGCGCTCGATCCTCCGAGCTATAATCCTCCTATAACACCATATATCTTTAATTAACACTTTCACAACTAAGGTTGACTACCCTATCAAGTCAACACTAGTCAACTCTGGTCAACGGTCAACGGTCAACTTTGACAAGACTCGGTGAGTGCACTAGAGCGACTCGGCGAGTCTATACGTGCTCACTGACTCCCTAGGATCCTCTCTTGACACGTCGAGTACTTCCCTAACTCGACGAGTTCCAGCTGGCATGAATCGCGGGGCCACCACGACTCAACTCGCCGAGTCTCAAGAATAACTCGGCGAGTTCCAGTTTGACTCAGTCCACCTGTCAACCCACTCTGGCTCTCCCTGACTCACTGAGTCAATCCCTTAACTCGGCAAGACCACTCGCTGAGTGGTTCTGGGAAATCTTCATGCTACTCGCCGATTCTGTTCTTCAGACTCCATGCCATGCATCAACTCAAACTCGCTTCTGAGATCAGATCTGTCCCAATGACTCATAGATCCAGTCCTTCCAAGTTCATTCATCACGTAAAGTCACTATCTTGGCTACCATGCGACGCCTATAAGGCTTCTTTTGGTGAAATGACATCTAAAATGGTAACCTAAGTCCACAACTCAAAAGAAAAGGCATAAAGCAGAGCATTTGGGACTCTCTAGACCTACTAAGGTCCAGATCTAGGTACCAATTCCCCATGGGCCCTCTCACACTCCAATTACAAGGTAAACAAGGCATGAAGAAACCCTAGATTTGACAATATCAATAAAAACACGAGAATAAGCTTTAAATATTACCTCAAATAGCTTCCTCTGCCGAAATGAAAGTAGATCCAAGCTCCCCAACTCTCCTAGCTTGGCCTTCCTCTTCCCTTCTTGCTAACACACACAAGGATGGTGAACAATGGCCTCTTTTCTCACTCACAAGGACTCTCAGATGCTTTGGTGCTCTCAAGGTCGAAGGTAGCCGCAATGAAGGGCTATAAGGTCCTTTAAATAGGGCTCAGAGCTAGGAAATTAGGGTTTCATTAAACAGCGTGGACTCGCCGAGTCCACTCTTGGACTCGCCGAGTCCGGACATGAACCCGCGTCCAAAACCGCGATCATACTCAGCGAGTCTAGGCTCCAACTCACCAAGTCTCCTCACAAATTACCAAAAATAAATAAATGAATAATACATGGAATCCGGGCTGTTACAAAAGTTGCGTATGTGGAAGGATTGCAGCATAATCTCATTAGTGTGTCACAATTAGTTGTGGGCACAGGTTTGATGGTTTCATTTGATGATGAGGGCTCTGAGATAATTGAGAAGCAATCTAAAAAGGTTTTGTTGAAGTCTGAACACAAGGGAGAGATGTATCCAATAAATCTCAACCCAATTCGAGGAAAACCAGCAATATGTCTCCTATCAAAGGCGAATACTGATGAAAGCTGGTTATGGCATTGACGCCTATCGCACCTGAACCTCAAAGAGATTAATAATTTGGTGCTTGGTGATCATGTTCGAGGCCTTCGTCTTCTCAAGTTTCATAAGGAACATCTGTGTGCAGCGTGTGAGATGGGAAAACAGAGCAGAAAGAGCCATCCTACACGAATCAATACAAAGATTGTTGAAGCTCTCGAACTTCTGCACATTGACTTATGTGGACCTTCGGCTATCGAAAGCTTCGGTGGTAGTAAGTTATTCTTGTCATTGTAGATGATTCTTCACGCTGCATCTAGGTTTTCTTTCTCAAGAAGAAAATCAGATGCCATTCCCAAGTTGAAGGTGTTTATCAAGCAAGTTGAAGTATAGCTGAGAAAGACGGTGAGGAATATCAGAAGCGACAATGGGATGGAATTCAAAAATAAATATTTTGAGGACTTTCTGGCTGAAAAGGGGACAATCACAACTTTTCATCCCCTTATACACCACAACAGAATGAGATTGTTGAAAGATGAAACCGTTCTTTATGTGAGGCAGCTAGAACCATGCTAAGCTTCGCTTCCCTTCCGTTATACTTCTTGGTTGATGTTGTTGCAACCGCGTGCTACACTCAGAATCGATCTTTGCTCAACAAAAGATTGCCAATCACTCCATATGAGATCTTAAACAATTGAAAGCACAATGTCAAATTTTTTTCCACATATTTGGTTCACGGTGCTTTATTTTCAATTCTAAAGAAAACTGAAATAAGTTTGACGTTAAAGCTGATGAGGGAATCTTTTTGGGTTAATCTCTAACATCAAAAGCATATAGAGTGTTGAACAAACATTCCAAATGAATTGAAGAAACATATTATGTAACCTTTGACGATAATTACATGAAGAAAGTTCAAAGGAGCAAAAATGACTTAGGGGAAATTTTTCCTGAATCAGGACAAATCTCGGTTCCCATATCCAACTTGTTTGAAGAATAAATTCGGTTATTTGATGAACCAAAGATAGCAGTACACCCAGAAGCGAAAGCGGCAGACAACAAAATCGATAATCTCAAAAGGATTATAGATGAAGCTGCCAAAGAAATAGAAACTGAACCTCCTAAATCGACCGGTGGTCAACCCTCCATTGACTCTCCAAACAGTGGCTCATTATTCAAGGGGGAGAGTTCATCAGCACCAAAGACAACTGAAATATCTTTCAAGGGGGAGAATCCAATTCCGTCTCCAACTCAAAAAGGTCCATGCGAGGGGGCATACAGTTCCAAACCCACCCAATAGTAGCTCAATAGAGGGGGATAATCCAACTCCCACTGAGGATGAAAACTCTGATTCTCACAAAGGTTACACTTCGCCAGTCGAGGGGGAGAAAGGGAATGCAACTGACGAAGGTGATCAATCAGAACATGAAGAGGAAGTAAACGCAAAGCTGGATCCAGCCTATGACCCAAATTATCCTCCTTTAGTGAAATGGACCAAGGATCATCCCAAAGCTCAAATTATTGGAGAATCATCTGAGAAAGTTCTTACTCGTTCTCAGTTGAAAGCGACACAAACTGCATTATTCTCAATAGTTGAATTCTGTATGTTTAATTTGTTTATCTCCAAGGTCGCGCCGAAAACGGTTAATGTTGTACTTGATCATTCTGATTGGGTTCAAGCAATGCAAGATGAGCTCCATGAATTCGAATGTAATCGAGTTTGGAGGCTGATTCCCACACCAAACGATGCTTCAGTGGTTGGCTTGAAATGGGTCTTCAGGAATAAATTGGAAAAAGAGGGGAATGTTATTAGAAACAAGGCTCGGTTGGTAGTAAAAGGATATTGCCAAGAGGAAGGAATAGACTATGAGGAAAACTTCACTCCTGTAGCAAGGTTGGAATCTGTTAGAATCTTTTTGGCATATGCTGCTCATAAAAACTTCGAAGTCTTCCAAATGGATGTGAAATGCGCTTTCCTGAATGGAGAACTAGAAGAAACGGTGTATATTGAGCAACCTCCCGGGTTCATGAACAAGAAATTTCCTGATCATTGCTATGTGTTGGATAAAGATGTATATGGTTTAAAGCAAGCACCAAGGGCCTGGTATGAAACTTTAACTCGATTTCTGAAAAAGTCAAAATTTAAATAAGGTTCGGTTGACCTAACCTTCTTCCGAAAGAAAGAAGGTGGACATCTAATGATAGTTTACATTTATGTCGATGACATCATCTTTGGCTCCACGAATCCTAGCTTAACGGCTGAATTCAGGAAGTTGATGGAGACTAAATTTGAAATGAGCGCAAAGGGTCCAATTATCTTTTTCTTTGGTTTGAATATTAGACAGGGACCAGAAGGTATCTTTATCAACCAGGAGGCTTATACAAAGAACTTGCTGGCGAAATTCGGAATTATGGGAGATTCGAAAGTGAAGGTTCCTATGGCATTTGGAACTCATTTAACACCTTCTCTGGAAAAACCTGTTGTTGACATAACACTATATCGACAAATGATAGGGTCCCTTATGTATCTAACAGCTAGTAGACCAATCATAATGTTTTCTGTTTGTTTTTGTGCTAGGTTTCAAGCTAATCCCAGAGAACCTCGCATGGTAGCTGTGAAAAATATTTTCCGTTACCTAAAGTGAACCTCATCTCTCGGTCTCGGGTACCCTACTAGATCTGCATTCTTCATTCAAGCTTTTTTTGATGTTGATCTTGGAGGATGTGGTCTAGACCGAAAGGGCACTACAGGTGGATGTCAGTTCCTTGACGGTAAACTTGTTAGCTGGCAGTCCAAGAATCAAACATGTGTGTCACTTTCAACAGCCGAAGCTGAGTATATAGCTGCGACATCTTGTACTTCACAAGTAATAGCTAAGAGATTACGGGCTGAGTATGAAGAAGATTCCTATCTATTGTGACTCCGAAAGTGCAATAAGAATATGTCATAATCCAGTGCAACACTCAAAGACAAAGCATATAGCACTGAGATATCATTTTATCAAGGACCATGTAGAAGATGGGAACGTGGAAGTGCATTTCTTTCGGTCCTCTAATCAATTGGCAGATATATTCACTAAAGCCTTACCTGAAGAGAGCTTTAATAAAATATTATAAGGCCTGGGTATGATGGAAGCAGAGTCAGTACCAAATCCTCAAATCTCTCACTAAAAATTAGATAAGCGAAATAGAGCGAACGCTCGGTCTACTTCGGTTCCAGATTTTTCGGGAACCGAAATGAACCGAACGCTAGGTCTATCTCGGTTCCATAATTTTTGTGAACCGAAATGAACCGAACGCTCGGTCTTTTTCGGCTCTAAAATTTTAAGGAACCGAAATGAACCGAACGCTCGACTTATTTCGCTTCATTCTTTTAAGATAAGGTTTCGGTTGTACATTTTGTTTATACTATTAACTATATTTTTTTGGTGTTTTATGCTATTTTATATTTTCTTTTTCTGTTTTTATTATTTTTCAGACAATTTCAATACTTCAAAAATCCAAAAATATTTTCTCTTTCTGTTTTTATTATTTTTCAGAAAATTTCAAAACTTCAAAAAACCAAAAATATTTTCTCTTTCTGTTTTTATTATTTTTCAGAAAATTTCAAAACTTCAAAAATCCAAAAATATTTTCTCTTTTTGTTTTTATTATTTTTCAGAAAATCTCAAAACCTCAAAAACATTTTTTTTATTATTTTTGGTTTGTTTGTTTTGTTTGTGTGGTGTGTTTGTTTGCTTGTTCTTTTACATAGCTCTCAAGTATGTCAGTACAACAACATTTGGAGCTAAGGCTGGTATATATCGTTTTGTTTTTTTTTCATTTGAACTAGTTAAGGGTCCTAGAAGCATGTTGCTGCATGTTGACCAAATCCTCTATGACTAAGAGTAAGGCCTTAATGATTCGATGTATACCTATCGTTTCTTTCCAATCGGGTTGCTACATTTAACTCAAGTCAAGAGCTACCTTACTCTTCTCATATGAGTTAAGAGTTTTCTGTTTTGTCATAATTATATAGCAGAGGTACTTTCGTTTCTTTAAACCATCATCCTTATTTTCTCCATCAACCTTCTGTTCACCACTGTAACCTTGAGACTCTCGGTCCTTACCACTGAGGTTTATGGTTGCATAACATCTGTGTTTGTGATCTTAGATACGTATACCACGTGCTGAGTGAAACCCAAAATCCAACACCTATAATGCATTGACAGTGAATTATTATACTCAAGATCTTACTGTGTACCTGTTGAAATCTCTTTTATGTGTGCGTGGTCTTTTATGAAATTTTCTTACACCAAGGCCTTTCTTCCCAAAAGGATCCAGTTTATTTTTGTTTTGGATTTCTATCACTTCTTTAGTCACTATAAATTATATCCAAAATACTTGTTCAACACACCACATCGGTCTCACAAGTACTTCTACCAATGATCGATCTTATGTTAAGTATTGATGTTCGGTTGAAGATAAGCTACCCTTAGCCTACAAATTAAAAGAACCCTTTCAATGTTTCTCTACAAACAGTTGATCGTATTTTCTCGGGAAACCACACAAGCACTTCAAGTCTCTCTTGACTTTGAAGGAAGTGATTCTTTCCCGGAATCATATGCTTCATGTCTTCTAATAATACATCACTCGCATCCCATACACATGTTGCTTTATTTCTTTATCTTTTGTCACCCTATTGCACGAAAATTTTTATTTTCCTACATTTTCGATGCTGTTGGTTCAGTTTTTGTTTATTTTTAGAGGGAAGATGAATTTCAAATGACGATTGAGGATAATATTTTAGGCACGTGAATTTGAACAGCTACATAAACCACGCGTGCTAACGTACCTGGGAGAAACCAACCTGTCACATCGCGCTTTTTCAAGCGATGTTTCAGTGATCTCATCAATATGATGACGACTCTTTCTCTCTCTTGGCAATGGTATATAAAGGAGTTATAATTCCATTTTTCTCTTTCACCTGCAACAAAGTCTCTATATCTACACGGCGATTCCCAACTATTCATCTTCTTCATTCAATCAATAATGGCGACTTCTTCATCGGCTCACGACCAAACTGCTTCATCCCCATTGCTCTTTATCAAGCCAAATCAGAACATGATTATTGAACTCAATCCATTTCTATATGATTCGTATATGCTACAAGTGGTTGAGTGTTTGAAATATTCACCTTTGGTTATGGCCCTAACACAGGTGGAAGCCATTCCTAGGTCACTTCTATCACAAGTTTACTCTACTGCCTCATATGACAAGAACAAGGAAAGAATCTACCTTCAAATCCATTCTAAAAAGGCTTCTATTTCAAAAGGGAGATTTTGTTCCCTATTGCACCTTGTAGTGGATTCGTCTATGATTTCACCAAACTTCATCACTACTACTCAACTGTTCTCGATGCTCTATGAGATGGGATATACTGATGTGCTAACCACGGTTACAAAAGTTAAGAAGTCATGCTTACCGTCCCCATGGAATGGATTGCTTACTCTTCTCATCAAGACTTTGGCAGAGAGGAGTGGTGGATCTGATGGCACCAACAAGGGTTTTCTAACCCTTCTATACGGTCTTTATAATGGTATTAATCTCGACTATGGGTCGATTATCTGGTCTCAAGTGGTGCAAAGCCTCAACACTTCTACGAGGCATTATGAAATTTCATGTGGTCGATTCTGGACTCTCATTACACGAAGGGCAATTAATTCTTTGGAAATTTCGGTCATGAAGGATGCCCTAGTTGCGTCTATTGCCACGTTTCACACCAAGAAAATCATAATTTCCAATTCTAAGAATTTCTCTTACATTGGCTCTATCCCCGAGACAATGTACCAGTGTGTTATAGTCGAGAGTACAGTCATGGCAACTTATCACAAGCTTCCTCCTAAGGAAACGAGAGTCTTATCTCCCGAACAGCAGGTTGCGCTGGATGCTGGGGACAAGCCTGGCAACCGAGGGAAATGGACTACTACCAAGAAAAAAACTACGGATGATGATAAGTCCAAGAAGCGAAAGTCCCAGAAAGGGGATTCTTCTAAACCAAAGAAGATTTAGAAGATGGCAAAAAGGTCCAAGAGTCCCACTCCTCCCAGTTCAGAAAATGATGAGGAGGATGACAAAGAGGAAATTCATCATGAATCACCGAGAGGTAACACCCCTCCTCGGTCCCCATCTCCAACAAACTCTCTTCATGACAAACTTCCTACACCACCTCCATCACCAAAATAGACAGTTTCGGTTTCGGTTGCTCCTGTTCACCCACCTACCACCTCACAAACAACAACTCCAACAACTTCCTTATCACCACCACCACCGGTTACTTCTGTTCCTATATCCACAACCCCCTTACCACCTCCCATTATTTCCCAATCAACTACCACTACCATTCCTGAACCGACAGTAGAAGTCAACATATCTGATACGGGGGCAACTACTAGAATTGAACCTCTAGTTACTTCTAAACGGCTTTCTCCCACCCACTCAACTGATTCTAGTGCCACTCTCGGTGGTGCTAATCATGAGTTTGATTCTACATACTATAGTCCCTATAGGTTTCCTACCGATGAAGATGATGATGCTCCCATCACAAGCCAACACTTGCAGACCATTAATGAGAAACTAGATAAACTGCTTGATGACAACAAGTCCTATAGTGGCGTTGTGCTAAAAGCCTTTTTGGTCACTGCTCTTAAGCAATACACAGAGTCCATTGACAAATCCACATAGGCTGTTAATGACTCTTCTTATGCTTGCAAGAAGACTACTGCTAATGTTGCAGACTTTGTACATACAACTCAGATCTTTCTCGACTCACTCAAAGGGCATGCTGATACAAATACAGCTAAGGTGCAAGCCTATGTGGATTCATTCTCGAAGTCCATTCAACAGGAGCAAACAAAGTTTGAGGCTGTTCGTTCTTCCATCCAAGCAGAGAACACTTCACCTCTCAGTTATGTATCTTCTCAGTTGGAATCCCTTCACGCTGATTTAGCAAACGAAAGTACTCTAAAGGAAGAAATTGCCCGACAATCATCCACCATTGAAGTTCAGAAGGTTCAGCTTGCTCAAGTCGAAAAGGAGATTTCTTTGTTGAAAACCGAGAGAGCTGTTTTTAGGAGTTGTGCAGGGGATGTCAAGGATATGCTGACCAACATCATTGGTGCTCATGATCCTATCCTCACTTTGACCATACGGAATCATCTCACTACAAAATTTCTTCTTGTGCTTGCATTGTTACACGAGATGAAGGGTGTTTCGGAGAGATTCGTACCTCCAAAACAAGGGGGAGAAGGTGCTCAACCGAAGGCGAAGGTTTTTGTGAAAACCGAATCTGCCCAACCGAATGTCAAAGTCACAACCGAACCCAAGGGTAATGAAGTTTCAGGTTCTGGTTCTCAAGCTAAGCAGAAGGAGATTGAAGATGATAGTGGTGATGATATTGAAGAGACCATTGTTGAGGCTCTTAAAAGAAAGAAAAGGGACAGAGAGTTGGATGAAACTCTAAAGGTTGCAAAGGAAGCTGAGGAGAGGAAAAGGAGGAACAAGGAGGAAGAAGAAGCCTTAAACTTCAAAAAGGCCTTATTTCCCCTTTGAACAAAAGAGACACTTATCAATCAGGCTATAGAGTTTCCAAGTGTTTACTGGTTGGAACCTGTTGCTTCGTTTGACTGTGACAATTCTAAGGACTCACAATTCGACATGCCAATAACACGAAATGCATTCACATTTCACTGTTTCGATTCGACTGGTGATGTTCCGTTTCCTCATCCAAAAGTTGATCGTGAGCAAATCGACTTTTATTTGAAGTATTGTCAACCGCAGTACTTGACATGGAGCGCACATAAGATTATCACTGTCAAGGTACTCAAACCCTCGCCTGCTGGGAAGTTCGTAAATGTTAATTTCAAAATCACACAAGGATCAACAAACTCGGTGTCGATTATTTCTCTAGCAGATCTTCCGAATTTAAATCCTCATGACTGGATTCTTTTGTTTAATATTTTTCTCACTAATCCGAAAGAATATGAGCCGATACTGGATCACTTGAACAGGATGTTGGCTTCCTACATCCATGAGGTTGCTGCTATGGATCAGGAGATAGCGAAAGTAATGAACAAGAAACCAACTGCCAAGCCAACACTGAAACCAGGAGATGTGAACAAAATGAAAATGGGGCAAATAAATTCTACACATCTCGCTGTGATGTTTACAAAAGGCTATGATCACATAATTCTGTTCGCTCTTGTTGATAAACATCTGTTTTCAACAGACTGCTTGGAGTATATTATCAACACTATTCATCGGTGTAAGCAGAACTCAGATGCAGATAAGAAGAACTTCACGGACATGCTGCGGTGGTACATAACGTTTCGACATCATCAGTTGGCCATCATACCGAAGGTGTTCAAAACAGTAAAGAAGTTCTCTGTAGCTTAACCGAAGTGAGATTTCGGCTCCCTTGACGCAAAGGGGGAGATTGTTGAGTTTTATTGTGTTGCGCCATGGGCTTGTATTTTGTATCCGGATTGGGCTTGTCCATCTGTGATTATGTAGTAGGGTTATACTATAAATATGCATGCATGTATGCACTAGATACAATGGAGTTTGTTACGTTTAATATTTTGTAACCCTAAACACCTCTACAGTCGAAGTTCTTAATCGAGCTCTTCTGAGGTTTTGAAGCATTAATCATACGAAACATTCAAAGCCATTCTCGTGTTCCTAATTACGTTCTTAATTGTTTATCTACATAGAATCTAACAATACTGATTAAACTTTGTTTCATCACATCTCTCTTTATTGTTGGCTAATAGTAACATGTCCTCAGGGTCTTGGAGAAGAGTGCTCTGACCCTTGTATGGTTTCCATATTCTCATTGATGGATTTCTTTGAGGGAGATCTTGGCTTCATCATTCTCGAGACACCTAAGATATGGGAATGTTGTTGGTTTTCTGAACAATATAATTTCAATGATCTTAAACTTGGAAGCTTTGGTTCAAAAGCTCCTAGGGTATTTGTCATTTTTAGTAACAGGTCTATCTTTGAGATAGTGAAAGATGGATGAAGTCCAAGATTCTTTGGGTTCAAGATCCTTGGATTCAATACCTTGGAAGGGCTCTACTTCTTCCTTGGTATCTTCTATTGCAGGTTTAATGACATAAAATATTGGAATCTTAGTGTTTGGATGAATGTTGAAGGCGGAACCAAGATTAGCTAATGTGTCTGCTTTTTTATTATCTTCTCCAGGTACCTGTTTTATGACAAAATATTGGAACTTCGATGCCAAGTTTTTTACCATCTAAATATTGTTTTATCGTAGGATCTTGAGATATCTGCAAGCCCAAGAATAAAGCTTCATATTTAGCCTCGTTATTGATTGCGTGAAAATCAAAACTTATTGGATGGGGTATAATGTCCCCTTGTGTCGATTTTAGTACAACTCTGAGACTCGATCCCTTTGAATTGGAAGCTCCATCTATGAAGAGGATCCACTTCTTTCGTTCTTCTGTATCTTGAAGCCACTGAACTTCTTTCTCGGCTACAAGTTGAAGACCTGGACTGAAATCGACCACAATGTCTGGTAATGCATGTGATTTTATGGAGGGCCTTGGCTCGTATCTTAGGTCATATGTACTTAATTGTACAGACCACTTGGTTATCATCCCTAACATATCAAGTTTTCTCATCACATTCTTAATTGGATAGTTAGTTTTAAACAAATAGGACGAGTTTCAAAATAATGAAGTAATTTAGTTGTAGCACAGCTAAGAGATAAGATTATTTATTCAAGATGTGAGTACCTGGTCTTAGCATCCAATAAACTCTTACATAGTACACTGAATTTTGAGAACCATTTTTTTCCTTGACCAAGAGTGCCTTTGCGTCATTCTTGGATATGGAAAAATATAGGAATAAAGGTTCTCCATCTTCAGGTTTAGCTAGCAATGCAGTCGAAGATAGATAACTCTTCAGCTCTTGGAATGCTTTTTCATGGGCTTTTGTCCACACACACATTTTGTTCTTTCTTACGATGTCATAGAAGGGTTTGCATCTTTCAAATACCTTAGAGATAAACTTGTTTAGGGCAGTAACCTTACTTGTCAAACTTCAAATATATTTTGTTGAAGATGAGACTACAGATTAAAGATTGCCTTAATTTGTTATGGG
Source organism: Lactuca sativa (assembly GCF_002870075.4). Taxonomy (NCBI): domain Eukaryota; kingdom Viridiplantae; phylum Streptophyta; class Magnoliopsida; order Asterales; family Asteraceae; genus Lactuca; species Lactuca sativa. The sequence continues at coordinate 108,561,200 of NC_056623.2, forward strand.
CTAGCTTCGATTCCTCTATTTGTTACCATATAGCATAAGAACTTCGCAACCTTAACACCAAAATGGCATTTAGAAGGGTTAAGCTTCATATTGAACTGACCCAAGATATTTAATGCCTCTTATAGATCTTTGAGATCATTTCCATCTTTCTAAGACTTTACTACCATGTTATCTTTATATACTTCTATGGTTTTCCATGTTGCTCCTTGAAAATATTATTCACGAGTATTTGATATGTAGCACCTGCATTTTTTAAACCAAAGGGCATTGCTAAATAACAATATGTATATATATATATATATATATATATATATATATATATATATATATATATATATATATATATATATATATGTTGGGGTTATGAAGGCTGTGACTTCTTGGTCTGAATGCTCGATTTGGATTTGTTGGAATCCTAATGAAGTTTCCGTTATGATAACACCTATTTTCTAGAACCAAAGAAAAAAAAACTTTTCTTTACGCTTTCAAAACCATATTATCTTTGTTTACGGAAAAATCCAAGTATATTAAAACATTTTACAAGACATTTTCCGTTTTTATTTAAATATATGGAGTATAGATGTTTCCAAATTCAAAAGACCTAAGGATGCCATAATAAATAGACACCATAAGTTACAGCATAAAGACCAAACGGTCTTGAATACTATTGCAAGTTTTCTCTTTAATCACTTGGCGTCCTAATCAAGTTCCAGTAGCCTTAGCATTGGTACCTGTGATGCATATAATTTTAATGGGTGAGGTCTGGGAAAACCTAGTGAGACACATAGGGTTTATAATCCCATAATATTATTATGATGATGATCTATAAATAATAATCATGCAAAACCAATTATTACCAAACAATATAGATATATAATCCAACGAATATATCTATAAAACAATGCACCCATACACACTTGGCCTAATCGAGTCTCACAAATCCTAATCCACAGTCATCTATAGGAACCACCTTACATGATAAATTGTTTGGAACAATGACTACACAAGTAAGGGATTCCTTGGTGGGTGTAAGTCATAAAGGCAACCCAAGCCATCAAAGTATTTGTTAAATATGGTATCATATTTCATCTACATTCGTGGGTTATATGTCCATAATAGCAACATAATTCACAAGATTGTCTAGAATGATATAGTGTTTTCATCTTACTCTGGCAGATGATATCTACCAAACATAACCCCCCTATATGTCATATAGACACACCATTTTTGGTTGTCTAGAAGAGGGGGAATACTAGTATAGTACTCCAATACATAACCCATACTGTAACATCCCAAAAATCTGAACCAAAATTATTTTTTCTTTAAATCATTACCAAAGCCATATTCATAAAAACATATCATAAGTCATAACATGAATTCAGAGTATCATATCCAAAACATATTTTCATTATCAGAGTAAACATCCCAGGCTGAGTAATCAATGGTGTGTTCCATGCGATCACCCCGAGCTCTTCCCTCCGCTACCGGAAGTACCTGAAACCAAAACTGAAAACCGTAAGCACGAAGCTTAGTGAGTTCCTCCAACCTACCACATACCTTGCATAAACACATACTACACATACTGGGCCACGCCCGCTATTCTGGGCCTCGCCCGCTACAACTGTCCCGCCGCTCCAGGCCCCGCCTGGCTTCGAGTCCCTCTCGGATACATATCTATTTCACTTAGGCCTCGCCTGTCGCTGGGCCTCGCCCGCTAACATATACTAACACATAAACATATCACAACACATAAGCTAAACATATACTAATGAATCATGTCCTAAGGCCTCGCCTATCTTAGGCCTCGCCCTTGTCCTGCAAATGATGAGTTATGGAACCCCGTCCACGCTCCTACTGGTAGTGAGATATGGGCCCAGCCCACACTCACTCTTTCTCTAACTTGGGCCTCGCCCCTGCCCTGCTGCTAATGAGGTGTGGAACACCGTCCACACTCTGCTATTGGTGAGATTCTGGACTTCGCCCACACTCACCTCCCTACCAGGAACATACAAGTATCACATAGACAACTAGTATACTCTATCATGCAAACCATTCCTTGGGCACCCGCCCGCTATCAATGAACCTTGGTCCTAAATATCATACTGCCATACAGTGCCTAGGGCTAACCCCTGGGTCTTCCTACTCATATCTACATGGGTCGGCATTGTGGCCTTAGACCTATTCATACAAAGGGAAACTCACCTGCACTGCTGAACTTTTGCTGATAACCCTCTGGCTGCTGCCCGATAATTCTCTGAACCGCTGCTCTACTAGCTCCCCTAGCTATTAATATCAATATCATATAACACTTAGTCCCAAACTGAACTCTTAGAAGTCGTCTAAGTCCACTCTTGCCAAATTTAAAGTCCTGGTCCAAGTCAACCTTCTTGACTGACTCTACTCGCCGAGTCACCCCAAGATTCGTCGAGTCCATGAATTCAGAAACTCCCATAATACGACTCAACTCGCCGATTCACCCCAAGACTCGTCGAGTTCAACGATCTCTGAGTCCCATCCTGCCCAACACATTGAGTCACCACTCCACTCATCGATCTAAGTCTAAACCCAGAAAGGTTGAGGTTCTGCGATCCAACTCGGCGAGTCCAAGATCAGACTCGCCGAGTCCATGGCAATATTCAACAGACTCGCCGAGTTGTTCTTCTAACTCGTCGAGTTCCTGCCTATCTTCATCCAACTCGTCGAGTCCACCCATGTGACTCGCCGAGTAGCTTCAGTTCTTAATCCATACAGTGGCTTTTCGAGCCATGCAGGGGCTCCAACTCATAGATCCACCCTTCACAAGTCTATTCCTCACGTAAAGTTGCAAACTTTATGTGAAACCAAAGAGATATGGGCTTAAAACACTCTAGGGCTAGGCTTTGTGACCAAGGGGCTTCACCAACAACTTATTGGCATAGACTTTATGGCTTTATGGATCCTTAATAGCCTAGATCTGAGGTAGCAACCTCAGATCTACTCCAAATTCGAAATAAACTTCCTCCATACCCAAAAATGCCCAAATCTCAACCATAAGATAAATCTAAATGCAATAAGGTCAGCTTATTACCTCAAGGGATCTAAAACATCACACCAACTCTAGATCTAAACCCAATCCTTGAATCACCAAAGGTTCCCTTCCTCCTTCTTCCATCAAATCACCCAAAATGGCAAGAAAGCTTGAATGTGCTAAAATTGAGGCTTAGGGTTTCGTGTTCTGGATAAGAGAGGCTATAGAGAACCCTAAGGGAGAGAATGAGATGTTAATATAGTGCACAAAGTCCCGAACTTAGGGTTTTCCAATCTAGACTATATTCACCAAGTCCACTCTCCAACTCGTCGATTCGGTCACTTACTCTTCGACCCAGATCCCGCTCAGACTCGTCGAGTTCCACCCTGGACTCGATGAGTTGACCCCCTTGACTTAGGGTTTTCCTTTCCTTTCTTGGTCTTTCTGATTATGGGTGTTACAACTCTCCCCCACTTAAACTAAACTTCATTCTCAATGTTTCTCTACTGCCAATCGCCCTGCAATCTGCTTCCAACACTCTGCTTGGTAGACCTAACACCCGCTGACCACCTTCGCTGGCCTTCCGCCCGGTCATTCTGACTAACATTAGTCCTTGCGGATAATATTCTCGGGTTTACCCTAACCCTGACCATCCTGGAAACACAAATTACTTAACTGCCAATCTTTCTGCCACTCCCCGAGTACTAATGTTGGACACCCTAGGGGTTCACCCCCTTTTCCTTGTGCATTTTCTGGCCTCCCCAAGGCAACGTTCCATAACCAACTACTTCCTTTAGGGGTCATTACCGCCAGTATCCACTGGACACTCTTCACTACTATAACTTAGTGTTGAGCACCCCTCCCCGCGAATGGTTTGGATAATCCTTCGATTAAAAGATTCATCCCTGCAACGGTTAGACTCAAATGAGAGCTGCACAACAGAGTCAAACCCTTCCCTCTGAGATTATCCAACCTGCTGTTGTGCATAGCACCCCTCTATCAACTAACTGCATTCCACCATAGTCTACTTACCCTCACTGCAGCTGACTGAAAATTTTTGTTGTCCCTTATCCGCCTTCCGGATGAACCGAGACCACCCTGGTCCCTACTGATCTTATCAATATCTGGTTTACAGGCTCCCACCGGTCGCTAGCCCCAACACAAACTTCTAGTCGCTTCCAGCGACTTCCGATGAAACTTAGGTTACCTAATACTTCCCCCTCTACTCTGCCACTCTGGTGCTATAAGACATGGGATCCTCGATCCCTCTAACTCGACCTTAAGGTCCTTACCAGGTCCCACCTGTGCTAATAAAACTCATGGGCCTCGCCCACGGTCTCATCCGACTATACTACTGAGCAACCCTGCTCTCAGGTCTCACCTATACTACTACTCATACACGGGACTCGCCCACGGGTCTCTCCCAACTATGTTATCTCCATACTATTCTCATATACTACCCATTCCTGATCCCCACCTTGATCACTTAGGATATAAGGGCCTCGCCCAAAATCCACTAACTAGGAGATATGGGCCTCCGCCCACACTCCGCTAACTAAGCTGCTAGGGAATGCTACGACTTATCCGTAGTCTTACAAAACTCTCCATACTCACTGTTTGCTAATGAATGCTACGGCTTACCCTTAGTCTTACAACACTTTCCATTCTCACTGTCTGCTAGTGAATGCTACGGCTTACCCGTAGTCTTCCAACACTTTCCATACTCACTGGCTACTAGTGAATGCTACGACTTACCCGTAGTCTTACAACACTTTCTATACTCACTAGCTGCTAGTGAATGCTATGGCTTACCCGTAGTCAAACAACACTTTCTATACTCACCGGCTGCTAACGAAAAAAAAATGTTGCGGCTCTCCCGCCGCTCTACCATGCTCTACATGTTGTCTCAGCCACTGACTACTGACACAAAAGCATCTCATGCTAACTGTTCTCAAAATCCTCATTCCAACTTTCTCGAGTCCTACAAGCAACCCTCCAACCCGAATTCCCAACCAGCTACTAACCATCTCAGTTACATGAACTAACTGTTGGGAAGTTTCTCAAACTCCCAACGCTGAACTCCTTAATCCATCAATCGCTGTGCTACTTTTTTTCCTTCTTAGAGGTCGTGTACTCATCCTGGATTCGCGTGCTCATACCCTTATACACTCGGAGGGTTCTCCCCCACTTTGATCCTGCTTATACCTCACTGCTCAATGCCTGAGAATAATTCCCCATCTTCTCTACTACACCGCAATCAATCTGCTGAAGAACCATGCTTGCCATAGCTAGGGATCTAACCGATCCATCACTCAATAACACCTTTCTGAATCCAGCGGGTCACTACTAAGTTCGACACAAGCATGCTATAGTTATTGCATCCTAAGTAACCTACTTCCATAAGGCACCACCCCTAACTACCACTTATTATCCAAGGCATGCAGATGGCATATAACTGCAACGTCCGGAGCTGCTCGCGTCTCCATGGTAGTCATCTGTGTTAGAACAATAGTTCTTTAAGGATCAATAGATTCTAATCAAGCTAATGATTAAGAACGTAATAAAGAACACGAGTATGGCTTTGAATATATCGTATGATTAATACTTCAACACCTCAGAAGAGCTCGATTAAGAACTTCAACTATAGAGGTGTTTTAGGGTTACAAAATAATGAACTTGATAATCAACAACATATAATGCATACATGCATATATATATATATATATATATATATATATATATATATATATATATATATATATATATATAGAATAACCCTACTAGCTAATCTAGATAATCACGGATGGACAGGCCCAATCTGGATGCAAAACATAAGGCCCAAGAAACAACACTAACAGACTCAATAATCTCCCCCTTTGCGTCTTTGGAACCGAAACCTCAATTCTATTTAGCAACAGAAGACTTCTTCACAGTCTTGAACACCCTCAGTATGATGGCCAAAAGATGATAGCGAAACGTAATGTACCACCAAAGCATGTCTATAAAAATCTTCTTGTCAGCCTCTGAATTCTACTTGCACCGATGTATTATGTTGATGATGTGCTCCAAGCAGTCAATAGAAAATAAGTGCTTATCTACCAGAGCAAACAAAAATCTATGAGCTTCACCTTTAGTAAACATCATAGTGAGATGTGTTGAATCTATTTAGGCCATCTTCATCTTGTTCACATCCCTTGGCTTTGGTGTAGTCTTGACTATTGGCTTCTTGTTCATAACCTTTGCTATCTCCTGATCCATATTTGCAACTTCATAGATGTAGGAAGCCAACATTCTATTTAAGTGTTCCAGAATCGGCTCATATTCCGTCAGATTAATGAGCAGAATGTTATATAGCAAAATCCAATCACGGGGATTGAGATTAGGAAGGTCTACAAGAGTGATAGTCGAAACTGTGTTTGTTGTACCACAAGTGATCTTGAAATTGACATTGATAGATCTCCCAGCATGTGAAGGTTTGAGAACCTCACCAGTCACAATCTTCTGAGCACTCCATGTTAGGTATTGAGGTTGGCCATACTTCAGATAGAAGTCAATCAGCTCTCGGTCAACCTTCAGATGAGGAAAAGGAACCTCAGCAGTTGAATCAAAACAATGGAATGTGAACGCCTTCCTTGTAATTGGCATGTCAAACTGCGAGTCCTTTGAATTATCACAGTCAAACAAAGCAACATGTTCCAACCAATAAACTGATGGAAACTCTATAGCTTGATTGACAAGTACTTCTTTCATCCACAAGGGAAACAAGGCCTTTTTACAGTTCACTTTCCCTTTCCTCTGCTTCCTTCGCAACTTTCAAATTTTCATTCAGCTCTCGGTCTCTCTTCTTTCTTTCGAGAGCCTCAGCAATTGTTTCACCAACATCACTATCACTATCATCAGCGATCTCCTTTTGCTTTTCATTTGGACCAAAACCTGAAGCTACATTATCCTTCAGTTTGGTTGTGACTTTGACTTCTGGGTGTATAGTTTATGTTTCTGTTTTCACGGTCACTCTCGGTTGAACACTTTCTGTCTTTACAATCACTTTTGGTTGATCAACACGAGCACCTTCTCCCCCTTGTTTCGGAGGGTTGACCCTCTCAGAAACACCCTTCATTTCATGAAGCATTGAAAGGGCAGGAAGCAGTTTTGTGGTAAGATGATTTCTGATGGTGAGAGTTAGAATGGGATCATGAGCACCAAGGAGATTGGTCAACATGTCCTTTACATCTCCTGCACAGCTTCGAAATACAACCTGTTCTGTCTTTAATAAAGAAATTTCTTTTTCTGCTTTGGCTAGCTGCACCTTCTGGACTTCAATAGTAGACGCTTGTTCGGCAAGATCTGCCTTCAGAGCACTTTCGGTTGCTAGGTCAGCGTGAAGAGAGGCAAAATGAGAATTCACTAAACTTAAAAATGAAGTGTTCTCAGTTTGGATAGATGAACGCACAACTTCAGACTTGGTGCTTTCTTCCTGAAGGGACTTAGAAAATGAATCCACAGAGGCTTGTACTTTCGCTGCACTTGTATCAGCATGACTTTTCAATGATTTAAGAAAATCTGAGTTGTATGAACAATCTCAGTAACATCATTAGTTGCCTTTTTACAAGAAGAAATAGACTCATCAATAGATTTAGTAGATTTCTCAATTGACGTTGTGTATTGTTCTATGGCACTCTCCAGGAAAGCTTTAAGAACCACACCACTATAAGCCTTGTTGTCTTCAAGCAAACGATCCAGCTTTTCATGAATTCTCTGTAAATGTTGGTTGTTGACCGGAGCATCATTGTCTTCTTCAAATGGAAGTCGATTTAGAGTGAAGTATGTAGAGTCATACTCATCATTCTCACCATCGAGAGTGGCACCGGAATCGGTTGAGTTGGTAAGTGAAAGAGGTTTAGTGAGGACTGGGGTTTCAGTTGTAGTAGTTGCCCCCGTATCAGATACGTTGACTCCCACTGTTGGGTCAGGAATAGTAGTGGTAGTTGATTGTGAAATTATAGGAGGTGGTAATGGAGATGTAGAAATCGGAATGGTAGTAACTGGTGGAGGTGGTGGTAAAGAAGACGTTGGTTGTGAAGTAGTGGGTGGAGGATCGATAGGAACCGAAACTGAAATTGTTTGTTTCGGTGATGGAGGTGGGGTAGGAATTTTGTCATGAATGGGTTCGGTTGGAGTTGGGGATCTGGGAGGTGTATTGCCTCTCGGTGATTCATGATAACCCTCCTCTTCTTCATCTTCCTTGTCATTTTCTGAGCTAGGAGGAGTGGGACTCTTAGATCTTCTTGCCATTTTCTTAAGCTTCTTGGTCTTGGAAGAATCTCCTTTATCAGACTTTCGTTTTCGTGACTTAGAAGCTTTAGTCTTATCCTCTTCTGTGGACTCCTTTATGGAAGAGTGTTTCCCTCGGTTGTCAGGCTTATCTACAGCTTCCAAGGCAGCCTGCTGTTCTGGAGTAAGGACTCTTGGTCCCTTAGGATGAAGTGTTATGTATTCCGCCATAACATGACTTTCAGCTGAGACACAACGATACATGGATTCAATAATGGAGCCGTTGTGATGGAACTTTGTTGGATCAGAGATGATGATCTTCTTCATGTGAAACATAACAATGGACGCGACTAGGGCATCCTTCATCACAGGAATGCCCAAATTGTTAATCGCCCCTCTTGTAATAAGCGTCCAGAAGCGCCCACATGATATCTCTGAATGCCTCGTAGATGTATTGAGACTCTGCACCACTTGAGACCAGCTAATCGTCCCATAATCAAGGTTGATGCCATTGTAGAGACTGTATAAAAGGGTAAGAAAACCCTTGCTAGTGTCATCTGATCCACCACTCCTTTCTACCAAACTCTCGATGAGAAGAGTTAACAAACCATTCCATTGAGAGGGTAAACAAGACTTCTTAACTTTTGTGACTGTGGTGAGCACATCTGTATATCCCATCTCGTAAATTATTGAGAACAGGTGTGTAGTCGTGATAAAGTCTGGTGAGATTACTGAGGAATCAAGAGCAAGATTCATCAACGAGCAAAATCTCCCTATAGAAATAGAAGCCTTCTTGTTATGTATTTGAAAGAAAATACATTTTTTTTCTTGTCATATAAGGTCGTGGAGTAGACCTGCGATAATAGTGACATCAGAACGGCTTCAACTTGAGTTAGGGCTACAACCAGTGGAGAATACTTCAAACACTCAAAAACATGAAGCATATACGAATCATATAGAAGCGGGTTAAGTTCGACGATCATATTTTAATTTGGCTTGATTGAAAGCAATGTAGACAAAGTAGTCTGATCGTGGACGGATGAAGAAGTCGCCATTGTTGAACGAAGAAGGAAGATAAACAGTTGGAACTTACGTTGTAAGCATGATAGAATTTGTTGCTGGTAAAAGACAAATAAAGGAAAATCTCTTTATATACCGTTTCTAGGAGAGAGAATGTAGATTATGATATTGACGTGATCACTAAAACGTCGCCTGGAAAAGCGCGATGTTACAGGTTGGGTACTCCCAGGTAAACGTCAGCACACGTGGGTATAGAGACCGTTCAAATTCACGCACCCAAATTCTTATCCTCAATCGTCATTTGAAATTCAGTGTGACTTCAAGAAACATAATTTCCCCTGTTTAAACAAAACTTGAACCAATAGCAACTAGAGTTTTGGAAAATAAAATTTCTGTGCAATAGAGTGACAAACGAAAAAGAAATAAGGCAAGTGTGTATGGGATGTGAGTGATGTCTCATTATAAGATAGAAAGCAGGTGATCCCGGGAAAGAATCGCTTCCTTCAGAGTCCAGAGAGACTTGAAGTGCTTGTGTGGTTTCCCGAAGAATATGATCAAGTGTTTGTTGAGAAACAATGAAAGGCTTCTTGTAATTGTTAGGCGTTGGGAAGCTTATCTTCAACCGAACTTCGAGTCTTAACATAAGACTGAAAGTTGGAAGAAGTACTTGTGAGACCGATGTAGTCTGTTGAACAAGTAGGTGAGATATAAGTTGGAGTGACAAATGAAGTAATATAAATCTCAAAACCAAAAATAAATTGGATCTTTTTGGGAAGAAATGCCTTGGTTTTAGACAGTTTCATAAAAGACGACACAAAAAAAATAAATAAAAAGAGATTTCATTGGGTAACCAGTAAATTCCTGAATTTAATAATTCACCATCAATTCATTATAGGTGTTGGATTTTGGGTTTCACTCAGCACGTGGTATACGTATCTAAGATCACAAACACAGACTTTGTGCAACCATAAACCAAAGTGGTAAGAACCGAGAGTCTCAAAGGTTACATTGGTGAACCGAAAGTAGATGGAGAATATAAGGAAGGTGGATAAAGAACCGAAAGTACCTTCTGCTATAAAAGCATGACTAAGCAGATAAACTATTAACTCGTTTGAGAAGAGTAAGGTAGCTCTAGACAGAGATAATGTTAACAGCCTAATTGGGAAGAAACGATAGGTATAGATCGAATCATTAAGGCTTTCTCTAAGTCGTAGAGGCTTTGGTCAACATGCAACAGCATGCTTCTAGGGACCCTTAACTAGTTCTTATGGAAATAATTATACCTGCCTTAGCTCCAAATTTTGTTGTACTGGTACTCTTGTGACCTAATTAAAGTAAGAACAAACAAACACACCACACAAACAAAACAAACAAACAAAACGAAAAATATTTTTGAAGATTTGAGTTTTCTGAAAAATAATAAAAACAGAAAGAGAAAATATTTTTGGATTTTTGAAGTTTTCTGAAAAAGAATAAAAACAGAAAAATAAGCATAAACCATATTAAAGACGAGAGAAAGGAATGTACATGGTATACAACCGAATTCTTATCTTAATTAAGTAAAGCGAAATAGACCGAGCGGTTAGCTCATTACGGTTCTTAAAATTTTAGTGCCGAAATAGACCGAGCGGTCGGTTCATATTGGTTCTTAAAATTTCAGAGCTGAAATAGATCGAGCGATCGGTTCATTTCGGTTCTTTAAAATTTCAGAGCCGAAATAGACCGAGCGTTCGCTCCATTTCGCTTGTCTAATTTTTAGTGAGAGATTTGAGGATTCGGTACCGACTCTGATTCCATCATACCCAAGCCTTGTAAGATTTTGTTAAAGTGTGCTTCAGGTAATGCTTTAGTGAATATGTCGGCCAGTTCATCAGTAGATCGAACAAAATACACTTCCACGTTCCCATCTTCTACATGATCCTTGATGAAATGATATACGAGTGCAATGTGCTTAGTTTTTGAGTGTTGCACTGGATTGTGACAAATCCTTATCGCACTTTCTGAATCACAATAGAGAGGAATCTTCTTCATACTCAGCCCATAATCTCTTAGTTGACTTTGAATCCATATTACTTGAGAAGTGCAAGACGCTGCAACTATATACTCAGCTTCGGCTGTTGAAAGTGACACACATGTCTGCTTCTTGGACTGCCAGCTAACAAGTTTTCCATCAAGAAATTGGCATCCACCTGTAGTGCACTTTCTATCTAGACCACATCCTCCAAGATTAGCATCAGAAAAAGATTAAATGAAGAATCCAGATCTTGCAGGATACCAGAGACCGAGAGATGAGGTTCGCTTCAGGTAACAGAATATATTCTTCACTGCTACCATGTGAGGTTCTCTTGGATTAGCTTGAAACCTAGCACAATAACAAACAGAAAACATAATGTCCAGTCTACTATCTGTTAGATACATAAGTGACCCTATCATTTGACGATATAGTGTTATGTCAACAATAGGTTTTTCCAGAGATGGTGTTAACTTGGTGCTAAATGCCATTGGAACCTTCACTTTTGAGTCACCCGTCATATCGAATTTCATCAGTAAGTTCTTTGTATAACCCTCCTGGTTGATAAATATACCTTCTGTTCCCTGTCTAATATTTAAACCAAGGAAAAAATTAATTGGACCCATTGCGCTCATTTCAAATTTAGTCTCCCTCAACTTCCTGAATTCAGCTGTTAAGCTAGGATTCGTAGAGCCAAAGATGATATCATCAACATAAATCTGAACTATCATAAGATGTTCGCCTTCTTTCTTTAGGAAGAAGGTTGGGTCAGCCGAACCTTGTTTAAATTTTGACATTTTTAAGAAGCGAGTTAAAGTTTCATACCAGGATCTCGGTGCTTGCTTTAATCCATAGAATGATTTATCCAGCACATAGCAATAATCAGGGAATTTCTCATTCACAAACCCAGGCGGTTGCTCAACATAAACTATTTCTTCTAATTGTCCATTCAAGAAGGCACACTTGACATCCATTTCGAAGACTTCGAATTTTTTATGAGCAACATATGCCAAGAAGATTCTAACTGATTCCAACCTAGCTACTGGAGCGAAGGTTTCCTCATAATCTATCATGTCCTCTTAACAATATCCTTTCACCACCAACCGAGCCTTGTTGCGAATAACATTCCCCTCTTTATCTAACTTATTTCTGAAAACCCATTTCAAGCCAACCACAGAAGCATCCTTTGGGGTGGGAATTAGCCTCCAAACTCGGTTGCGTTCGAACTCATGGAGCTCATCCTACATTGCTTGGACCCAATCAGAATGATCAAGTGCAGCATTCACAGTTTTCGGTTCAACCATGGAAATAAACGAATTAAACATACAAAATTCAACTTTAGAGAATAATGTAGTTTGTTTCGCTTTCAATTGAGAACGAGTAAGAACTTTCTCAGAAGATTCACCAATAATCTGTATTTTGGGATGGTCTTTGGTCTATTTCACTAATGGAGGATAATTTGGGTCATATGTTGGATCCAATTCAACATTCACTTCTACTTCAACTTCTGATAGATCACCCTCGCCTTCGTCAGTTGTACTCTCACTTTCTTTCTCCCCCTCCGACTAGCGAAATGTTATCTGTGGCAACATCAAAGGTTGCATTCTCTGTGGGAGTGGGATTCCCCCCCCCCCACGATAGTACTACTAATAGGTGGATTTGGAGCAGAACTTTCCCCTTCGCCTGAACCTTTATGAGATGGGGACGAAATTGGATCCTCCCCCTCGAAAGATACTTTGTTTGTTTTCGATGCGGTTGAACTTTCCCCTTCAAACTTTGAGTCTGTTGATGGTAGATTACCCTTAGCTGTAGGAGGTTTACATTCCATCTCTTTGGCAGCTTCATCTATAATTTTCTTGAGATTATCAATTGTGTTGTCTTCTGCTTTCGCTTCGGAGTGTGTTGCTTTCTCTGGTTCATTAAACAGGCACATGTATTCTTCAAACAGGTTGGCTATTGGAACCGAGACTTGTCCAGATTCTGGAAAAATTTCTCCTAAGTCACTTTCATTTCTTTGAACTTTCTTCATGTAATTATGATCGAAGGTGACATAATAGGTTTCTTCAATTCGTTTTAAGCGTTTATGCAACACTGTGTATGCTTTTGACGTTAGTGAATAACCTAGAAAAATTCCTTCATCGGCTTTGACATCAAACTTATTTCGGTTCTCTTTAGAATTGAAAATAAAGCACCTTGAACCGAATATGTGGAAAAATTTGACATTTCGCTTGCGGTTGTTTAAGATCTCATATGCAGTAATTGAGAATCTCTTATTTAGCAAGGACCGATTCTGAGTGTAGCAAGCGGTTGCAACAGCATCAGCCCAAAATTATAACGGAAGTGAAGCGAAACTGAGCATGGTTGTAGCTGCCTCACATAAAGAATAGTTTCGTCTTTCAACAATCCTATTATGTTGTGGTGTATCAGGGGCCGAAAAATTGTGAGTTATCCCCTTGTCAGCCAGAAAGCTCTCAAAATCGTTATTCTTGAATTCCAGACCATTGTCACTTATGATATTCCTTACCGTCTTCCTTAGTTGCACTTCCACTTGCTTGATGAATGTCTTCAACGTGGAAGTTGCATCTGATTTCTGCTTAAGAAAGAAAACCAAGGTGAAGCGTGAAAAGTCATCTACAATTACAAGAATGTACTTACTACCACCGAAGCTTTCTATAGCAGAAGGTCCACATAAGTCGATGTGCAAGAGTTCAAGAGCTTCAATTATCTTTGTATTGATTCATGTAGGGTGGCTCTTTCTACTTTGTTTGCCCATTTCACATGTTGCACACAGATGTTCTTTGTCGAACTTGAGAAGAGGAAGTCCTCGAACGTGATCACCAAGCACCAACTTATTAATGTCTTTAAAGTTCAAGTGCGATAATCGTCGATGCTACAACCAGCTTTCATCTGTATTTACCCTTGACAGCAAACATATTGCTGGTTTACCTCGTATAGGGTTGACATTTAAAGGGTACATCTCATCCTTACGTTCATATTTCAACAGATGCTTCTTGGATTGTTTCTCAATTATCTTAGAGCCCTCATCATCAAAAGATACTTTTAGACCTATGCCCACAACTAATTGTGACACACTAATGAGGTTATGCTGCAATCCTTCCACATATTCCACTTTTCGAATTGAAAAATCTCCATTTGTTATCATACCGTTTCCCTTGATTGTTCCATAGGAGTTATTTCTATATTTTACACACCCACCATCTTTCAGGGGCCGAAATTCCCTTAGCTCTTCCTTCTTCCTTCCTTCCTGTCATGTGACGTGAGTAGCCATTGTCTATATACCATTCATCATCAAACTGCTCGTCACTGATTACCTACAAATTCAAGCAGATTTAGGAACCCAAATTTGCTTGGGTCCTTGTGAGTCTTTCACAGAAAACGGAATTGCAGTGGAAATATCAACCAAATATGTTCTTTTTACTAATGTAGTTTGATCTTTTCTTCTAATTGTATACACTTTGATTTTAGTTTTATCTTGTTTAAATTTTAATGCAGTGGTTGGTTTGTTAGATGGCATTTTGATTTTTCTTTTGACTCCTAGGGTTAGCTGATGATTTCTTATTATGGAACTTAGAATCTGAAGTTAGCTTTCCCTTTCCTTTGATGTCCTTCAAAGAATTTGCTTTGCATTGGGAATTGGATGGACCGAAACTGGTTTTAGGACTGAAACTGGGTTTAGGACCGAAACTGGGTTTAGGACCGAAACATGGTTTAGGACCAAAACTGGGTTTAAGATCGAAAGTTGACTTTCGGTTTTGAGACTTGGAATAGTAGGAACTTGGACTAAAATTTTCCTTTCGTTTATCCGATGATGCTCTCTTAGAAGGGACATGATTTGTATTTTGAGATTGCCAGTAACTTTTTCGCTCATTCAGATTCTTTGCATATCTTTGATTTGTTAAGCGTTTCTATTCAGCTAGCTCCTTTTGTGATTTGTGGATGTTGAAGCTGACCTTCGGCTTCTCCTTTTGAGTTTCGTTTGTTTTGACTCGAACTTTCTGTTCTTGCTTTGGTTCTACAGGGATTTCTTTGGTTCCACTTGTGCTTGGTTTATCAAAACTCAAAGATTTGTTTATGGGTTCAGCAACGTATCTTCCTTTAACCCTCCAAGAAGTCTGCTCAGACAAGCCTACAGTTTCGTTTGCATTATCAATAGGAATTGACCAGAAATAGTTGTCACACCCTTCGGCATTATCATTGTCGACCATGATTCTTAATTCTGACGTCTGCTTTTGAGTGACCCCTGTAACTGCATAAACCTGATTTGGCACAGTTTGAACTTTTTGATAAACCATAGCCTTTTCTTTGAGTTTCTTTTTCTTATCTTTTGACAGTTGAGCGAATTCAACTGAATTTTCGGAGATTAGGGGTTTCTCATTCTCGGTTTCGCTCTTCATAAACTCGGAGCAATCAACCACGTCTTCTACAAATATCTCACTCATCTCACTTTCCTCATCAAATTCAGACATATTTTCTAAGTCCATTTTATTATCAGAAGCTAACTTGGCATTGGATTGGTCAAATGATTGAATAGTGTCCGACTTAATTTTCAACCTATCATTTTCATCTAAAATATCTTTTAGCATAAATTTGTGTTCCTTGGAATCAATGAAGGTTTCTATTCTGTCCAGTCCAATTTTGTAGGACATGGATGTCTCTTCTAATGACACTTCTGATTCACATTCCGCTATGACCTCGTCTTCCTTAAATTCAAGAAATGGCAAAATCATCTTATGCATTTTTTTCCTATCTCACAACTTAAATGCAATTAAGCTATATTAGTATATATATATATGCTTAGAAATTAAACAAAAAACATTCCTTTGTTTTAAAAACTTTAGATTATCTCTTTGCAAATAAATACTTTCATCCCTAGCCCTAACTAACTCCTGCTCCTTCAGCTCTATCCACATTCTTCTCTCCTCACTCTTCGTTGTCACCCTGCTGATTTGGTCAGTTGGGTTAGAATTTGTTAACCGACTTTGCATGAGACTACCGCTTAGATTAGAAAATTTAAGTTTTAATTCATTTAATTCTTCTTCATATTCTGTTACTGGAACATTAAGAGATCCTAGGATTGATTGTACCTTTTTGATCAGACGATCAAAGTCGTTAATCTGCTCACTAACTGGCTTCACTGCAAAACATTTATTTTCAGCCAGGTTTGGTTCCTCACTTGCACTTTTAGTTGATGAACTAGCTGTGACAATCAAGCACTTTCTAGCCGAACCTACTTCCTTTGCCACATAAGCCTTTCCATGAGTGGGCTTTCTCACCTCTTCGTCTTTAGAGTCGGTAGACCAAACTTCGACGCCACCGAACTCGTCTTCATTAGCATTCTCCTGCACAATCAAGGCATTCATAGAACTGTTAGTCGCCTTCTTTTCTTGATCTCTTCCAACTTGCACATATAGTACGCCTCATCATCTTCACCATCTCTTTTCGTAGCCATTTTCCTTAGCATTCAATCTTTGGCAAAGTGGTTCTTGCCGTCACAATAATTGCAATCATATCCTGAGTCTCCTGCAAGCTTGCTCTCCTTCTTATCTTCATCCTTTAGAGAGGAGATCTTCGCTTCATCCTTCACCTTCTCAAAGCTGTAACTTCCCTGCCAGTTTCGGTTCTTGTTGACAGGAAATTTTCTCCTTGCAAACTTCTTTGGATTGCTAACCATCATAGCATACTCCTCGCTTGTAAGGACACACTCCGACATATCAGATTCTTCTTCTTCTTCTGCAATACTTTTTCCTTAAGAGACAAGAGCCAGCGAACTCATACCAGAAACCACTTTCGCTTCTTTGGTTACTACACTTTCATGGGACTTAAGTATTCCCACAAGTTTCGCTAGCGAGTAAGACTTAAATTGTTCATGCGCTTTTACAGTAGAAACTACAGCCATCCATTCCGGTCTAATCCCGTTCATGAAGCTTGATCATCTTAATTAGGAGATGATTGAACCGATCGAAAGTTTGTATGAGCTTCTCCTCAGGTTTCTGTTCAAAAACTCCAAATTCTGACAGCAGCAAGGTTTGAATGGAGTGTTCTAGATCTTCATCGGTTGAATAGAGTTCTTTCAACCTATCCCATATTTCTTTGGTCGTCGTGCATGAACCAACCAACCAAAAGGTGTCAGATTGTAAGGCGAATCTGATCATCCTCATGGCCTTCACATTACATAGAAATTTGTCTTTCTCGTCCTGCGGCATCTTGTCTACATCCGCCACCAGCTTGTTATATTCCTTTTGGGACTTGACAGTAGTGTTCGTTCCTAAGTGAACAAACGGCCCAAGTGTGATAGCCTCCCAAATGAGATAGCCATTATCTTCAGATCCAACCACATAGTCTTCGAAGTGACATGCCCATACTTCGTAGTCTTGAGTGTAGAGAATGGGTATCCTGGTTGTAGATCCAATGTTGTTTGAGATGTTGATGGGGTTTGTTTGCGAATCTTCGTGAGACATGGTGAGCTGCTAGAATCAAACCTTTAAACTTGAGATTAGGGTTTTATCTGAAACAGAGTTGTCGTCTATATGAAGAAGACGACTTCTATTTCTACAATACAAGCGAAAACCCTAAGGAATTTTGAATACAGAAGGAATGTGTATTGATCACACGGTCTCCCGGTCTGATACCAACTGTTAGAATAATATTTCTTTAAGGATCGATAGATTCTAAGCAAGCTAATGATTAAGAACGTAATAAAGAACACGAGTATGGCTTTGAATATGTCGTATGATTAATACTTCAACACCTCAGAAGAGCTCGATTAAGAACTTCAACTGTAGAGGTGTTTTAGGGTTACAAAATAATGAACGTGATAATCAACAGCATATAATGCATACCTGCATGCATATATATATATATATATATATATATATATATATATATATATATATATATATATATATATATATATATATAGAATAACCCTACTAGCTAATCTAGATAATCACTGATGGACAGGCCCAATCCGGATGCAAAATGTAAGGCCCAAGACGCAACCCTAACAGACTCAACAATCTGAAAAGCCCTGCCTGCAACCGCAGGCGCCTCTGCTCAGCCCTGACAGCCGTCTGTGATCCTCAGAGTTGCAGGGGCAGGTGCTATCACCCGCTTTCCGAAAACAAACTGGGGCACTGGGCCTTCTTATGGCCCCGCTGACTGCAGTGGAAACATATCAAGTCTGATCCATGTGTGGTGGTAGCAGTAGATTCCCTGCTAAGATGACCAATCCGGCCGCACTTGAAGCAGCCTGAATCTCCACCGCTACCACTCCTACACGCACCCTTGTGCGTCCTGCCGCACCTCCCGCACCGGCTGTGGCTCTGGTACTCCCTCGATCTCAAATCTGACACCTTGGGCCTTTTGCCCGAACCTATGGCTACCTGAGCCTCATCCGGCTTCCTCTTCTGGATCTGTTCCAAATCAATCTCCCTTTCTCTAGCCCGAGAAATCATATCTTCCAGAGTCTTACTGCCGGACCTGCTCACAAACTCCCTGATGTCAACCCTCAACATCTCATGATATCGGGCCTTCTTAAACTCCTCGTCCGCGACATACTGCGGAACAAGAAGGGCCTTCTCCCTGAACTTGGTGGTGATCTCCGCCACAGTCTCAGTAGTCTGCATCAAATCCTGAAACTCCCGTGCCAATTGCTGCACCTCAATAATCGGTGAAAACTCAGCCCTGAACCTGGCTAAGAAATCGCTCCAGGTCATCGCGTCCAATGCGACATCATCACCAATGGCGTGACCAACCTCCTCCCACCAATCCCTCGCTCTGTCCTTCAGGAGACAGGAGGCGAGTCTGACCTTGT
Source organism: Lactuca sativa (assembly GCF_002870075.4). NCBI lineage: Eukaryota > Viridiplantae > Streptophyta > Magnoliopsida > Asterales > Asteraceae > Lactuca > Lactuca sativa. Next base: position 108,580,343 of record NC_056623.2, read on the forward strand.
CCCCCTCGGGACACCGGCTCGTCTGGAATGCGTTGGCGACATCGGCCAACCACCTACTGCTAGCGATGGGGTCCCTAGCCCCATGATAATCTGGTGCTCCGCATGCTCTAAACTCTCGGAATGTCAAGGTACGCGCTCCCGTCAAAGCCATCATCTCGGTACGGAAGGCTCCCAGCCTCTCATACAAGATCTCCAGTATACCCTCCTTTACCGTGCCAAGGATCACAGGAGTCTGATCTAGGATACTGCGCGTAACCTCAGCTGATATCAACTCCCTCATCTACTCCTCGAGCTGCTCGGCCCCTGAACCCGAGCCTGATCCCTCTCCAACGCCTGATCCGCCCACTGGTCTCTCTCGCAATGTCACCATGCTGGAAACATATCACAATAACAATCAGAATACCCATCACTGTTGAGGGATCATACACACACACACACTACAAGTTTCCCGGTCTCATCTCGGCCTTTCTCGAATCGAGTACGGATCCTCTGCTTTTTGTAGTACGGGCCCATACTACCTTCCACATTTTTCCGTACTTTCCTCGAGAACTGTTTCGACTCCACCAGGTCCCTTTCTCTACTACTACAGCTCCCAGCACTATCCCATCCTAGGCTTACCCTAGGGAAACCTCTTACTCAACTCAAACCAATCCTCAGCTGTTTAAGGCCTCCTTGTGATGCCAATTAGCCATCACCTGAATACCATCACATGTTACGAGGCTCAGATAATCCTTCGAGTAAAAGACTTGTCCCTACAGCGGTTGGACTCAGACAAGAGTTGCGTAACAGGGCCAAATCCAGTACTCTGAGATTATTCAACCCTGATCACATGTGATGTGACGTATTCACCTAATGGCTAACTCCCATCACTCAGAATCCCACAATGCACAAACCAAGTAGCATTCAGACAAGGGAAAATCTAACCATAACGTACTCAAGCAAACATAATCTCATATCAAGAATCTTTTCTATCATGCGACATAAGCTCATAAACTCAGGCATAACCTAAACAGGCTATCCTACTACTGTCTAACCAGTACTATCATGCTGCTCAAAAGCACATATAACAGGCACATAAGGCATCCTCCCTAGATCCTTAGTCCTAATCTAGCATGTTGTTCTACTAACTGATAATCATAACATAAATTTGTATGGGTATTTTGGGGTACTTACTTGAGCTCGGCTGATTGCATGCACCACACCCTTTTCTCTTATCAAAATTCTTTTCTTTCTGAATTCTTTTTGCTTTACTAAAACTGTTTTCTTTCTCAAAACCCCTTTTTACAAAGCTGTCTTTTCCTCTTGAAAATCTTTATATCAATCCCTTAGTTTGAGTTCAGAAACGCCTGAGGGTATGTCCGAATCCATCAAACCAAGGCTCTGATACCAACTTGTAACATCCTAAAAATCCGAACCAAATTTTTTTTCTTTAATTCACTACCAAAGCAATATTCATAAAAACATATCATAAGTCATAACATGAATTCAGAGTATCATTTCCAAAACATAATTTCATTATCAGAGTAAACATCCCAGGCTGACTAATCAATGGTGTGTGCCATGCGATCACCCCGAGCTCTTCCCTCCGCTACCGGAAGTACCTGAAACCAAAACTGAAAACCGTAAGCACGAAGCTTACTGAGTTCCCCCAACCTACCACATACCCTGCATAAACACATACTGCACATACTGGGCCACACCCGCTATTCTTGGCCTCGCCCGTTACAACGGCCCTGCCGCTCCAGGCCCCGCCTGGCTTCGAGCCCTGCTCGGATACAGATCTGTTTCACTTAGGCATCGCCTGTCACTGGGCCTCACCCGCTAACATATACTAACACATAAACATATCACAACACATAAGCTAAACATATACTAATGAATCATGTCCTAAGGCCTCGCCTATCTTGGGCCTCGCCCATGTCCTGCAATTGATGAGTCATGGAACCCCGTCCACGCTCCTACTGGTAGTGAGATACGGTCCCAGCCCACACTCACTCTTTCCCTAACTTGGGCCTCGCCCCTGCTCTGCTACTAATGATGTGTGGAACACCGTCCACACTCTGCTATTGGTGAGATTCGGGACCTCGCCCACACTCACCTCCCTACTAGGCACATACACGTATCATACAGACAACTAGTATACTCTGTCATGCAAACCATTCCTTGGGCACCCGCCCGCTAGCAATGGACCGGGGTCCTAAATATCATACTGCCATACAGTGGCTAGGGCTAACCCCTGGGTCTTTCTACTCATATCTACATGGGTCGGCATTCTGGACTTAGACCCATTGATACAAAGGGAAACTCACCTGCACTGCTGAACTTTTACTGATAACCCTCTGGCTGCTGCCCGATAATTCTTTGAACCGCTGTTCCACTAGCTCCCAGAGCTATCAATATCAATAACATATACCACTTAGTCCCAAACTGAACTCTTAGAAGCCGTCTAAGTCCTATCTTGCCAAAGTCAAAGTCCTGGTCCAAGTCAACCTTCTTTACTGACTCTACTCGCCGAGTCACCCCAAGACTCGTCGAGTTCAACAATTTCTGAGTCCCATCCTGTCCAACACACTGAGTCACCACTCCACTCATCGATCTAAGTCAACCCGGAAAGGTTGAGGTTTTGCGATCCAAATAGTCGATTCCAAGATCAGCCTCGCCGAGTCCATAGCAATATTCAACATACTCGTCGAGTTGTTCTTCCAACTCGTCGAGTTCGTGCCTATCTTCACCCAACTCGCCGAGTCCACCCATGTGACTCGCCGAGTAGCTTCAGTTCTTGATCCATACAGTGGCTTTCCAAGCGATGCAGGGGCTCCAACTCATAGATCCACCCTTCCCAAGTCTATTCCTCACGTAAAGTTGCAAACTTTATGTGAAACCAAAGAGATATGGGCTTAAAACACTCTAGGTCTAGGTTTTGTGACCAAGGGGCTTCACCAACAACTTATTGGCATAGAATTTATGGCTTTCTGGATCCTTAATAGCCTAGATCTGAGGTAGCAACCTCAGATCAACTCCAAACTAGAAATAAACCTCCTCCATACCCAAAAATGCGCAAATCTCAACCATAAGATAAATCTAAATGCAATAAGGTCAGCTTATTACCTCAAGGGATCTGAAAGGTCACACCAACTCTGTATCTAAAGCAAATCTTCGAATCACCAAAGGTTCCCTTCCTCCTTCTTCCTTCAAATCACCCAAAATGGCAAGAAAGCTTGAATGTGCTAAAATGGAGGCTTAGGGTTTCGTGTTCTGGATAAGAGAGGCTATAGAGAACCCTAAGGGAGAGAATGAGATGTTAATATAGTGAACAAAGTCCCGATCTTAGGGTTTCCCAATCCAGACCAGACTCGCCGAGTCCACTCTCTGACTTGTCAAGTCGATCACTTACTCTTTGACCCGGATCCCACTCAGACTCGTCGAGTTCCGCGCTGGACTCGACGAGTTGACCCCCTTGACTTAGGGTTTTCCTTTCCTTTCTTGGTCTTTCTGATTATGGGTGTTACATATACATCGTCACATAATAATGTCATAGAATAGATCTCTACTCTCCGTTCCAATATTACACACACCTAAGTATAAAAACTACATACTTATTCAACTTACTTTGAAATAAGTATCCTTGACAAGCCTTAGTTTGTAACTAGACCATATTTTAATGCTTGGAATTCACAGTCTTCCTATTCATGCAATACCATTGCAATTCAATGTATAACTAGTCACTTATTCAAGTTACTTGGAACTAAGCATCATTTACAAGTCTTAGTTTATAACTAGACCATATTACCATTCCTTTAATTTACATAAAATACCACTTTCATCTTCATGTAATACTATCATAAAAGTTTATAACTGGAACTACTGATATCTCTAGCTTATAACTAGAACTACTAATATATCTAACTTTTAACTGGAACTACTGATATATCTAACTTATAGGTTGATAATATCGAGTATGAACATAAATATAAATTACACTTAGAAGCATAGTAAGTGCAGCTCAACTTGCAAGATTTCTAGCGAAAACGCGGAAACATCTTTGATGGAACTTCAACGATGAATACTTCAATTCGTCAAGCTTGCTAACGTTGCAGCATCTCGCTAAAATGTTTGCAACTCAGAAGGTTCGGTCTTGTGGGTTTGGGAGAAGTTCGGAAGAGAGAGAGAAAGAGAGAGAGAGAGAGAGAGAGGGAGAGAGAGATAAAGAGATAGAGAGTTGAGAGAAAAAGAGCACGAAAGGAACAAGTGTTCAACTTCTATTTATAGGAGTTCTGAGGGGTGAATTGTGCCATGGAAAAGGGGACGCCGAGCCGCCGCGTGATGTCTGTTTTTAGTGTCATCATTTTGATGGGCCACATCATCGAGGTTGGTAGAGGGGCTGGTCTTTGGCTTTGCCACGTGGCGCACTCTAGTGCCAACACGTCATCCCTTTGTAGATATTTTTGTGATCTTCGAAAAATCATATCTCTCACATACGAGCTTCATTATCAACGTTATTTATATCCATGGATTTGTATCGATGAGTATAACAACTTTCTTTTAGATCTCAACATCTAATTCTCATTCTATATTCATTTTACAGTCTATAAAGATTACACTGTAAAAGACTTTGTGAAATTAATAACTTCTTCATACAAGCTTCGTTTTTTACGTTCTTTATATCGACGAATTCGTATTTATGAGGAAGTCAAGTCCTGTTTAGATTGTTTCATCTAACAATCAACTTATTTCCATGTCCTATTTTGCGACACATTTAGATGTACTATGTCGAACTCTAAACTTCGAAAAATCATAACTTCCTCATGAGAAGTCAAATTTTGGCGTTCTTTGTACTCACGCGTTCATAATCATGACTACTACAACTTATGTTAAGATTGTTTATCCAAAATACTATTCTATTTATAAGTGTTTCTTTAACCCATATTGTTAAGTTTAATAATTAGGTTTTATACAAATATTATAAGCGCATAATATGTTTCCATAAAACTTTTACAAAATAATTAAATATAATTATTATTTATATAACCCGTATCATGCATGTCCCGAAAACTATTATATGTTCGTTGTATTTAAACTGATTTGTATCAAACATGATTGCTAATTTATTGCTATATCTCTCTATGTATGTCTATGCAACACAGAACATGAGAACTTATCGTATTAAGGCCCTTCCCTTTTCTCTAACCATTAACTCTTTGAGCCAATGGTAATTGTTGATAGCGCTATTAGGAATTGACAACTCCTCACTCTCCCTATTGCTAGAGTGCATGATACCATATTCATCTATGGAACGGTAAGCATAGATCTTGATAGGACTTTAGTCATAGGTTTGGTTGAGAACTCATTGTTTGCTCCTACACATAAAAACTTGTTACTCATTATAGCAATAAACTTGTTTATTAATTATAGAAATGAACTTTGTTTCTCATTACAACAACGAACTTTTATTACTGAAAACTTATATACATGTTTTAGCAATGAAATTGTTTGCTCCTTGTAGCAACAAAATTGATTGCTCATTTTAGCAATGAAACTTGTTTACTCGTTTGAGTAACGAACTTTATTTTCCATGAGAATATGAATGTTGCATCTTATTTGGGCAACATACTTTATCTCTCATGATGACAAAGAACTCTGAACGTTGTTTTTACAAACTTATTTACTCATTTTAACAATATACTTTTATTATTAGAAACTTTTATCAAAATATTGATTTCAATTCATGGAACCAATATTATTTTGTTTATCTGTGAATACTCACCAACTATTTTTATAGTTGACGCTCGTTTTACATGCTTTTTCAGGAATCATCAAGTAAGTGGCACTTAGGGACACATCACTTTTAGGAGCATTCACATGTGCTGTATTTCAATTTACATTATAATTTCTGTTAAAATTTGTTCAAACCCATTGTAAATTCGTAATGATTTTTAATACTATGTTTGGTGTTATCTTTTAACTTTTTCTATGAAACCCTTTATTCTGCCATGCCTCGTGTTTCCGCCATAGCGGGGTGTGACATAAAAGTCACTCCATCGTAAATTTACTATTTACGCTTTCCAGTGTCGTGCCAATTTTGCCGTAAAACTTCGACGGGCCATAACTTCTTCGTTATAATTCGGATTTCGGCGTTCTTTATATGTACGGAAACCTTGAGACATATTCTACAACTTGCTTAAGACTATTTATTATAAATAATCTTTTGCTGAAAAGTCGTTTTCGACACTTATTGCCTCAAAATTGACTAGCCCGGATCTACGGGCGTTACAAAAACCAATTTTGATTCTGTAACCAAATCAATCATGCAAGAAAAGAGATAGACCGAAGCATCAGTATTAAAACGGGTTACCCTCCAACCCAACAAAAAATAAAATATTGTTTTATAGAACAAAATTTTAAAATTGTTTTTAAATTTATGAAACTTAATTCTAGGTTTGATCACCCCCCAACTGGGATATAATCTATCTCTTTCTTCTCTTCTCTACAGGATCCTGACCAAACATTTATAAGCTCACCAGTCAACTTAGCAAGGATTTCATGTCAATCTTCCACATTCTAGGATCATGCATTCTCCAAATCCTCTGCCATCTTGATCTTTACCTCTCAGTCGACCTCAACAACACTGCTATTAACCTCAGAAATCAACTCCTCAATCTCCAGCGCATGCTTCGCCTGGTCAAGCTTAACCTTTAGATCTTCGGTGGATCAAGAAACATGATCAAGCAACCTGTAAAAGATTATGATTTCCAGAAAGAGATCAGCTTCCTCAGAGCCTCGTCCACCCCAAGGATCTCGACAGACTTCCTCTTTTGGGATCCTTGAGTATTGACAGTCAGATTTATCGAGGTTCTCTCCGTAGAAAGAGAAGATGAGTTCTTCTCCTTATTCACCACAAGTTGGCCACCAGACATGGTGGAGTCGGTATCATCAAGGGTGAACCAAGAACTAGAGTGTGTAGCCTTAGATCCTAAACATAAAAAAGGAACTCAATAAGTTCGGGATCCTTCATGAAAAATAAAAAATAAACAAATAAAGGAACTTTACCCTTCGATGTAGGGGCAATAACAAATTTACCTTTCGAACCTAACAGATCTTTCAGTCTCAAGAAGAGCAAGGAAACTTCTAATCTTCTCCTTGGTATCTTCAGCAGCAGGGACGGGATCCTCGAACTTGAAAGCTGCATCAAAATAAATAAAACAAGAAAAAGATTACCGACAAGATGGATTCACATTACACAAAGAAATATTTCTCTTTCCAAGAACCTTCGTTTTGTATTTATTTCAAAATAAGATGTGATTTACTTGTTTTGCCTCTGAGCAGGAAACGACAAGACCCAAAAGTTTTGAGATCACAAACATGGGCCAACTTAGCTAAATCCCATGACTAGATCCTTAGATTGATTCAATCGATCAACCTAAAGCAGGATCCGCCATATCATGAGCATAGTTTGGATGGGACCAAACCTAAGTAGAAGAGACAAAGTCAGGTTGGGTCATAGTATCAAAAGGCTTGAAAATAACATCGGAAGGAAAAGCCCCGATTGACTTCAAGGACTCAATATTGTCATCACAAAAAGGACTGGTCTCTTCATAAGATAAGATCCTTTGATCAATTAAGTCCTCGTCGAAAAATCCAGGATGCTCGAGAGAGAATGGAGTGCCTCTTTACCTATAATCAACAAACAGGAAAAATAAGAAGAAAGGAGAAAGAAATTTACCTTCAAACCAAGGAGAGAAAAGTGATTTGACAATATAATCATATCTTTTAATCCGTTAGAGTTTGAATTTCGAATCCTTTATTTCCAACTAATTAAACTATACACTTTAAATACTTGAAATTAATTCAAATATTTTGTAGGTGTAATTTGGGGGCAATTGTTAGAACTCATTCACAACGAGGAATCAGTCCCACCAGGCTTAAGACCCGGAAATACCAAGTCAAAGCACGTTTTAAATACCATTTCAATAGGATCCCGGAAATATCGAACATTTAGTTACTTAATCTAGACTATAAGTACACATGAGAAACACACAAAACAAAGACGATTCTCTGACACCTTACTCATTTACTCTCACTTTATCATTCGTAATCGTATTATCACACTTATCTCTGTAATTTATGTTCAAATCAATAAGATAAAACAGGGCAGGTGATCATTATCACCTCCCTAGGTTTTATGTCGGAGATCCTAGCAAGGATCAAGGGTTTTCCGTGTAAACTACTTGTGTAATTATATTCCAATTTCATTAATCACTTCACCTACAACACCACAGCCTCTCATGCAATTTGGTTGATATCCACTTAGTCGATTTTTGACCAAAACAGTTGTTTGACTTAGTATCCCTAGGTCTTAAGCCTGGTTGAAGTGACTTTTCATTCAGAATGAGTCTTATGTTGACTAGTTCCGCACATGTGAGAAAAATAAAGCAAAATATAGCTGTTATAAGTGTTAAAAATATTAGTCGTAATAATGAGGATCTTCGGATATGTTTAAGGATCCCGAGGCTTTAGAAATATTTAAGGATCCTGAATGTGATTCAAGGATAATGCCCCTAACAGGTAGTATCTTTGTATTTTTTGACCTAAGATACATATTTGGGACTTGAGTGTAGGGATTTTTTTTTTACTTTGACATGGTTAAATGATGTTCCATAAAAGGCAGCTATAAGGGTCATCGTTATGCATAAGATGAACTACATGATGGGCGTATGTAGTCAAGATAGGATTCGTTCCTCTTATTTGTTAAAAGCTATATATCTAAGGCCTAACTAAAAGTTGAACACTATGTGAGATTTACTGGAATCCATATATCATGTTCAACATGATGTCTAACACAAAAGAATAACTGATACCATACCTTATAACCAATTATGACTTTGGAGCACCTAGAAATTGGTCAATTGCTGGATGGAACCTCTTCGTGTGTTGTTGGGGTATTGGTCTGTTTCTAGACGTTAACAATGTAACAACGTAAACTTTCAAAACAAATTTTTCATTTTCTAAACAATCATTTTTCACAAAATAACATCAACATATTGTTTCAAATGTATTTATCACAAAGACATATCCCCAGAATCCAAAACATAAACTCCTCAAGTGTGTACGGATCATGCCGGTGCCTTCCCGCGCTCATCACTAGTACCTAAAAACACATCACACAACAACTGTAAGCATAAATGCTTAGTGAGTTCCCCAAAAATACCGCATACAACACATACGCCACTCAAGGCTATAATACGACCCTCCGGTCGATATGTCTCAGCGAGACCCTCCAGTCCCGTAGCTCGTTGGACCCTCTGTTCCGGTCATAACTCGTTGGGCCCTCCGGCCTGGCCTGTATCGGTGGACCCTTCGGTCCGGTCTATAGCAACATACAACATACACATAGCACATAATCTCATACATAACACATAAGACCCTCTGGACTACACAATATACCAGTCTAGGTAAGGTATAGTGAGAAGACTCACCTCGATGTCTCGGTAAATATCTGTCTCGGAATAAATGTGATCTAGCCTCCGCCTAATCACACAAAGTAATACACTCATAAATACAACTGCACCAAACCCTAAAAGTTGACAAGGTCAATGGTCAACTTTGACCGGACTTGACAAGTGCACTAGGGCAACTCGGCGAGTCTATACATGCCCACTGTCTCTCTTGGATCCTTTCTTGACACACCGAGTACCTCCCTGACTCGACGAGTTCCACCTGGCATGAATCGTGGGGCCACCACGACTCAACTCTTCGAGTCTGAAGAACAACTCGGCGAGTTCCGGCTTGACTCAGCCCCCCCCCCCCCCGACTCACCCTGACTCACTGAGTCGTTCCCTCAACTCGACAAGACCACTCACTGAGTGATTACGGGCAAACTTCATACTACTCGTTGAGTCTGTTCTTCAGACTTGGCGAGTTCATGCCATGCATAAACTCAAAACCACTTCTGAGGTCAGATCTATTCCATACAAACATAGATCTGGCCTCACCAAACATGATAATCATGTAAAGTCCAAACCTTGATGCTCAAACAACATCTATTAGCTCCTGTATGATGTTTTAGCCCCATATTTCATAAACCTTGGTCAAAACTCCCATGAATCCTCATAAAGCTTAAGGAATAAGGCTTCTCTGGACCTCTATGGATCCCATTTCAAGCCTCATCACAAATAGGGACGAAATGGACATCAAATCTAACCAACAAAGGGGTCAAGAAACCCTAAACCCCCATGTTCATCATAACAACAGAAAGGGAGCCAAAATATTACCTCCAAAGTGATGCTCTGAGCTCCAAATTCGAAGGATGTCCACCTCCCTTGTCTCCTCTTAGCTTGAACCTCATTTGCCTTGCCAAACAATGCTTCAAAGGTTAACAATGGCCTCCTCTCTCTCCCAAAACGCTCGAGATCTCTTTAGGGTTTCTATATGGGGTTGGTGGCCGCAAATGACGGCCATAAGCCTCTTTAAATAGGTCTCAAACCCTGGAAATTAGGGTTTCATTAAACAACGTGGACTCGCTGAGTCCAGACGCGAACCCGCGTGCAAAACCGCGATCCTACTCGGCGAGTTTAGACTCCAACTCGCCGAGTCTCCTCACATCACCCAATATTAAAAGAATAAAAATAATACCTGGGAATCCGGATGTTACAATTCTCCCCCACTAGAATCAGACTTCGCCCTCGAAGTCTCACTCTGCAAATAACTCTGGATGCTGCTCACGCATCTCACGCTCCGGCTCCCAAGTTAACTCTGACCCTTTCCGATGCTGCCACTGGACTTGCACCAGTGGCACCTCTTTATTCCTCAGTACCTTGATCTTCCGATCTCTGATCGCTATTGGTCTCTCAGCATAATTCAGGCTCACATCCACCTGAATTTCTTCTAGTGGCACTACTGCCTACTCGTCGGCTATGCACTTTCACAACTGCGACATGTGGAAAGTGTCGTGAATCTGACCCAACTCTGCTGGCAACTCCAAACGATAAGCTACCCTGCCTACCCTCGCGACCACCCTGAAAGGACCAATATATCGGGGCCCCAACTTGCCCCTCTTCCTGAATCAAATCACACCTTTCCAAGGAGAGACCTTCAGGAACACAAAGTCGCCGACCTGAAACTCAAGCTCGGACCGGCGTCTGTCCGCATAACTCTTCTGACGACTCTGAGCGGTCAACAACCTCGGTCTAACCTGCTGGATCTGCTCTGTCGTCTGAAGCACAATCTCGGTACTACCCATCACGCGTTGCCCTACTTCTCCCCAACAGATAGGGGTCCGACACCTCCTCCCATACAACAACTCAAAGGGCGGCATGCCAATGCTCGAATGATGGCTGTTGTTGTAAGAGAACTCTGACAAGGGCAAATACGTGTCCCAACTTCCGCCGAAATCCAACACACATGCTCGGAGCATGTCCTCGAGCGTCTGAATCGTCCGCTCACTCTACCCGTCAGTCTGTGGGTGGTATGCAGTACTAAAATGCAGTTTTGTACCCAATTCCTCATGAAACTTCTTCCAGAATCTGGAAGTGAAACGTACATCTCGATCTGAGACAATCGAAATCGGCACTCAATGCCGCGATACCACCTCTCTCACGTACATCTCCGCCAACTTCTCCGCGGAAGAGCTCTCACTGATGGTCAGGAAGTGAGCACTCTTTGTCAACCTATCCACAATCACCCAAATTGCATCGACACCCCTCGCGGTTCATGGCAATTTGGTGATGAAGTCCATGGTAATCTGTTCCCATTTCCACTCGGGAATCTCTAATGGCTGCAACTTACCATGTGGACGCTGATGCTCGGCCTTAACCCTGCGACAGGTCAAGCATCTCTCTACAAACCATGCGACATCCCTCTTCATACAGGGCCACCAATAATCCTTTTTCAGGTCCAAAATCATCTTAGTGGCCCCAGGATGGATCGAGAATTTCGATCGATGAGCCTCCTCCATCAAAATGGTACGCATCCCGCCCACGGACGGTACCCAAATCTGACCCTGAAATGTCATAAGCCCCTGGCTATCGGTAACGAACTTCGATACCAGCCCGACAACTCGTTCCCTCGAATAGCATCCAAAACCGGGGTCATCACCGCCAATCTCAAACATACATCTCGCAATGGGGCACTCTCCGCCCTACGGCTCAGTGCATCGGCTACAACATTAACCTTGCCCGGGTGGTACAGGATCTCACAATCATAATCCTTGACCATGTCCAACCACCTCCTCTGTCGCATATTTAGGTTGGGCAGATCCATCAAATACTTCAAGCTCTTGTGGTCCGTGTATATCATACATCGAACCCCGTACAGGTAGTGTCGCCAGATCTTGAGAGCGAACACTACCGCTCCCAGCTCCAAATCATGAGTGGGATATCTCAACTCATGAGGCTTAAGCTGCCTCGATGCATATGTTATCACATGCCCCCTCTGCATAAGCACCGCTCCCAATCCGGATATCGATGCGTCACAATAAACCACAAAATCCTCCATCCCTGCCGGAAGGGCTAACACTGGGGCTTTGCATAACTTCCTGCGAAGTGTCTCGAACGAGGTCTGTTGCTCCAGACCCCAAGAAAACGCAACACCCTTCCGGGTCAACTTGGTGAGTGGCACAGCGATCTTGGAGAAATCCTTAATAAATCTCCGATAATAGCCGGCCAATCCCAGAAAACTCCTGATCTCGGTGGGTGATCTCGGCACCTCCCACCTCATAACCGCCTCAATCTTGGCCGGGTCGAATAAAATCCCCTTTCGAACGAGATGCCCCAAAAACTGGACCTCTCGTAACCAGAACTCACATTTGGAGAACTTGGCATAAAGCCTCTGCGATCTCAGAACTCCGAGGATCTCCCTCAAATGATCCTCATGTTGCTCTCTGGATCTCGAATACACCAGAATGTCGTCGATGAACACGATCATCGAGCGGTCCAACATTGGTCTGCACACCCTGTTCATGAGTTCCATGAACACTGCGGGTGCGTTGGTGAGTCCGAAAGGCATCACCACGAATTCGTAATGCCCATAACGAGTCCGGAAGGCTGTCTTCTATATGTCCTCCTCCCGCACCCTCACCTGATGATACCCAGACCTCAAATCGATCTTGGAGAACCAAGATGCTCCCTGCAACTGATCAAACAAATGATCGATCCTTGGCAACGGGTAACGGTTCTTGACTGTTAGCTTATTCAGTTCACGATAATTGATGCACATCCGGAGCGAGCCATCCTTTTTCTTGACAAAAAGGATAGGCGTTCCCCAAGGCGAACTGCTCGGCCCGATAAACCCCTTCCCCAGCAGTTCTTGAAGCTGCGAGGACAACTCCTGCATCTCCAGAGCCGCAAGGCGATACGATGCCTTAGCGATAGGCGCCGCTCCTGGAACCAACTCAATACCGAACTCTACCCTGCCTCTCCGGAGGCACACCCGGCAAGTCCTCTGGAAACACATCTGGAAACTCACGCACTATCGGGACCTCCTCAACTGACTTCGGTCTCTCAATATCAGCCCTCGCATCCATCACATATGCCACAAAACCCCTACAGCCCTGCTGTAGACTCTATCTCGCTCTGGCGGCCGAACAAAATGCTGACTCCGAACGCGTACCCTCGTCGTACACCGTAAGAACTCCCCCACTAGGGTCTCGAATCGACACCAATTGATGCTTGCAGTCTATCACAGCTCCATAATGGCTTAGCCAATCCATACCCACTATCACACACACGTCCCCCATCGCGATCGGGAGTAGATCTATTGGAAACTCCACACCGAAGATCTCAAGGACACATCCTCGAATCACATCCGAAGCATACACAGCTCGCTTATCAGCTATGGAAACTCGCAGAGGCCGATCCAATGCCTCTCGACGGGTACTAATATGCTGACTAAATGCTATGGAGACAAATGACCGACTCGCACCCGAGTCAAATAACACCAACGCAGGCACATAATTCACAAGAAAAGTACCTACACATATGATCATATAAGCATAAAATCTCAACTCAAATAAAAGATGAAAAGAAAACACATACCAGCCACAACATCGGGCGCTGCACGGACCTCCTTCGCGGTCAACTGAAATGCTCTCCCACGAGCCCTCGGGGCCTCGGCCTTCACCGGCCGAGCCTCGGTAACCCTAGCAGCAGGCACAGATCCCTGCGCTGATCCCTGAAGAAGCTGCAGGCACTCGGCCTTCCGATGGCCGGTCTGGTTGCAATGAAAGCAAACCGAGAATCCCTTGGGGCATTCCCTCACGATATGTCCCTCCTTCCCACACTTGTAACAAACCCCAGCACTGCATGACCCCTCATGGCTCTTACCGCACTTCCCACAAGTGCGGCCCTTCGCATCCCCAGATCTCGAATCAGTGGGTCTAGTCCGCTTGGCTGCTGGCTGAGACTGGGCCGGCCGCCGATCCATCCTCTGAGACTCGGCCTCCTCCCTGGCCTGAGTCTCCAGCTCGGTCTCCCTCTTCCGGGCATTTTCCTAGAGCTCAACAAATGTTCGGTAAGTCGAGTTCGCCACGAACTCCCGAATATCTCTCCTCAAAACACCCATACAACGGCTCATACGAGCCTGCTCAGTCGACACCTGCTCAGGGAAAAACATCGCCCTCTCATGGAATTTCTTGGTGATGACTGTCACCGAATCAGTACCCTGCTTGAGGGTCAAGAACTCCTGGATCAACAGTTCCCTCTCTACCGGGGGAACATACTCCTCTCGGAACATAGCGGTGAACCTCTCCCAGGTCACCTCAGAAATCTCAGCCAAAGTAAAGTTCGCCGTCACGAACTTCCACCTATCCTTCGCTCCCAGGCGGAGCTGGTTCAAGGCGAACCGAACCCTCAAGTGCTCTGGACAAGAGCACGTATAGAAACATCCCTTGATGTCAGAGATCCACCTCATAGCGGCAATCAGGTCCTGCGTCCCATCGAACTCTGGTGGCTTCGTGTTGCTGAACTCCCGGAACAACAACGAGTCACCTCCCTGAGGTCTGGCAGCAGCAACAGCAGCAGTAGCTGCAGCTGTAGCAGCCTCAGTCAACGCTGCGTACCGCTCATCAAAAGTCTCGATCAATGTGGTCTTGATGTCCCCAAACATCTCAGGAATCTCAGTAACACCGTGAATTTCAAAATAATTTTTCGCATAATATAAAAACATATTCATTTAATTTTCATAAAACATCAGTGTTTGAAACTCCAATCAATGTCATACAATGAATCCCAAGATCACATATCATAAAAATCCCATGTGTGTGTACTGATCAAGCCGGCACCTTCCCACGGTCATCACTAGTACCTGAAACAAAAAACACCAACACTGTATGCCCAAAGCTTAGTTAGTTCCCCAAAATACCACACATAACACATGTTAGCCACTCGAGGCTATAACTCTGTGGGTCCGTGGACCCTACTCTGTGAACCCTCTGGTTCTAACTCTAGGAACCTTCCGGTTCCAACTCTATAAACATGCACAACATAAATCACATAGAAATAATGCAGTACAACACATAACATACATATAGCATACAAATACTCTGTCACATAACTCTGGTTACCTACTCAAGGTAAAGTATAGTGAGAAGACTCACCTCGCGTATCTCGATAACTCGCAAATCCCGAAAATCACTCGCGCTCGATCCTCCGAGCTATAATCCTCCTATAACACCATATATCTCTAATTAACACTTTCACAACTAAGGTTGACTACCCCTATCAAGTCAACACCGGTTAAACTCTGGTCAACGGTCAACTGTCAACTTTGACCGGACTCGGTGAGTGCACTAGAGCGACTCGGCGAGTCTATACGTGTTCACTGACTCCCTAGGATCCTCTCTTGACACGTCGAGTACTTCCCTGACTCGACGAGTTCCACCTGGCATGAATCGCGGGGCCACCACGACTCAACTCACTAAGTCTCAAGAACAACTCGGTGGGTTCCAGCTTGACACAATCCACCTGTCAACCCCCTCTGACTCTCCTTGACTCACTGAGTCAACCCTGAACTCGGTAAGACCACTCGCTGAGTGGTTATGGACAATCTTCATGCTACTCGCCGAGTCTGTTCTTCGGACTCGGCGAGTCTAAGCCATGCATGAACTCAAACTCACTCCTGAGGTCAGATCCGTTCCAGTAACTCATAGATCCAGTCCTTCCAAGCACATTTATCACGTAAAGTTACAATCTTAGCTACCATGCGACGCCTACATGGCTTCTTTTGGTGAAATGACATCTAAAATGGTAACCTAAGTCCACAACTCAAAAGGAAAGGCATAAAGCAGAGCATTTGGGACTCTCTGGACCTACTAAGGTCCAGATCTAGGTACCAATTCCCCATGGGACCTCTCACACTCCAATTACAAGGTAAACAATGCATGAAGAAACCCTAGATTTGACTTTATCAATAAAAACACAAGAATAAGCTCTGAATATTACCTCAAATAGCTTCCTTTGCCGAAATGAAAGTAGATCCAAGCTCCCCAACTCTCCTAGCTTGGCTTTCCTCTTCCCTTCTTGCTAACACACACAAGGATGGTTAACAATGGCCTCTTTTCTCACTCACAAGGACTCTCAGATGCTCTGGTGCTCTCAAGGTCGAAGGTAGCCGCAATGAAGGGTTATAAGGTCCTTTAAATAGGGCTCAGAGTTGGGAAATTAGGTTTTCATTAAACAACATGAACTCGCCGAGTCCACTCTTGGACTCGCTGAGTCCGGACGCGAACCCGCGTCCAAATCCGCGATCATACTCGGCGAGTCTAGGCTCCAACTCGCCGAGTCTCCTCACAAATTACCAAAAATAAATAAATGAATAATACCTGGGAATCCGGGCTGTTACAATTCTCCCCCACTAGAACTAGACTTCGTCCTCGAAGTCTCGCTCTGCAAATAACTCCGGATGCTGCTCACGCATCTCACGCTCCGGTTCCCAAGTCATCTTGGACCCCTTCCGATGTTGCCACTGAACCAAAACCAAGGGTACCTCCTTGTTCCGCAGAACCTTGACCTTCCGATCTCTGATTGCCACTGGTGTCTCAGCATAATTCAGGCTTGCATCCACCTGAATATCCTCTAATAGAACCACTGCCGACTCATCGGCTATACACTTCCGCAATTGTGACACGTGGAAAGTGTCATGAATCTGACCCAACTCTGCTGGCAAATCCAAACGATAGGCTACCCTGCCTACTCTCGCGACTACCCGGAATGGACCAATATATCGGGGCCCCAACTTGCCCCTCTTCCTGAATCGAATCACTCCTTTCCAAGGAGAGACCTTCAGGAGCACAAGGTCGCCGACCTGAAACTCAAGCTCGGACCGGCGTCTGTCTGCATAACTCTTCTGACGACTCTGAGCGGTCAACAACCTCTGTCTGACCTGTTGGATCTGCTCTGTCATCTGAAGCACGATCTCTGTACTGCCCATCACGCGTTGTCCAACCTCTCCCCAACAAATGGGGGTCCGACACCTCCTACCATACAACAGCTCAAAGGGCGGCATACCAATGCTCGAATGATGGTTGTTGTTGTAGGAAAACTCTGCCAAGGGAAAATATGCATCCCAACTACCCCCGAAATCCAACACACATGCCCGGAGCATGTCCTCAAGCGTCTGAATCGTCCGCTCACTCTGATTGTCTGTTTGGGGATGATATGCGGTACTAAAATGCAGCCTAGTACCCAACTCCTCATGAAACTTCTTCCAGAATCTAGAAGTGAAACGCACGTCACGGTCTGAAACAATTGAGATCAGCACCCCATGCCGAGATACCACTTCCCTCACGTACACCTTTGCCAGTTTCTCTGTTGAAGAACTCTCGCTGATAGCAAGAAAGTGAGCGCTCTTCGTCAACCTGTCCACAATCACCCAAATTGCATCAACTCCTCTGGCAGTCCTTGGCAATTTGGTGATAAAATCCATGGTGATTTGTTCCCACTTCCATTCGGGAACCTCCAACGGTTGACACTTACCATGCAACCTCTGGTGCTCGGCCTTAACCCTATGGCAGGTCAAGCACCTCTCAACAAACCACGCAACATCCCTCTTCATATAGGGCCACCAATACTCCTTTCTCAGGTCCAAATACATCTTAGTGGCCCCAGGATGGATCGAAAATTACGACCGATGAGCCTCTTCCATCAAAATGGCACGCGTTCCTCCCACAAACGACACCCATATATGCCCCTGAAATGTCATAAGCCCCCTACCATCGGAAACGAACTCTGAAACCAAACCAACAACCCGCTCTTTCTTCTGCATCTCGGGTTGCACAGCCTCGGCCTATGCCCCACGAATGGCGTCCAACACTGGATCTATCACGGTCAATCTCAAACATACATCCCGCAGCGGGGTGCTCTCCGCCCTGCGGCTCAGTGCATCGGCTACAACATTAGCCTTGCCTGGGTGGTACAGGATCTCACAATCATAATCCTTGACCACATCCAACCACATTCTCTGTCGCATATTTAGGTTGGGCTGATCTATCAAATATTTCAAACTCTTATGGTCCGTGTATATCGTACACCGAACCCCATACAGGCAATGATGCCAAATCTTCAGGGCGAACACCACTGCCCCCAACTCTAGATCATGGGTGGGATATCTCATCTCATGAGGCTTCAGCTGCCTCGATGCATATGCTATCACATGCCCTCTCTGCATCAACACCGCCCCCAACCCCAAAATCGATGCGTCACAGTATACCACAAAGTCCTCCATCCCTTCCGGGAGGGCTAACACCGGGGCTTCGCATAACCTTTGGCGAAGTGTCTCAAAGGAGGCCTGCTGCTCGGGGCCCCATGAAAAAGCAACACCCTTCCGGGTCAACCTGGTGAGTGGCACTGCGATTTTAGAGAAATCCTGGATATATCTCCGATAATACACTGCCAACCCTAGGAAACTCCTGATCTCGGAGGGTGACCTCGACACCTCCCAACTCATCACCGCCTCAACTTTGGCCGGGTCGACCAATATCCCTTCCTGGTTAACGAGATGTCCTAAGAACTGGACCTCCCGCAACCAGAAATCACACTTGGAGAATTTGGCATAAAGCCTCTCCGATCTCAGAACTCCGAGAACCTCTCTCAAATGCTCCTCATGCTGCTCTCTGGATCTCGAATATACCAGAATGTCGTCGATAAACACAATCACCGACCGATCCAGCATCGGCCTGCACACTCGGTTCATGAGATCCATGAACACTGCCGAGGCATTGGTGAGCCCAAAAGGCATCACCACAAACTCGTAATGCCCATAACGCGTCCTGAACGCTGTCTTCTGGACGTCCTCATCTCGCATCCTCACCTGATGATATCCATACCTCAAATCGATCTTGGAGAACCAAGACGCTCCCTGCAACTGATCGAACAAATCGTCGATCCTCGGCAACGGGTAACGGTTCTTGACTGTCAACTTGTTCAACTCCCGGTAATCAATGCACATCCGGTATGAACCATCCTTCTTCTTGACGAACAGGATAGGCGCTCCCCACGGCGAGCTGCTCGGCCGAATAAACCCCTTTCCCAGCAGCTCCTGAAGCTGCGAGGATAACTCTTGCATCTCTGGAGGTGCAAGGCGATAAGGCACCTTAGCGATAGGCGCGGCCCCCGGAACCAAATCGATACTGAACTCCACTTGCCTCATAGGAGGCACACCCGGAAACTCCTCAGGAAATACATCAAGGAACTCACGCACTATTGGAACCTCCTCAACAGACCTCAGTCTCTTGGAATCCACCCGCGTATCCATCACATACGCCAATAAACCCTTACAGCCCTGCTGTAGACAATGCCTCGCCCTAGCGGCCGAACAAAACGTTGATCTAGAACGTGTACCCTCTCTGTACACCGTAAGAACTCCCCCACTAGGGTCTCGTATGGTCACCAGCTGTCACTCGCAGTCGATAACCGCACCGAATCTGCTCAACCAGTCCATACCCACAATGACACAGACATCACCCATCGCAGTAGGAACCAGATCAATCGGGAACTCAACACCGAAAATCTCGACTACGCACCCTCAGAGAACCTCCGTGGCATATATCACCCTCTCGTCAGCTATGGAAACTCTCAGAGGCCAACTCAACGCCTAACGACTAACACTGATATGCTGACTAAAAGCCAAAGATACAAAAGATCGAATCGCACCCGAGTCAAACAACACCAAGGCAGGTACAGAATTCACAAGAAAAGTACCTACGCATAACATAATATAAGCATAATATCTCAATATCAAAATAAATACACGAAAGTATACATACCAGCCACGACATCGGGTGCTGCGCGGACCTCCTCCGCGGTCAACTGAAAAGCTCTCCCTCGTGCTCTCGGCGCCTCGGCCTTCACTGGCCGACTCTCGGTAGCTCTGATGGCGGCAGGGGCAGATCCCTGAGGTGCTCCCTGAGATGATCCTCACAATTGCGGACACTCTGCCTTCCGGTGTCCGGGGTGGTTGCAGTGAAAACACACCGCAAACCCCTTGGGGCAGTCCTTGGCCATGTGCCCCTCCTTGCCACACTTGTAACAAGATCCCGCTCTAAAGAATCCATCATGACCCTTGCCACACTTCCCACAATTCTGGCTCCCTGGTTTGGGATTAGCGGGCTTGGCCCGCTTGGCTGCCGGCTGAGACTGTGCCAGTCGCCGATCCCTCCCCTGAGACTCCGCCTCCTCCCTGGCCTGAGTCTCTAGCTCAATCTCCCTCTTCCGGGCATTTGCCTGAAGCTCGGCAAATGTCCGGTATGAGGAGTTCGCCGCGAACTCCCGAATGTCTCGCCTCAAGATACTCAAATATCGGCTCATACGTGCCTTCTCCGTAGACACGTGCTCAGGGCAGAACATCGCCCTCTCATGGAACATCCTGGTAATCACCGTAACATACTCAGTACCCTGCTTGAGGGTCAGAAACTCCTGGGCCAAACGCTCCCTCTCCACCTGGGGAACGTACTCATCTCGGAACATGGCAGTGAACCTCTCCCAGGTTACTGCCGCAAGCTCAGCAGGCGTAAAGTGCGTCGTCACAAACTTCCACCAGTCCTTCGCTCCCAAGCGAAGCTGGTTCAGCGCGAACCGAACCTTCAAATGCTCAGGAGTTGAGCAAGTGAAGAAAAACCCCTCTATGTCATAAATCCATCTCATAGCCGCCACCGGGTCTTAGGTCCCATCAAACTCTGGTGGTTTTGTGTTGCTGAACTCTCGGAACAGCAACGCATCACCACCCTGCGGCCTCGCGGCGGCAATAGCTGCAGTAGCCGCTGCAACAGCAGCCTTAGAAAGAGCGGCATAATGCTCGTCGAAGGTCTCAATCAACGTGGTCTTAATAGACTCGAACATCTCTGGTATCTCTGCCCTGATGGCCACAGCCACCTCCTCATGGATGATCCGACGGATCTCCTCATCACTAGTCTCACTGCACTCAGGAATCAGACGTGTCCTCACCATGATCTACCTCTGAAATACAACATACGATAAATTAGAATCCATTCGAGCATACTCACACTCGACAACTCATCCCTCCTTGATCCTTGGTATTCCAAAGATTCGTACTTGGATTGTACACCGCTCCGGTGCTTTCAGTAGTACGGGCCCAATACTACTGTCCGCACCGTATCAGAATACACCCCAAGTCCTCCTCTTCGGATCCCAAATTCCAAGTACTATATCATGCACAATCCATTCTCTAACAGGTCTCTCATAAGCCCCTCGCTGCTACCTACTCACTCTCAAGCATCTCATAGCAGCTCACTTCTCCTTAGGCTAAGGCATCACAAATCAGACCACTCTAGTCCTGATAGGAGTACCTAGCCTACTCTAGCATGAGAATACATCATATCAATATCAATATCACATAACATAAGGGTAATTTGGGAAATCACCATTCGGGCGCGGACTGATCGTACACACAACTCTGCTCTGCGTTCTTCCAAAAATCTTTTACTCTTTTGAAAATACTTCTCAAATCCTCAATTTGAGTTCAAATACGCCTGAAGGTGTACTCGAATCCCTCAAACCAAGGCTTTGATACCAACTTGTAACACCGTGAATTTCAAAATAATTTTTCGCATAATATAAAAACATATTCATTTAATTTTCATAAAACATCAGTGTTTGAAACTCCAATCAATGTCATACAATGAATCCCAAGATCACATATCATAAAAATCCCATGTGTGTGTACTGATCAAGCTGGCGCCTTCCCACGGTCATCACTAGTACCTGAAACAAATAACACGACAACTCTAAGCATAAAGCTTAGTTAGTTTCCCAAAACACCACACATAACACATGTTAGCCACTCGAGGCTATAACTCTGTGGGTCCGTGGACCCTACTCTGTGAACCCTCTGGTTCTAACTCTGGGAACCTTCCGGTTCCAACTCTATAAACATGCACAACATAAATCACATAGAAATAATGCAGTACAACACATAACATACATATAGCATACAAATACTTTGTCACATAACTCTGGTTACCTACTCAAGGTAAAGTATAGTGAGAAGACTCACCTCACGTATCTCGATAACTCGCAAATCCTGGAAATCCCTCGCACTCGATCCTCCGAGCTATAATCCTCCTATAACACCATATATCTCTAATTAACACTTTCACAACTAAGGTTGACTACCCCTATCAAGTCAACACTGGTCAACTCTGGTCAACGGTCAACGGTCAACGGTCAACTTTGACCGGACTCGGCGAGTGCACTAGAGCGACTCGGTGAGTCTATACGTGTTCACTGACTCCCTAGGATCCTTTCTTGACACGTCGAGTACTTCCCTGACTCGACGAGTTCCACCTGGCATGAATCGCGGGGCCACCACGACTCAACTCACCGAGTCTCAAGAACAACTCGGCGAGTTCCAGCTTGACTCAATCCACCTGTCAACCCTCTCTGACTCTCCCTGACTCACTGAGTCAACCCTGAACTCGGTAAGACCACTCGCTGAGTGGTTATGGACAATCTTCATGCTACTCTCTGAGTCTGTTCTTCGGACTCGGCGAGTCTAATCCATGCATGAACTCAAACTCACTCCTGAGGTCAGATCCGTTCCAGTAACTCATAGATCCAGTCCTTCCAAGCACATTTATCACGTAAAGTCACAATCTTAGCTACCATGCGACGCCTACAAGGCTTCTTTTGGTGAAATGACATCTAAAATGGTAACCTAAGTCCACAACTCAAAAGGAAAGGCATAAAGCAGAGCATTTGGGACTCTCTGGACCTACTAAGGTCCAGATCTAGGTACCAATTCCCCATGGGACCTCTCACACTCCAATTACAAGGTAAATAATGCATGAAGAAACCCTAGATTTGACTTTATCAATAAAAACACGAGAATAAGCTCTGAATATTACCTCAAATAGCTTCCTCTGCCGAAATGAAAGTAGATCCAACCTCCCCAACTCTCCTAGCTTGGCCTTCCTCTTCCCTTCTTGCTAACACACACAAGGATGGTGAACAATGGCCTTTTTTCTCACTCACAAGGCTCTCAGATGCTCTGGTGCTCTCAAGGTCGAAGGTAGCCGCAATGAAGGGTTATAAGGTCCTTTAAATAGGGCTCAGAGCCGGGAAATTAGGGTTTCATTAAACAGCATGGACTCGCCGAGTCCACTCTTGGACTCGCCGAGTCCAGACGCGAACCTGCGTCCAAATCTGCGATCATACTCGGCGAGTCTAGGCTCCAACTCGCCGAGTTTCCTCACAAATTACCAAAAATAAATAAATGAATAATACCTGGGAATCCGGGCTATTACAATCTCAGCCCGGATGGCAGCAGCCACCTCCTCATGAATCATCCGACGGATCTCCTCGTTGCTGACACCACTGGTCTCAGGTGTGTGTCGAGTCCCAACCATGATATCTCTAAAATACAACAAAAATTATCAGAGATTCGATCGAACATGCTCATACTCGATGACGCAACCCTACTTGTCCTTCGTCGTCCAAAAGATTCTTACTTGAAATGCCCACTGATCCGGTGTCTTCAGTAGTACGGGCCCAATACTACTGACCACACCGCACCAGCATTCACTTCAAGTCCTCCTCCTTGGATCTTGGATTACAAGTACTCTATTCTCATGAGCTCCTAACTGCTATCGCTCGCCCTCAAAGCATGTCAGTAGCAGAAAACTCCTAGGATAAGGCATCACAAATCATGCCACTCTAGTCCTAATATGTATACTTAGCCTACTCTAGCCTGCATAATATAACATATCTCATAACACATAAAGTAAGGGTACTTTTGGGGCATTCTTCGTTTAGGCGCTGGCTGATCGTACATACGGCTCTGCTCTGTTTGTCTCAAAACTTTGTTACTTTTTTCAAAAATTTTACATTATTATAAAAATTCTTCTCAATTCCTCAGTTTGAGTTCAGATACGCCCGAAAATGCATCCGAATCCCTCAAACCAAGGCTCTGATACCAACTTGTAACAACGTAAACTTTCAAAACAAAATTTTCATTTTCAAAACAATCATTTTTCACAAAATAACATCAACATATTGTTTCAAATGTATTTATCACAAAGATATCTCCCCAGAATCCAAAACATAAACTCCTCAAGTGTGTATGGATCATGTTGGCGCCTTCCCACGCTCATCACTGGTACCCGAAACACATCACACAACAACTGTAAGCATAAATGCTTAGTGAGTTCCCCAAAAATACCGCATACAACACATACGCCACTCAAGGCTATAATACGACCCTCCGGTCGATATGTCTCAGCGAGACCCTCTAGTCTCGTAGCTTGTTGGACCCTCTGGTCCGGTCATAGCTCGTTAGGCCCTCCAGCCTGGCCTGTATCGTTGGACCCTCCGGTCCGGTCTATAGCAACATACAGCATACACATAACACATAATCTCATACATAACACATAAGACCCTCTGGTCTACACAATATACCATTCTAGGTAAGGTATAGTGAGAAGACTCACCTCGATGTCTCGGTAAATATCTGTCTCGGAATAAATGTGATCTAGCCTGTGCCTAATCACACAAAGTAATACACTCATAAATACAACTGCACTCAACCCTAAAAGTCGACAAGGTCAACAGTCAACTTTGACCGGACTCGGCGAGTGCACTAGGGCGACTCGGCGAGTCTATACGCGTCCACTGACTCTCTTGGATCCTCTCTTGACACGCCGAGTACCTCCCTGACTCAACGAGTTCCACCTGGCATGAATCGCGGGGCCACCACGACTCAACTCGCCGAGTCTCAAGAACAACTCGGCGAGTTCCGGCTTGACTCAGCCCCCCCCCCCTTACTCGCCCTGACTCACTGAGTCGTTCCCTCAACTCGACAAGACCACTCACTGAGTGATTACGGGCAAACTTCATACTACTCGCCGAGTCTGTTCTTCAGACTCGGCGAGTTCATGCCATGCATAAACTCAAAACCACTTCTGAGGTCAGATATGTTCCATACAATCATAGATCTGGCCTCCCCAAGCATGATAATCATGTAAAGTCCAAACCTTGATGCTCAAACAACATCTATTTGCTCCTATATGATGTTTTAGCCTTATATTTCATAACCCTTGGTCAAAACTCCCATGAATCCTCATAAAGCTTAAGGAATAAGGCTTCTTTGGACCTCTATGGATCCCATTTCAAGCCTCATCACAAATAGGGACGAAATGGACATCAAATCTAACCAATAAAGGGGTCAAGAAACCCTAAACCCCCATGTTCATCATAACAACAGAAAGGGAGCCACAATATTACCTCCAAAGTGATGCTTTGAGCTCCAAATTCCAAGGATGTCCACCTCCCTTGTCTCCTCTTAGCTAGAACCTCATTTGCCTTGCCAAACAATGCTTCAAAGGTTAACAATGGCCTCCTCTCTCTCCCAAAACGCTCAAGATCTCTTTAGGGTTTCTCTCTGGGGTTGGTGGCCGCAAATGACGACCATAAGCCCCTTTAAATAGGTCTCAAACCCTGGAAATTAGGGTTTCATTAAACAGCGTGGAGTCGCCGAGTCCAGACGCGAACCCACGTGCAAAACCGCGATCCTACTCAGCAAGTTTAGACTCCAACTCGCCGAGTCTCCTCACATCACCCAAAATTAAAAGAACAAAAATAATACCTAGGAATCCGGATGTTACAAACAAATTGTTATTCCAACCTATAATGAATCTTATTCAAGTAAGAGATTATTGGATCTATATGGTCAACAATAATTTTAAAATGATGTTGCCAGTAACATATAATCATATATGGTCATACCTTTAGCAAGTTGTCACTTATTGAATATTTATTAGTAATTTGATAATTAATAAATTAATTAAACTCTTGCAATTAATTAGGGAATAATTATTATTTATGGAAATAATATTTTCTAAGAGAGAAAAAACAATTAGTAACTCATAATGTATGATTTATATGTTGTGTACATCGTCTTGGAACCTTTGTAGTCCACTTATATAAAGCTGGTTATTATAAATAAAAGATGTACATACTTTTATAAAATAAGAAGTGAATGAAACCCATGCTTTGACCTATTGGAGGTCAAAGTCATATCTATCCTTTCACGGGGAGAGGTTACTTGTGAAGCAACCTCTTACACATCCAAGATTTCTTCCTTTAGCCAATTCTTTCATTTAATGATGGATAGTGCTTACTATGTGCACATAACTATAAAAGGAGACCTAAGGCTTTCATTTTAGAGTTAGTCAAAATGTTTTTCTCTCTTCTCTCTCAGAACCATAGGTTCTTCTTCCCTTCTCCTCTCTTCTTGTGTTTTGAAGTTAAGCGAAGATATGGTGCATTGAAGCACTTCTCCTTTAGTGATTAATTGTGTTAAGCACTTAAAGGCTTAAGAAGTATTTCATACAACATGAAGAGCTAGCATTCTTGGTGGCTTACTCTTGTTGGTGGATACATTATAGAGAAACTTTATTCATGAGTTCTTGCCATCTTAATCAACTCTCCAAAACCAAGTAGGATCAAAGTATTCAAAAGTTGTATTCTTAACATCCTATGGTTGTCATAATATTTCTCATTCATGTAGTTGGATCCTCTTGATGGTTTTTTTTAAATGATCATTAAATAAACTATTTATTTTAAAGTCTTCCATTTTCCGTTCTTAAAATTGTTTTATAAAATGATTATCTTTAGCTTCCTAAAACGCATTAGAACGTGAATGAGCAAGCAATGAGAAGAATGAGCAGAGTTAGCAACTATGAGCCACTTTATAATGTCTCAATGGGCCTATATATAGACTTTGAAAAATCTCATGACATAGCTTAACCAATCATGTGTTGACATGTCATCATGTCTAAGTCATCGAGTGACACCTTACCCTACTTAATATAGTATAGACAGAATATTCCAGTTCTATTAAGTTTCTATCAAAGTATTGAGTCTTGAATTCACTTTAACATTCTTAATCATTTTTTGCATGAAGACTTGATATTTGGAGCTTTGAATGGAATGCATGTAGATTGAAGTCAACGTGCAAAAGGTGTTGTTTTACGTCAGAAGATGCTCCATGATTAGAAAGGTGCTCCTTAGACTTGAAGAGGTTCCATTGATCATCATGATGATCCATCAATCTTCATGATGCTCCATTAAACTTCATGATGCTCCATGTGTAACCAATATATGCCATCTATGTTCAAGATGTGTCATCTATGTTCAAGATGATCCATCTTCACGATGTGATATCAATGTTCCTAAGCTCCACGAGTTGAAAATATGTCATCATGCATTCATGTTGTGCAATAGATCTTCAAGGCATGTCATTGATGACCAAGATGCTCCATACATGATCAAGATGCGCCATCTAGCTTCCAACTAGTGCTCCATGTCAATAGTAGGTGATGCAACATCTGATTCTTTAAACACATGGTCAATATTCAGTATCACTCCAACCTAAAACATTCCAATAATGTTTGTTAGAAATGTAAATCAATACTCACGTAAAAATATATCCAAACACAATTTGCATTTTACTCCCTTTTAGAGTATTCTCGTTTGGAACATCCTTTTTGGAGGTGGTCCACCATTTGATTTGTGAAATACCGGTTTCAGTGTTGGTTTTCCAATTCTTAGACCGGTAGAACATTTGTTGTGTATGGTGTAAGTCATTGAAAAACTTTCAAATATCTCAAATTCACGAAGCTATAACTCATTGAATGTGGAACTAAAAATGAAGAAATACATACTAAATTGAAGCACAAACTCTAAAATACATGATGATAAAGATCTCATTTTAATCCAACTTCAATAACATAAGTTATGTAATTTTTAAAAGTTTCTCAGATTACACATAATAGTTGAAAAGCCGAAAAACTTTCAACTTTGATATCCCGTCTTCGAGGTACTATAACTAATTAAATACGTAACAAAAAACGATGTAATTATAGCCTAAATTGAAGTTCAGCTTTTAAACCAAATATTAAAAAAAAATCATTTGTCAATCCGACTTCAAATGAATGTTTATATGAGATTTTTAAAAATTTAATATAAATCAAATAAAAACTAATAAAACAATAAAAAAAAAGAGGTAATTTCATGTATCCCTCCAAACTGAACCAGTGTACCATACTAGTAAAAAAAAATCAGTTGACTGTGATTTCATATACCAAGAACGGACCGATAGTTTAAAATTGATCTCATCTATGTAAGGCCCTAGCTTGCTCCTCCATCGCTCCCAATATTCACCCCTAAAGATTAAAGCATACAGGATTTGAACTTGAGTCTTCTATATAGAGAAATGGAGTTTACCGAGTCTTACGAATTGAGTCACAAGGTGGTTATAGTTAAACTTGATAAAGATTATGGGGACTGAATGTAATTACAAGAAACATCAAGGGCTGTTTGAAGATTAACTCATTTTCAAAGCAAAAATTGTCACATCCATGGGTGGGTGTGGGGAAGGGGGTGTTGGATGGAGGCCGCCCCATTCTTTCCTGTCACAGGGACGAAAAAACACGAAGATAACCCTTGAGCTTTTCCCACTGAATCCTTTCAAGCTTCAAGAGTTCGAAGCATTTCCTAAAGCCCTAATTAACTCAGAAACGAATCAAAACAAATGTTACTCCACTCGACAATTTCCCAATCTCCACCACACCCGCAACCCTTATCCCTTTCATCATCATCCTCTTCCCTCTCTAATTCTATCAATTTCCTTCCCGGATTTCGCAATTCACCTCTCAAAAGAGCGCAATTCAGTTCACTCGTCATAAGAAACTGTTCTTCGTCATTATACGCTTCAAATGTCTACAACTATGGCACAGTCGACTACGAAAAGAAGCCAGGAACAACGGTTGCTTGGAAAGCTATCTACAAGAAGATTTCGATGATGGGTAATCGTGAAAAGGGATCTAGCAGTGTGTTGAATCAATGGGAGAATGAAGGCAAAACTACTACAAAATGGGAGCTTTGTAGGCTTGTGAAAGAATTGAGGAAGTATGGTCGTTACAATCTTGCTCTTGAGGTATGTTTATTTCGCATTTCTCTTTCACTTTAATTCATGGGTTTCTTCGATTTTGTTCTGATTACTTATAAATTTGATATTTTGATTCATTCTTTATCGAATCAAACCATAAAGCCTTGGGTTGAAAGATATTTAGTTGTGAGTTGAGAAACATAACAACCTTAGGAGTTGCGAACACTGGATTTCAATCATCCATCTGTATGTGAGTGATAATAAGTAATAACAAACCACACACAACACCCAAATTGATGATTTATGAAACATAAATTGTCTACTTTCTTTCAGGTGTATGATTGGATGAACAACAAACCAGAAAGATTCATCATGTCCCCAAGTGACACTGCAATTCAACTAGATTTGATATCTAAAGTACATGGTGTTTCAGGAGCTGAAGATTACTTCAAAAATCTAGAAGATGATCTAATAGACAATCGTGTATACGGGTCCCTCTTGAATGCATATGTACACTCAAGAAAAAAAGAAAAAGCCGAATCTTTATTGCAAGAAATGAAGAAAAAACGCTATGCAAACCATGCACTTCCATATAATGTGATGATGACACTCTACATGAACCTTAAAGAATACGAAAAAGTCGAGGAATTTATTCAAGAAATGATGCAAAAAGAGATAGATTTGGATTTATATTCTTATAGTATTTGGATTTCTTCACGTGGGTCTCAAGGGAATGTGAAAAAGATGGAAGAAGTGTTTGAAAGAATGAAACTTGATGTGAATGTGAAACCAAATTGGACTACCTATAGCACTCTTTCTACTGTTTACATTAAGCTTGGAGAGATTGAAAAAGCTGAAGATTGTTTAAGACAGATTGAAAACAAGATTACAGGGCGTTATCGAATTCCTTATCATTATCTTTTGAGTCATTATGGAAGTATTGGAAAAAAGGAAGAAGTTGAAAGGATTTGGGGGACTTATAAAACGGTTTTTCCATATATACCCAACATGGGTTATCATGCAGTGATTTCATCTTTTATAAGAATGGATGAAATTGAAGAAGCTGAGAATCTTTATGAGGAATGGCTTTTAGTGAAGACAACTTATGATGCAAGAATTGGGAATCGGTTATTGGGTTGGTATATTCGAAAAGGGTATTTGGAAAAAGCCGAATCTTTTTTCAAAGAAATGTTGGAAAATGGGAAGGCGAATTCAAGTTCATGGGAGATTATTGGTGAAGGGCATATTGGGAATAGGAGGCTTTCTGATGCGTTGTCTTGTTTTCAAAAGGCACTTTCACATGAAGAATCACGGTTTTGGAAACCGAAACCTGTAAATATTGTGTCTTTTTTAAAGATTTGTGAGGAAGAAAAAGATGAAAAGAGCAAAGAGGCGTTTTTTAAAGTTTTGAGGGATTCGGGTGTTTTTGAAGATGAAACTTTTATGTCAAAGTTACCTTCTTTTAAAGATGATGATTATGAAGAAGGTGATACATTTCTAAACGAGTTGCAGGGTAGTTTGTAAAGGGTATATTTGGAAATTCACAACGGTTTTCCCGTTTTACTCTTAATGTAGTAAATTTGTTCTAAGGTAAGGTGTTACATGTTGTACCTTACTAGAATTGTATTTGGAAATCTTAAGGTCTTATTCATAGCTTTTTCTTTGCATTATGGCGTTTCTTAGAAGCATCATATTTTTGGGTTTCTTTTGTATGTTCATTTAAATATATTGTGATGTGATGCAAGATATGATCAAATGTCAAGATTGTTGACCAAGTTTTGTTTTTGGGTATTCGATGATTTTTAAGGTGGTACATTATGCATAATTGGTTGTACTTATTTTCTGGCTAACTACTCCATCATAGCTACTCCATCATATAGTTAATCCTTTTCTTGATTATAGTTTATATAAATATACATACATAACTATATCTATATCTTAAGTAGAAGAGGATTGCAATTGAGATTTGAAAATGAGCACATATGAGCAAAACCAGCTTCCTCAAGGTATTACCCATCCCACCCCACCCATCCTTAAAAACTTGCATACTTGATTCTCATTTTTTTGTATGTTTGAATGGTGATAAACTCATAATTATGTAATTGTTAATCGATGTTCTTGATCATGTTGCATCAGTTCATAACTATCCGGTGGAGGGTGGTACTGGTAAGGGTTATGTGGCTGCACCACCACTACCACCACCACCGGTGGTTGGTCCTACTTTGAAAGACGGTTATGAATCTGGTGGCCATAATCCTCCTCATGGAACTCAGCCTAGGGGTGATGGATTCTGGAGGGGATGGTATTATCTCCCTCTCTTTGAATATATATATATATATATATATATATATATATATATATATATATATATATATATATATATATATATATATATATATATATATATATATATATATATATATATAGGATGAGGTTCAATAGATAACCATAACTAACCAAGGAACCAATCTTTTTTTCAACTTTTAGAACTTATTTTTATCAAAAAAAGAAAAAAAAAAAAAAAAAAAAAAAAAAAAAAACCAGAATTTCATAACTTTTTATCCTTTTCCCAATGATATAAAATTGGATTTTTTTTAACGTCAAATTCACAATGTAAATCTTTGAAAATTCACAACGTGAATCTGGATTCACACGGTGAATACGAAAAATATTTTTCACATTCACAATGTTAATATATAAATTTAGATATTTTTAGATTTTTTTTGGTAAGAATAAGCTTTAGAAATTGAAAAAAAGATTTGGTTCCTTGAAGAACCAATAATTATAGTTCTCTATTGAACTTTTTCATATATATATATATATATATATATATATATATATATATATATATATATATATATATATATATATATATATATATATATATATATATATATATATATATCATCGTTGCTGAAGTCGGGTTAATCGGCGATTAATCGGGTTTGGCGGGGTTAATCGGCCTTGGCGGGATTAACCGGTCAACAAAAGTCAAAAAAAGGTCAAAAAAATTTTAATAAATTTTCAAAAATTTCAAAAAACCAACTTTCTTTTTTGACTCCCAAAATTTCAAATTTTCAAATATTATACCAAAATGTTTATATTTTTCTATTTCCAAATTACAAATTTTCTTATTTTCTAATTTTGAAGTACTTGTTTTTTCTTAAGATATATTAATATTTAATTAATTTTAATATTTTATTAATAATTTATGGTCCCCGATTAATCCTCGATTAATCCCTTAACACCAGTCGACCGTCGAGCTACCGTCAAATGATTTTTACAACCTTGATATATATATATATATATATATATATATATATATATATATATATATATATATATATATATATATATATATATATATATATATATATATATATATATATATATATATATATATATATATATATATATATATAATAACTGTTTGCTCAAATAAATTGGGATGGGTTTAAAATATAACCAATCTTGGGCATTGATATGATTTATGAGGTCTGGCTTTGGTAAATGTACGTAATCTTAAAAATTAGTTATTATTATTATTATTATTATTATTATTATTATTATTATTATTATTATTAAATGGTCGAGATTTGAGTTCTGTGGTTTGAAAAGATATATATATATATTTTATCGCAGTTGTGCTGGGCTGTGTTGCTGTTGCCTCTTGGATGCGTGTTTCTAAGTACTTGGTTATGGAGGCTTCCATGTAGCGTATTGTTTTATCTCTATGGTGGTGTTCAATTTTTAAATACTTGGTCTATTTTAGTTTTTGTTTGTATCACAGTATCACTAATAATCATAAACCATATTATGAAAAAAGCATACTATATGTGTATAACTGTATTGTCTCGATACCAACAAACGGATTTAATCCAAACTTTTATTCAATATATAGAGGACGTGCATTTACATTATTATAAGTTTATGACCTTAATTAATGCAAAAATCCACTTTTTAAATAAAAATTAAAAAATTATGGTTTAAAATTCATATTAAAATTCATTTTGTGTCTATGAATACACCTATATATTGCTATATAAAAACATTTTTTTTTTTAAATCTAAACTGTACCTAATATTTACAAAATCTAATTCACATATGAACAAATGTATAAGAATCATATAATATCTAACGATTTCTCAGTTAACTTGATTATCATTCAATTTATATGTGAATTAAGAATATGTATGATAAATATTTATATAAATCGTATGTACATATTGAATTTCATGTGAATCAAATGTATAATCATAGACACGTGATTTTTGAGTAAATTCGTATTTAAATATAAAAATTTGTAAAAAAAATTTAGTCATTAACAAATTAATTTTTGAGATTCACAAATGAATTAACTTATATTCATATTCATATGTGAATTTAACATTCACATATGAATCGAAGTAAATTTACATATAATATAACTAAATTCGTTTGCAACTTTTTTTATAATATTTACACCGGATTATTCT
Source organism: Lactuca sativa (assembly GCF_002870075.4). NCBI lineage: Eukaryota > Viridiplantae > Streptophyta > Magnoliopsida > Asterales > Asteraceae > Lactuca > Lactuca sativa. The sequence goes on from NC_056623.2 coordinate 108,614,206, forward strand.
CACATATGAATTTAATAAGATTTACGAGTGAATTTACTAACATTCACACATAATTATTTAAATTCATACGGCGATATCATATTGTTAGATTATTGTTTTTATTTATTTATTTATTTATTTATTTATTTTTAAATACAACTTATATGTAAAAACTTACTCAAAATTACTTATAAATATTAGCGATTAGTTAATAAATGATTACGAATTATTGAAACAAAATACAATTTCCAAATACATAAGAATTAATATTTATAAAAATTAGATACAATTTAAATAAACATGTGAATGTCAACGAACTAGTATATTAAAAAACACTACATACCAATGTGAATATTTATTTATAAAGGATCTAATTTTATGAATATTTATATACACTTTTATATTTTCAATAAAAAATAAATATAAAAACAAAAAATTAGGGTTTAGCATGAAAGTTCAACTAACAAAATAAACCGTATTTTTTATCCTTAATATTTTAGATCCAATAATTACCATTATTCTTTATCTTTTTAGTTCCTTTGTAATGTCCTAAGAATATATAGATAAAAATTTTGGTTTTAAATTCATGCAAAACATACAATACTCATATCAAAACAGTAAAAGTGTATCATAGCAATATGTTATCAGAGTACAAATTCTCAAAATCTCAAAATGCGGAAATCGTAGAGTGATGCGATGCGATGCGATCATGTCGGGACCTTCTCCTTCGAACCGGAAGTACCTAAAACATAAATTGAAAATTGCAAGCACAAAGCTTAGTGAGTTTCCCCTAAAATATCTCATACCATACAAACATGTCACACCCCCGAACCAGACGGCGGAAACGTCCGAGAGCTTGCGTGACTTTAATTGAATACCATCACAATGAATATACATGAATCATAACATAAACGTCATCATGCATCAATATATTACAACTGAATTTGTTCAAATCAAGTACATTATTTTAATATTACACATCCATAACCTAAATAGTTTGAGTGCATTTAACAACATGACATCTAACATTACTTCTTATAAATCTTCCGCTTACCTGTTACCTAAGAATACAAGTTATTTTGGAAAAATGTCAACATATGAAATGTTGGTGAGTTCATAAGAAATGTTGTGATAAAATGGTTTGTGCAGTTTTGTAAAAACCCAGAAAATCCGATATTTTCTAAAAAGACATTTGTTTATCAAAGCGTGAGATCCATAAGTTGATGCATGAATGATTTTAAAAACATATATATATATATATATATATATATATATATATATATATATATATATATATACGAAGGGTATTTTGTAATATTGTTATAAAGTTTCGAACGAGTAGTATTAAATTCCCCGGAAAACCCGATCTTTTCCGATGTTGACATGTATTCGTAATTACTGATTTTTGTATTGTCTTAACGAATGAGTATTGATTAATCCATATTGTATATCATCCTAATTATTGTCTACTTTGATTTCCCGTAAGCCTTGACAAATGAAGAGAAAGGGAGTATTATGTCCCACTACTATCGTAAGAACCTTAGGTTGTCGTGGATGCGAAAGACACAATGGTCCAACTCGCACTTGATTACTGTGACCTTACTAGCTTTTCTAACGGGACACTTTGGCCCACTAGCACATAAAACTATTGAAAGTCCTTTTATAAAATATTGGGTCATTGAAGGCCCAATAACATATAAGCGTTATCCCTTTGGGCCCAAAGATCATGTCGGTGGGCTTGCAAGGCCCAACAAGCATAATTTGAAACTCATAAGCTCAATGTTTGTAGATTTACTCATTGTAGTCATCACGTATCTATTGAAGTGTTTTGATTTAATGTTTGTTGTTTTGTAATGATTCGAGACCGAATCAATTTGTTTATAACGATATTTGGTATTGAAGGTGTATTTGTTTTTCGTTTTGTTGCTAGCCGGATATCTTGTATTTTGTCTTAATGACTGAATTAATTTGTTTTAGGAGTATGAATTTGACCCTTTTCACTACCTTTCTTTTATAAAAATAACACTTTTGGTCCTTTATATAAAAGAATTTTATTTTTAGTCCTTAAAAACATTTTCTTGACACTTTTGTATCATAAAATTGTTGAAAAGACATTTTTAACCCAAATTATATTTAGTAAACAACTTTAGCCCTTCCAGAATGGTATTTCTCGGTTAGAAACCCAAATTTTGCAACTTTTACAGTTTTGGCCCAAAATACAAAAAGTTTACATTTTGATCATTTTTGGAGTTTGAAAGCATTTTTGACCATAGAAATAGTTTTATTTCACTTCATGTCCCCTGTTTTACAGAATATTACATTTCATCCCCTTAAAAACTTCAATTTTCGCAATTTTGGGCTTGTTGGGCCGAGAAGCCCATATTTAGCCCAATAACTCAAATTTTTGCATTTTATGTCCTTTGAAAATTTTAATATTCAGAAAAGGGATTATAAAAACTGTTTTTACTCATTTGACCCTCAAGAAACCGTGACTTGGCAGTTTTTACCCCAAGTTTTGTATTTTTAACATTTTAAGCCCTAAATTGAGTTTTATGTTAAAGTTTGTTCCTTATAACCTTATAAGCTATTTTTCTTGACTTGATTAGTGTAAAATAACTTAGATTATGTTTGTTTCCTTTCTCATGTCATAGATCTCGAATTATCACTCTTTTGGTTACATATTTATCTCAAAAACACATAACATCACACACATACATGCATAAAATCACACATAGCATACACATACACATAGATCTACACATTTTCTTGTATTCTCCCCCATAAAACATATGGAAACCGAAAATAGAGGGGTATAAAGCTCACCTTCAGTTGTAGTTTTGGTTTTGAAGAAGACTAGAAGAAGTTTGATGCTAATTTTAGATCCTATTAAGTCTTCTTGGTAGATCTCGAGTTTTGTGACTTCTAAGGTGCAAGATCACAAAGATGAGTGGATTTTGAAGAGATTTTTGGATGAAATGAAGTATTTAGATCATGGATTTAACATCAACTTACCTTAGATGATGTGTTTGTGGAAAAATCTCCTTGAAAGTCTCTTAGATCGCGAAAATATGGAGAGGAGTGGAGAGTGTTTTCTTGAGAGAATTTTGAGTGAAGTGTGTGTGTGTGTGTGTGTGTGTGTTTGGGTTCGGCCGAGAGCAAGAAAGAGAGGAGAGAAGAGAGAGTGAATGATGGGATTGTTGCATGGAGGCATGAGAAAAATGCATGGTTATCCCATGAACAATTGTGAGGTGGCATCAAAAGTCAACTCCTCTTCTTGGGTTGGGCTTGGACCGAGAATGGAGAGGGAAGAAAAGAAAATTTGGGCCTTGAATGCTTAGATCTATTTTATGATTAAGTTAGGTAATTTTTGGCCCAATAAAAATCAAAGAATGATTTTTATGACCTATTAGGGCTAATATAAATTTGTTTTGGTCTAAGAAGGCCCATTAAAGTTAATATAGTTTATTTTGGGTTCATAAGGCCCAAAAATGTTAAGCTTCATGTATATGGGTCCAATTAGGGCCCATTAAAGAATCCTAGTCCACAATGAACTCAAATTGGAATTTCAAGGGTTTCCAATTCTTTGTTAACCATTTGTAGGGCTAGAATGAAGTATTTGGTCAAGTTTTGTTGTTATAGAATAAGCATCATGCATGCTTTCATGTTAATGATTCATAGTTGTTATAAGTGTTGTGATTACAAGGTCCCAAAATTTATAGTTGTGACATCATCCCCCCGTTAGAGGGAATTTCGTCTCGAAATTCTTTTGAAAGCTAGATTTGAGAATGTGAGAATAGATGAGGGTGCTTCTGCTTCATTTGATCTTCGCGTTCCCATGTGAATTCTGGTCCGCGCCTTGCATTCCATCGAACTTTCACGATCGGAATGCGACTCTGCTTGGTACACTTTACCTCTCGGTCCATGATTTCTACCAGCTCTTCGATGAACAGAAGGTTCTCATTGCTTTCGATTTCCTCTAATGGAATGACGAGAGTCTCATCGGATAAGCACTTCTTCAAGTTGGAGACGTGAAACACAGGGTGTACGCTGCTGAGCTCGGCGGGGAGTTGCAATCTATAAGCCACTGGACCGATTCGGGCAAGAATCTCGAAGGGTCCAATGTATCGAGGGTTTAGTTTGCCCCGTTTCCCAAAACGAATCACTCCTTTCCAAGGAGAGACTTTTAGTAGCACCCTGTCTCCGACTTCGAATTCCAAGGGCTTTCGTCGTTTATTGGCTTAGCTCTTTTGTCTATCTCGTGACGATTGTAGTTGTGCTCTGATCTGAATTATCTTCTCAGTCGTCTCGCGTATGATTTCCGGTCCCGTTAAGGCGTTGTTTGGTGTTTGCTCTCTCGCTAGCTGGGTGTCTCCTACCTCAGCCCAGCACAACGGTGATCTACACTTACGCCCGTATAATGCTTCGAAAGGAGCAACTTTGATACTCGAGTGATAACTATTGCTATACGAGAACTCGATCAAAGGCAAGTGGGTATCCCACGATTTTACAAAGTCTATTACACACGCTCGGAGCATATCTTCTAGCGTTTGAATGGTTCGCTCACTTTGACCATCCGTTTGTGGGTGGTAGGCAGTGCTCATATTGAGTTGTGTTCCCATAGCTTTCTGAAGCGATTGCCAAAAGCGTGAAGTAAATCTACTATCTCTATCTGAGATGATGGATACCGGTACTCCGTGGAGTCTCACAATTTCTTTGATGTAGATTCTTGTCAGGCGCTCCATCTTGTATGATTCTTTTATTGGCAGGAAATGGGCGGATTTCGTTAGTCTATCAACTATTACCCAAATTGTGTCCAAACGGTCCAGCGACTTGGGTAGTTTGGTCACGAAATCCATGGTAATCCATTCGTATTTCCACTTGGGAATTACTCGCTGCTGTAGTAAACCAGAGGGCTTCTGATATTCAACCTTTACGTTAGCACAAGTGAGGCACTTGCTCATGTAAGTGGCAATCTCTGCCTTCATATTTGGCCACCAATAATGTTGCTTAACATCCAAGTACATCTTGTCTGAACCCGGATGGATGGAGTATCGCGTCTTGTGAGCCTCGCTCATGACTACCTCTCTGAATCCCCCAAGTTTAGGGACCCATATGCGGTTCATGAAGTAGTATGCTCCATCTTCCTTCACCTCCAAGTTCTTCTCCGTTCCACGCAGCGCTTCACTTGTTTTGTTTTCCGCCTTCATGGCATCTGACTGAGCCGTTCTGATTTGTGAGGTCAGGTGGGATTGGATGTCACAACCGGAAATTTTGTGTCATGTAATCTATACATTCAAGCTAATGAACATGATTGACACCTACTATTATAACATCAAAAACTTCAATCAAATACATCATACAAGTACTACAAATAGTCATCAAACAATTGGAGACCCTAGAAGTCCTTGTTTAAGTCCATTTTGGACTAGGACTCCCTTATTGGATCCAAATGGACCAATAAGCTTCCAATTAGACTATCATGGGCTTAGAACCCTAATTGGGCTCTAATTGGACCCACACTAATTTATTTCAACATTTTGGGCCATGTTGGGCCTAGAATGAAATAAATTAATAACTATGAACCATAATTAACATAATTTGGCCCTAACAAGTCATAAAAAAATCACCTTTATATTTATTTGGACCAAAAATCACTCAACTTAACCATGAAAATTGGGCTTAAGCATTTAAGGCCCAAACATTTCCTTTTCCCCCACCATTCTCGGCCCAAGCTCAAATAAAAAGGAGGAGTTGACTTTTTGCATGACACATCATCTTTGTATGGAGGATATCTAAGCATTACCCTTCAAACGTCCATGCATTCTCATTCTTCCATGCAAACATCACCTCAAGGTCTTTTCTTCTCTCTCTCCCTCCCCCTTCTTGTTTTGGCCGAGAGTAACCCACACACACACACCTCACAAACTCTCTCTAAATTACTCAAGAAATCATCCCCTCTCTCCACTCAAAAGTCTTGAAAATTTGGCTTGAAGTCTAAGAATCATCCTAAAGAAATTCACCATCTAAGGTAAGTTAATGTTTAACTTATGATCTAACTCCCTCTACTTCCTTAAAATCTCTTCTAAATTCATTCACTCTTGTGATCTTGCATCCTAGAGGTCGAAATCTTCATCAAAGGGTGCTAAGGCCAAAAATCACTTCATTTTTCTTCCATCTTCTCTCCAAAACCAAAACCACACCCAAGGTGAGCTTCATACCCCCTATTTTCTGTTTTTATGAGTTTTGTGGGGGGGGGGGAATACAAGTGAAAGTGTAGATCTATATGTGTTTTGTATGCTTTGTATGATTTCCATGCTTATATATGTGCTTTTGTGTGTTATAATGTTGGATTTAGCCATAAAACCCCTCAAAACTGAGATATACCTTATGTTAAATGACTTTAGCATCTAATATATTTCTACATACAAAGTGGTTCTAGAAAAATAGCTAAGTGGTTTAGTAACAATTTCTTTGGGCTAAAAACACAATTTTTGGACCTAAAATGTGAAAAATACAAAATTAAGGGCCCAAATTGACATATCACGAATTCTGATGGATGAGGTGTGTCAAAACAGTTTCAATAAAACAATTTCTGGAAATATACTCATTTAGAGGATTAAAAACATAAATTTCAAGCTTAATGGGCTAAAAATGACATTTTCAGCCCAATGAGGCCCATTATGCGAAATTTTCTGTTTTGGAGGGCCAAAACTGTGTTTTTCCGTAGAACAGTGGACTATAAGTGTTCCAAGTCCTTTTCAAAGGTTTAAAATGCTTTTTAAATTTAAAAAGGACCAAAGTTGCAAAAATTTTACAATTTGGGCCAAAATTGTCAAAATTGCGAAAAAGAAGGGTTATAACCGAGAAAACTGAAATTTCAGGGACTTAAACTGTTTTCTATGAAAAATATGCTGAAAAATATTAATTTCAATAATTTTTGGTGTTAAAATGTCAAGAAAATTGATTTAAGGACCAAACCGGAAAGTATTTAAATAAAGGGTTGAAAAAGTAAATTTTACAAACAATGAGGGGCTGAAAACAGAAAACTTTCAAGGCTAATTCAATACATGCAATTTGATCAAATGATGGCACCGCAACTATCGACGAAATACAATACATTACAATACCAAAAGTCGTTGTTAAACGAATTGGTTCGGTCTCGAACCAATAAAAATCCGAAACTACTAACACGACGACACTACGACACTACGATTCATACTAATAACGTTTGGGAATTCAATATACATGCGAGTGTGCACAGACGTCTACGCACCATCTTTGGGCCCCAAAAGTGTAAAATCTTGTTTGTTGAGCCTAGCTAGCCCAATGACCTGATCTTAAGGCCCGAAGACCTCTATCTTACGAAGTGTTGGGTTTTACCGATCTGACACAACGTAAATGGACTTTCAATGGCTTGTATACTATTGGTCCCCAAGGGTCCTTTGGTATTGCTAGTAGAGTCTACCTTTTTATGCGAGGCGGGTCTGGGACCCCTCGTACCTTTTTATCCCCAACCGGTTAATGGAGTCATCGAGGTCTTCGTGTCCTCTTTCTCTTCGGATGTGGGACTACACGTAGTCAGGGCGGTTGGATAACGTGATTAGTACGGACGACGCCTACGGGATCGTTAGTATAGCTATAGACTAGTCGTTTGTGTAACGCGTGTTTGTGGCAAATAATCATGCTCAAAAATAATCCAACGTCGCCTGGTATTGATAACTTCACGCGTTGCAATGGTTTCAATGTAAATTTATGGAATTCAAAGAATTAGGAAAACATCGGGTTTTCCTAGGGTTTTTTTTTTCAATACATACAGATTCGAAATACATACAACTTTAATGAACAATTTTTACAAGTATAGAAACAAACAAGCATACCTATGGATCTTCACACCTTTTTGACTATGCTATTTTCAGAAAATATCGGATTTTCTGGTGGTTTTCAAACAATACAAAACATTGGATTTCAAACACTACTTATGAACTCACCAACATTTCATATGTTGACGTTTTTCAAAATACTTGTATTCTCAGGGAACCAGTGAATCAAAGGAATCATATTCAGTGATGGCTTGCAGTTTATTTATGTACGAATCGAACAATTTATTTTGGGAATGTAACGTGTAAACAATGTATTTCATGTAAACTTTACTGGTTGTACTATATTAATGCATGGTGACGAATGTTGTTGCGTTTCATATATATATACAATGTTATGGTATTCAATTGAGTCACGACAGCCCCCGAACGTTTCCGCCGCCTGGTTTGGGGGTGTGACAGGTTGGTATCAGAGCTTTGTTTATAGTGAACTAGCATGTCGAGCCACACATTGAATCCACTGGGGAGAGGTTGGTATCAGAGCTTTGTTTATAGTGAACTAGCATGTCGAGCCACACATTGATATGAAACTATAAACCAAAAAGAGGGACTAACGTAACTCTGAACAAAACAAGTAAATAAAACACACTTGTTTGCATTAGGAATAAGGACCTGACGCCGAATCAAACACAATAACGCTGGTATCTCGGTTAATTCGGGACTGTTCTTAGTGATACCAAGGAGTGAATGTAGCCTGATCAACTACATTCCCTCCAAAGTAAAACTAACACACGTCTTGATGAGATCGGGATAGCTAGGGAACCTAAAACTATACCCTTTGTCACCAAAAAGAGAACGTTTGCTTAGTCTGTACAATAGTCATAGCACCTAGGAATAATGTTAGCATATTTACGTACTCGCGCAGACAGCATGGCTGGTTTTCATCACCCTGGAGACCCCTATTTCCCTAATCAGGGAAACAACGGGTGGCTAGAGGAGGAGGAGCCTGAGGAAGAGCAGCAGGGTATCCAGTTTCATCAGGTCTTAGTAGCTCACGGGATACTTGGGGATGAGCCGGGAGAGGATCCAGGGGAAGCACACGACGTCGGACCCGACGAATATGTAGACACTGACTACGAATTTAGAGAGATCGACGACGACGACGAGGAAGGTCAGGTCGGGGATCAGGACCCCGTCCCGCCATGCGAGAACGAGGCACAGCCAGATCACCCCGCTCCACCAGTGAACCCCCCAGGAGAGAACCGTTCCCTCGAAGCTGAGATCGCCGCACTGCGGCAACAGCTGTATGCTATGGAAGCTCGGGCAGTGCGAGCAGAGCATGAGAGGGACGAGGTTATTGGAGACATGGCAGAGATGGCGCAACTACTGGCGCAACATTTCGGCATATGACCTCGGCACCACCCCCAGACGCCGCTCATCGCGATTAGGGATAGATTTATCATAGTAGGTCATTAGGAACTATGTTATGTACTTCGGCTCTATGTTTAAGTGACTACACTACTCATGGAGCCGTTATGCTGTCGGATTAGTGTCACTTATGTATGCTCTTACGAGCAATTTTTCTTGTATTAAATGCAGATAATATTAATAAACTTTTATGTGTTTTGCTATGATATTACAAGTTGTTATGTGTTGAGAAGTTATGATTGTATGCCTGATGGTAGTAATGTTTAGGTTCGTACCATACATCTAGTTAGTAGGATCACAACCTCACAGAAACCACATACACTCAACATCTTTCCGTTTCATGACAGAAAGATGCCTCGCCGTGCTACTCGCGGAAATCCCGAACCAACTTCGCCCGAAGTCGACACCACTGCTTTCCAGGCAGCCGTGTCTGCTGCGGTCACAGCAGCTATGGCACAACTTCACCGAGGGAACAACGGAGGAGGCAACGAGCAAGGATCCGGAAGTTCGAACAATGGGACGAACCAAGGACCCACTAAAACATGCACCTACAAGGACTTCGCAAACGCTAAACCCCGGACTTTCAACGACACTGGAGGGGTGATCACTCTGAAGCGACGGATCGAGAAGGTAGAGTCGGTGTTCGAGATATGCGATTGCCCCGAGCAGATGAAGGTGAAGTTCGCGGCCTGCACTTTTGTGGACCAAGCACTCACTTGGTGGAACGGCCACGTGGAAGCTATGACGCTCCCTGTCGCCAACTCTATCCCATGGGCAGAAATGAAAGAAATGTTAATGGCTGAGTACTGCCCCCGAGGCGAAATACAAAAGATGGAGCAGGAACTATGGAACCTCACTGTGCAGAATGCGAACATCGATGCCTACATATCGAGATTTAGCGAATTATCTCTGTTGTGCCCGGGTATGATCACATTAGAAGGAAAGAAGGTTGAACGATTCATCTGGGGACTGACATCCCCCATTTAAGGGAATGTGATAGCTGCGAACCCTGAAACGTTTGACAGTGCGAAGAGATTGGCAAAGAGGTTATATGATCATAACAACGAAAAGGGCGAGAAGCCAGTAGAGACTGAGAAGAAAAAGGAGGGTGATGGCAGGAGAGGGAAGAACCACAAGAGGAAGGGGCGTCAGGGTCCCGAGACCTCTAAAAAGCAGCAAACAGTGGCAGTTAACGCTGTCACCGCATCGGTTCCAGCCACACCACATGCTCCAGCCTCAGCTGCTACAAATGCTTCAAGACCCTACTCCGGTAATCTTCCCAAATGCAATAAATGCGGCCTCCATCATCACGGCGAATGCAGGGAACTCCATTGCACCAGTTGCAACCGAAGGGGACACACTGCAAGGTTCTGCAGGACATACCCTCCTCAGAACCAGAGTCAGGGAAACAATCAGAACAACAACAACAACAACTACCGCAATAACAACAACACCAATGCCGGCGGCAATAATGCAGGGCCTAGCCACACCTGCTTTGGGTGTGGAAGGACGGGGCATTTCCGCCGAGATTGCCCTAACAACAACTCAGGAAACAGAGGAGCAGGAAGAATACTGACTATGGGTCAGAGTGATGCAGTTCAGGACCCCGCAGTTGTGACCGGTACGTTCCTCCTAAACCACACTTATGCATGCATCTTATTTGATACCGGAGCGGAGCGAAGTTTCGTAAGTGAGAAGTTTAAACATTTACTAAAACAACAACCCCAGAAGCTAAATGAAACCTATACGGTGGAAATGGCCAATGGGAAAACCGAATCCACTGGGGAGATCTACATCGGATGTACCCTAACCCTCAACCAACACGTTTTTCGAATAGACCTAATGCCAGTATCAATTAGGAGTTTCGATGTGATTATCGGCATGGATTGGTTAAGCCCCCACCATGCTGAGATTATGTGCCACGAGAAGGCCGTTCGCCTTCGTCTCCCGAATCACGAAACCCTAGTAATTTACGGAGACAAACCCAGTACGAATCTTCGTCTCATCTCGTGCATCAAAGCACAAAAACATCTGCGAAAGAACAATTTGGCGTTCTTGGCTCACATAGTGGACAAGACCAAAGAAGAAACTAACATCCAAGACATTCCGTTAGCGTGTGAATTTCCGGACGTGTTTGCTGAAGATCTTCCAGGAGTACCCCCAGAGAGACAGGTTGAGTTCCGAATCGACCTCGTTCCAGGAGCAAATCCTCTCGCTAAATCACCATATCGGTTGGCTCCTGCTAAAATGCAGGAATTGTCCAGCCAACTCAGTGAGCTTCTGGACAAGGGATTTGTCCGACCTAGCTACTCGCCATGGGGAGCTCCGGTGCTCTTTGTCAAAAGAAGGACGGATCTTTCAGAATGTGCATTGATTACAGAGAGTTAAATAAACTCACTGTTAAAAACCGCTACCCACTCCCACGAATCGATGATCTATTCGACCAGCTCCAAGGAGCTAGTTATTTTTCTAAAATAGATCTACGGTCCGGATACCACCAACTCAAAGTCCGAGAAGAGGATATTCCTAAAACCGCTTTCCGAACCCGCTACGGACATTATGAATTCGTCGTAATGCCCTTCGGTCTAACAAATGCACCTGCCGCATTTATGGACCTAATGAATCGAATCTGTCGACCGTTCCTTGACAACTTCGTCATTGTGTTTATCGATGACATCCTCGTCTATTCCCGAAACAAAGAGGAGCATGGCCAACATCTCCGACAAATTCTAGACACTCTGCGATCGGAAAAGCTTTACGCCAAACTCTACAAGTGCGAGTTCTGGCTCCGGAGTGTGAATTTCCTAGGCCACGTGGTTAGCCAAGACGGAATTCATGTGGATCCCTCTAAAGTCAAAGCTGTGGAAGGATGGGCAAGTCCGACTACGCCCACAGAAATTCGTCAGTTCTTAGGCCTAGCAGGCTACTATAGGAGATTCATCCAAAACTTCTCTAAGATCGCCAAGCCGCTTACCTTGCTTACGCAAAAGGGCGTACCATTCAAGTGGACAGACCGACAAGAGATTGCGTTTCAAACCTTGAAGCAAGCCCTCTGTAGCGCTCCTGTACTATCTCTACCTGAAGGAACGGAAGATTTTGTAGTCTACTGTGACGCGTCGAATCAGGGCTTAGGTTGCGTCCTCATGCAACGTAGAAGAGTGATAGCATATGCGTCCCGCCAACTAAAGATGCACGAAGTAAATTACACGACCCATGATCTAGAACTGGGAGCTGTGGTCTTCGCTCTAAAAATTTGGAGGCACTACCTGTACGGTACAAAGTGCACCATCTTCACGGACCAAAAGAGCCTCCAGCACATCTTGAATTAGAAGGAGCTGAACATGAGACAACGGAGATGGGTGGAATTGCTAAACGACTACGAATGCGAGATCAAGTACCACCCAGGCAAGGCCAACGTGGTAGGTGATGCATTAAGTCGGAAGGAGTACTCAAATCGCCGTACAAAAACACACTCGATAACCATTCAATCTCATCTGGCCACTCAAATTGCATCAGTCCAGTCGGAGGCTATGAAAGCGGAAAATAGAACTAGCGAGGCATTGCGTGGGATGGAAAAGAACCTAGAAACAAGAGAGAATGGGGTATACTACTTCATGAACCGTATTTGGGTCCCAAAAATCGGAGGATTTAGGGAGGCCGTTATGAAGGAAGCCCACAAGACACGATACTCCATTCATCCCGGTTCGGACAGGATGTATTTGGACATTAAACAACACTATTGGTGGCCTAACAAGAAGGCGGAAATCACGACCTATGTTAGTAAGTGCCTTACGTGCGCCAAAGTAAAAGTGGAATACCAGAAACCTTCAGGATTGTTACAGCAACCGGCAATCCCTGAGTGGAAATGGGAGGGGATTTCTATGGATTTCGTGACCAAGCTGCCCAAGACGTCGGACGGACTGGACACCATATGGGTAATAATCGACCGACTGACAAAATCTGCCCATTTCCTGCCAATCAAAGAATCCTACAAGATGGAGAGACTGACACGTTTGTACCTACGAGAAATCGTAAGACTCCATGGAGTGCCAAAATCCATCATCTCGGATAGGGACAGTAGGTTCACATCGCGCTTTTGGCAATCACTCCACAAGGCAATGGGAACTCATCTCGATATGAGCACCGCATATCACCCACAAACGGACGGTCAAAGTGAACGAACCATTCAAATGCTTGAAGAGATGCTTCGTGCATGTGTGATAGACTTTGGAAAGTCTTGGGATACCCACCTACCGTTGATCGAGTTTTCATATAACAATAGTTACCATTCGAGCATCAAGGTGGCTCCTTTCGAAGCACTGTACGGGCGTAAATGTAGATCACCGTTATGTTGGGCTGAAGTAGGTGACACCCAGCTAGCAAAAACGCATACGTCGGACAGGGCACTAACGGTACCGGAGATCATTCGCGAAACCACATAAAAGATCGTCCAGATCAGAGCTCGATTACAAGCATCGCGTGACCGACAAAAGAGCTACGCCGATAAACGGCGAAAGCCCTTAGAATTCCAGGTCGGTGATCGAGTACTGTTGAAAGTCTCACCCTGGAAAGGGGTTATACGTTTCGGAAAACGGGGAAAGCTGAACCCGCGATACATTGGACCTTTCGAAATCGTCGACCGAATAGGTCCGGTAGCCTACAGACTACAACTACCCGCGGAGCTAAACGGTGTACATCCCGTGTTTCATGTCTCTAATATGAAGAAGTGCCTATCAGATGAAACCCTTGTCATTCCTCTTGACGAAATCAAAATCAATGAGAATCTCCTGTTCGTCGAAGAACCAATCGAAATCATGGACAGGGAGGTGAAGTGTACTAAGCAGAGTCGCATCCCGATCGTGAAGGTACGGTGGAACGCAAAGCGTGGGCCAGAATTCACTTGGGAACGCGAAGATCAAATGAAGCAGTAGTACCCTCACCTACTCTAGCATTCTCAAATCTAGCTTTCAAACAGAATTTCGGGACGAAATTCCCTCTAACGGGGGGATGATGTCACAACCGGAAATTTTGTGTCATGTAATCTATACATTCAAGCTAATGAACATGATTGACACCTACTATTATAACATCAAAACATCAATCAAATACATCATACAAGTACTACAAATAGTCATCAAACAATTGGAGACCCTAGAAGTCCTTGTTTAAGTCCATTTTGGACTAGGACTCCCTTATTGGATCCAAATGGACCAATAAGCTTCCAATTAGACTATCATGGGCTTAGAACCCTAATTGGGCTCTAATTGGACCCACACTAATTTATTTCAACATTTTGGGCCATGTTGGGCCTAGAATGAAATAAATTAATAACTATGAACCATAATTAACCTAATTTGGCCCTAACAAGTCATAAAAAAATCACCTTTATATTTATTTGGACCAAAAATCACTCAACTTAACCATGAAAATTGGGCTTAAGCATTTAAGGCCCAAACATTTCCTTTTCCCCCACCATTCTCGGCCCAAGCTCAAATAAAAAGGAGGAGTTGACTTTTTGCATGACACATCATCTTTGTATGGAGGATATCTAAGCATTACCCTTCAAACATCCATGCATTCTCATTCTTCCATGCAAACATCACCTCAAGGTCTTTTCTTCTCTCTCTCCCTCCCCCTTCTTGTTTTGGCCGAGAGTAACCCACACACACACACCTCACAAACTCTCTCTAAATTACTCAAGAAATCATCCCCTCTCTCCACTCAAAAGTCTTGAAAATTTGGCTTGAAGTCTAAGAATCATCCAAAAGAAATTCACCATCTAAGGTAAGTTAATGTTTAACTTATGATCTAACTCCCTCTACTTCATTAAAATCTCTTCTAAATTCATTCACTCTTGTGATCTTGCATCCTAGAGGTCGAAATCTTCATCAAAGGGTGCTAAGGCCAAAAATCACTTCATTTTTCTTCCATCTTCTCTCCAAAACCGAAACCACACCCAAGGTGAGCTTCATACCCCCTATTTTCTGTTTTTATGAGTTTTGTGGGGGGCGGGGGGGAATACAAGTGAAAGTGTAGATCTATATGTGTTTTGTATGCTTTGTATGATTTCCATGCTTATATGTGTGCTTTTGTGTGTTATAATGTTGGATTTAGCCATAAAACCCCTCAAAACCGAGATATACCTTATGTTAAATGACTTTAGCATCTAATATATTTCTACATACAAAGTGGTTCTAGAAAAATAGCTAAGTGGTTTAGTAACAATTTCTTTGGGCTAAAAACACAATTTTTGGACCTAAAATGTGAAAAATACAAAATTAAGGGCCCAAATTGACATATCACGAATTCTGATGGATGAGGTGTGTCAAAACAGTTTCAATAAAACAATTTCTGGAAATATACTCATTTAGAGGATTAAAAACATAAATTTCAAGCTTAATGGGCTAAAAATGACATTTTCGGCCCAATGAGGCCCATTATGCGAAATTTTCTGTTTTGGAGGGCCAAAACTGTGTTTTTCTGTAAAACAGTGGACTATAAGTGTTCCAAGTCCTTTTCAAAGGTTTAAAATGCTTTTTAAATTTAAAAAGGACCAAAGTTGCAAAATTTTTACAATTTGGGCCAAAATTGTCAAAATTGCGAAAAAGAAGGGTTATAACCGAGAAAACTGAAATTTCAGGGACTTAAACTGTTTTCTATGAAAAATATGCTGAAAAATATTAATTTCAATAATTCTTGGTGTTAAAATGTCAAGAAAATTGATTTAAGGACCAAACCGGAAAGTATTTAAATAAAGGGTTGAAAAAGTAAATTTTACAAACAATGAGGGGCTGAAAATAGAAAACTTTCAAGGCTAATTCAATACATGCAATTTGATCAAATGATGGCACCGTGACTATCGACGAAATACAATACATTACAATACCAAAAGTCGTTAAACGAATTGGTTCGGTCTCGAACCAATAAAAATCCGAAACTACTAACACGACGACACTACGACACTATGACACTACGACACTACGATTCATACTAATAACGTTTGGGAATTCAATATACATGCGAGTGTGCACAGACGTCTACGCACCATCTTTGGGCCCCAAAAGTGTAAAATCTTGTTTGTTGAGCCTAGCTAGCCCAATGACCTGATCTTAAGGCCCGAAGACCTCTATCTTACGAAGTATTGGGTTTTACCGATCTGACACAACGTAAATGGACTTTCAATGGCTTGTATACTACTGGTCCCTAAGGGTCCTTTGGTATTGCTAGTAGAGTCTACCTTTTTATGCGAGGCGGGTCTGGGACCCCTCGTACCTTTTTATCCCCAACCGGTTAATGGAGTCATCGAGGTCTTCGTGTCTTCTTTCTCTTCGGATGTGGGACTACACGTAGTCAGGGCGGTTGGATAACGTGATTAGTACGGACGACGCCTACGGGATCGTTAGTATAGCTATAGACTAGTCGTTTGTGTAACGCGTGTTTGTGGCAAATAATCATGCTCAAAAATAATCCAACGTCGCCTGGTATTGATAACTTCACGCGTTGCAATGGTTTCAATGTAAATTTATGGAATTCAAAGAATTAGGAAAACATCGGGTTTTCCTAGGGTTTTTTTTTTCAATACATACAGATTCGAAATACATACAACTTTAATGAACAATTTTTACAAGTATAGAAACAAACAAGCATACCTATGGATCTTCACACCTTTTTGACTATGCTATTTTCAGAAAATATCGGATTTTCTGGTGGTTTTCAAACAATACAAAACATTGGATTTCAAACACTACTTATGAACTCACCAACATTTCATATGTTGACGTTTTTCAAAATACTTGTATTCTCAGGGAACCAGTGAATCAAAGGAATCATATTCAGTGATGGCTTGCAGTTTATTTATGTACGAATCGAACAATTTATTTTGGGAATGTAACGTGTAAACAATGTATTTCATGTAAACTTTACTGGTTGTACTATATTAATGCATGGTGACGAATGTTGTTACGTTTCATATATATACAATGTTATGGTATTCAATTGAGTCACGACAGCCCCCGAACGTTTCCGCCGCCTGGTTTGGGGGTGTGACATTGGATGGTTATCGAGAGAGTTTTCACACGAGGATTTGAGTATTCTTTCCGACTCAAGGCATCGGCTACTACATTAGCCTTGCCTGGATGATACTTGATTTCGCACTCGTAGTCGTCTAGCAATTCGACCCATCTTTGTTGCCTCATGTTTAGCTCCTTTTGATTCAAGATGTGCTGAAGACTCTTGTGGTGAGTGAAGGTAATGCACTTGGTACCGTACAAGTAGTGTCTCCAAATCTTCAGGGCGAAGACCACTGCTCCCAGTTCCATATCGTGGGTCGTATAATCCATTTCGGGTGTCTTTAGCTGTCGGGACACGTAAGCTATCACCTTTCCACGCTGCATGAGTACACAGCCTAAACCCTGATTTGACGCATCGCAGTAGACTATAAAGTCTTCTGTTCCTTCGGGTAGTGATAGCACCGGCGCACTGCAGAGTGCTTGCTTCAGAGATCGAAACGCGGCTTCCTGCTTGTCCGTCCATACGAAGGGTACACCTTTTTGTGTAAGCGAGGTAAGTGGCTTGGCGGTCTTAGAGAAGTTCTGGATGAATCTTCTATAATAGCCTGCGAGACCCAGAAATTGGCGAATTTCTATGGGTGTTGTTGGGATTGCCCATCCTTCGATGGCTTTGACCTTAGAAGGATCCTCATGTATTCCTTCCTGACTAACAACATGACCCAAAAAGTTCACGCTTCGGAGCCAAAAACTCGCACTTGGAGAGTTTTGCGTACAACTTTTCGGTTCGCACAGTTTCTAGGATTTGTCGAAGATGTTGGCCGTGTTCTTCTTCGCTTCGGGAATATACTAGGATATCATCGATGAAAACGATTACGAAATTATCAAGAAAAGGTCGGCAGATTCGATTCATTAGGTTCATGAATGCGGCAGGAGCATTCGTTAGACCGAAGGGCATTACGACGAATTCATAATGTCCTTAACGAGTTCGGAAGGCGGTTTTTGGAATATCCTCCTCTCGGACCTTGAGTTCGTGCGATCTATCTTTGAAAAGTAACTAGCTCCTTAAATCTGGTCGAATAGGTCGTCGATTCGTGGAAGTGGATATCGGTTTTTGACAGTAAGTTTGTTAAGTTCTCTATAGTCGATACACATCCTGAATGTACCGTCTTTCTTCTTGACAAAGAGAACTGGAGCTCCCCAAGGTGAGAAACTGGGTCGGATGAATCCTTTATCCATAAGCTCACTGAGTTGACTGGACAACTCTTGCATCTCCGCAGGAGCCAATCTGTAGGGCGATTTGGCGATAGGGTAGCTCCTGGTACAAGGTCGATTCGAAACTCGACTTGTCTTTCTGGGGGTATCCCCGGAAGATCATCAGGAAAGACGTTTGGGAATTCACGAGCTACTGGAATGTCTTGAATTTTGACCTCTTTCTTGGATTTGTCTACTATGTGATCTAGGAACGTCAAGTCCTTCTTTCGTAGGTGCTTCTGCGCCTTAATGCACGAGATAAGACGAAGGTTCGTACTGGGTTTGTCTCTGTAAATAACTAGGGTTTCGGGGTTTGGGAGATGAAGGCGAACGGCCTTCTCGTGACACATAATTTCAGCATGGTGGGGGCTTAACGAATTCATGCCAATAATCACATCAAAACTCCTAATGGAAACAAGCATTAAGTTAATTTGAAAGAAGTGGTGATTTAAGGTTAGGGTACATCCTATATAGATTTCCCCAGTGGATTCTGTCTTCCCATTAGCCATTTCCACCGTAAAGGTTTCATTAAGCTTCTGGGGTTGTTGATTTAACAGGTGTTTGAATTTATTGCTCACAAAACTCCTTTCTGCCCCTTGTCCATTGACTCCTCCATTGTTCCCTTGGTGAATCTGCGCCATAGCTGCGGTGAGCGCAGCAGACACAGCTGAGTCAACCTCTGGAGGGGTTGGTCTAGGGTTACCGCGAGTTGGTCATCGAGGCATCTTTCTGTCATGGAACGGAAAGATGTTGAGTGCCTATGGTTTCGTGAGATGGTGATCCTATAGTCTAGGTGTGTGGCACGAACTTAAGCAATTTCACAGTTTAGCATATAATCATGGATACATATAACACATAGCAGATTACAACATCACAGTGGAACACATAAAACCTTTTATTAATATTATCCGCATTTTTTCGATACATGAAAATTTTGTTCGAAAGAGCAATACATTGTTGGATTAGCGTCTAAGTCCATAACTATTTTGGTATGTACTTGACCCGATGGTGCATGGTCCTTTTGGGTTGCCTTCACCAAAGCAACTTGATAGGATGAATTATGGAGAGAGAAGATTAATTATGATTTATTAATATATTATGAGAATAATATATTAAAGGAGAAATCATATTGTTTAATTAATATTAGTCAAGAATTAATTGATAATTAATTTTGTGGCTAAAAGATATTAATTAAACTTAAGGGACTGGAACTGTAATTATAAGATAATTGCATTTGGGCTATGGATTACCTTGGGATAATAGGTTGGACGAATTCTATGGGGAAACCCATTAGAAATCGTCCAAGGGATATTCTAAAAGAGTCCATGGGCTGCTTAGGGCTTAAGCAGTCAAATTAGGGTTTCCTAATTGAAAACCCTAATAGCCTACATGTATATATATAGTACCCTTAAGCCCCAAAAACGTGGCTAAGCGTTCCACTAGGGTTTTTGGACGTTTTGGGCAGCCTCCTTTCTCCTTATTCTTCATCCTCTTGCTCTTGGTGTTTGTGAGCCATTAGAGGAGTGACAATTGTGACTCTAAGCTTTCTAAAGTCATTACAAGGAGGATTTGGGATTGTTATTACTACATAACAATCAAAGGTAATTCTCTAAACCCTAATTTCAATTTATAATATGTTAGATCTAAGATTGTAAGTCTTGGATACATTGCATGTACAATAGAGAAACCTAGATCCAAGCATTAGGGTTTGCATGAGCACATAGGATGTTCTTATGGCCAAAATCCATCAGTGGTATCAGAGCCTTGATTGGTTTTTGTTGTATGTGATGCTATGTTGAATTATTAACTGAAAATCGAATTCTGGCCTTCTGTTCGAACTGACTCGGTGAGTCACTACATGGACTTGGCAAGTCTGCCCTACTCGGCGAGTTCCAATGTGTGACTCGGCGAGTCGGAGCGTCAGACAGAGGGAATTTCGGATTTTATTGCTGTTTTGCTTAAGGATAATTACCATATTCGTTTTAAACTTATAAAATATGATTTTTAATATTTCTAAAAGATTATCCTTTCCAAAACACAAGATAATTACCAATTGATTAGATAATAACTTCCTTATATGATTAAAGATTGATTATTTGTATTAATTGGGTAACTTATCTTGCAAGAAATTAAAATTAGATCAAATATAGATAATGACAAAATTAATTATTTAATTCTATTATTTGTTATTTGATCCTTGTGTTGTGAAAAAGTTTCAATTGTGCCCATGTAAGTTTTATGGTTTAAATTTGGACTTAAAGGTTTTGTTTTGAAATTTAAATAGTTAAAACCCTAATGTTTTGAAATGTTTCAAAACTTGCCCTCAAGTTTTTGAATTTAAAAGTTGATTAAAAGTTTAATTTAGAAATGTTAAATTCTAAAACCCTAGTATTGTTTTGAAAAGTTCAAATCACACCCTTATGGTTTTATTAGTTAATTAAAGTGTATAATTAAGAGAGATTTAATAAATCCATAAAGTTTTGGTTTACAATTTAATTAAATTAAAAGTATAATTATTAAATTTGACCAACTAGTATTTTAAAAGTGTAAAATACACCCTATACTATATATAACATTAAACGTCTAATATATATGTATGAGTAAAGGTCAGTCTTACCGTTAGTAGGCCTCATTCACGAAGCTGGTCTATAAGGGGTGTTTAAGGAAATTGCCTATAAAATGACGATTGAATGGGTATCCACTCTTACCCACCGCGTGGAGGGTCGTTAGCCGAATGGGTAGGATAGGACAGAAACCTTCCATTATAAGTATAATGAAGTACAAAAGTAACTAAATGCTTTTACAAATTCCCAATCTTAGTTACTTTAGGCAAAAGTGAATTGATGCAATTCCATGAAATTACACTTTGTGCCCTTGCGAAGACGTTAGTGGAGCGTGTGTGGTTAACCGGCACACTAAATGGTTCTAAGCAAAGGTAGCAAAGGGTGACTCAATATTTGTCATAGTTCGGTGGAGTGTGTGTGGTTAACCGGCACATCGAATAGGTGACTGTAACATGTGGGGGCACCATGTAAGTTTGCATGGTTATTTACACCTGCTTTGTGATCCTCGGTATCCCAGTCACAAACTAGAGGGGCATATCGAGATTTAAGCATGCCATTGAAATGTTCAATGAATCTCAAAAGATCTATGAATTTTCAATAGATTTAAAACTTAATCTGTTTTTCGTTTTTCATGGTGGAAATTAGTGAATCGTCATTCACTTACCTTCAAATATTCTGCAACTAGATTACGACATCCATTTTCTAGGTTGTAGAGTATTGTGTTGGGTCCTAGCCTTAATATCTCATTTGGGTGATTTATTAAGGACTCAATCAATCAACTAACTTGAATTTAATTTTTCTCCCGTTTTGTAGATGTCAAAGTATGACAACTATGGTCTTCCCAAATCCCGTGGAACAAGCTTTTCACATGAAGATGATATTTCATGATTCGATCGAGGAACACGAGATCATGCTTCACTTCCTCCACCTCCTCCTATTGTTCTCCCTAACCCACGAGTTCATAAGATTGAAAAATTCAAACTCACTCAATCCCTTTTGGCAAGAAAAACATGTAGAAGGAAAGTCAGTGTGTGCACACGTCCTAGAGATGAAGTCACACATTGATATGTTAAGAATGTTGGGATCTGTTGTCTGTGAGGAGCTGGCTGTTGACTGGGTTCTTCAGTCACTTCCTGACTCATATAGTGAGTTTGTAAGAGAGTACTATATGATGAACCATGACGTAACCCTCATCGATCTCACCTATATGCTTATTGCTGCTGAATCAACAATGATTTGGCGCACTGGAAAAGCAAAGTTGATTGGTGGATCTGCCTTCCAGACCTCTATGGATATAAGCAATGGCAACGAAAGGCATGCCATGATCGAAATGTTTGATCATAAGAGAAAGGCAAAGTCAGAAGTAGTTCCGTGTGCTGTTCCAAAAGAGTCAATTTGCTTTTATTGCCAAGAGAAGGGGCATTGGAGACGAAGCTGCCCTATTTACCTAAGAGATCTAAGAGATTGGAGAGTCAAAACGTATGGCTCTACTTTAGGTAAAATCCATTGAATAACTCTTTTAAGTTCTTATTCTAGATTCTTAATACATGATGTGATAAGATTACAATTGATGTTTTGTAGGATCGAAGAAAGGAAAGGAAGCTTAAGGGAAAAAGTGAGCAGAATCTAATTATGAAGAAATGGATTTCGATCGCATTGCTTGAAGATTGGATTCTTGAGCTACTACTTAGAGTTAGAATAGATTGCTAAGAAATATTTATTAACACAATTTTTCAATGAATTACATTGTAAGGACAAAATTTTTCCACAATAAAATAAAATTTGATTTTATATTATTTATTTATCCTTGCAATGGCATGTATGAAAAATTGATGTTTGAATGTTTCTATTATTAGCAATAATGGATTTGATTCTTAATTATGATATTTGTTGAAATGTTGAGAATTTACCAAATAGGGAGAGTTTCTCAGCACCCAAGTATCAAGTGAATAGAAACTTGGAAGTACTTGACCCGATGGTGCATGGTCCTTTTGTGTTGTCTTCACCAAAGCAACTTGATAGGATGAATTATGGAGAGAGAAGATTAATTATGATTTATTAATATATTATGAGAATAATATATTAAAGGAGAAATCATATTGTTTAATTAACATTAGTCAAGAATTAATTGATAATTAATTTTGTGGCTAAAAGAGATTAATTAAACTTAAGGGACTGGAACTGTAATTATAAGATAATTGCATTTGGGCTATGGATTACATTGGGATAATAGGTTGGACGAATTCTATGGGCAAACCCATTAGAAATCGTCCAAAGGATATTCTAAAAGAGTCCATGGGCTGCTTAGGGCTTAAGCAGTCAAATTAGGGTTTCCTAGTTGAAAACCCTAATAGCCTACATGTATATATAGTACCCTTAAGCCCCAAAAACGTGGCTAAGAGTTCCACTAGGGTTTCTAGACGTTTTGGGTAGCCTCCTCTCTCCTTATTCTTCATACTCTTGCTCTTGGTATTTGTGAGCCATTAGAGGAGTGACAATTGTGACTCTAAGCTTTCTAAAGTCATTACAAGGAGGATTTGGGATTGTTATTACTACATAACAATCAAAGGTAATTCTCTAAACCCTAATTTCAGTTTATACTATGTTAGATCTAAGATTGTAAGTCTTGGATACATTGTATGTACAATAGAGAAACCTAGATCAAAGCATTAGGGTTTGCATGCGCACATAGGATGTTCTTAAGGCCAAAACCCATCATACATAAGTAGTGCAAGTTCGGCAGCATAACGACTCTATGAGTAGTGTAATCACTTAAACATAGATTCGAGGGTACATAGCATAGATCCTAGTGACATAGTACTAAAGACGGGTATGACTAGTCCTAGTCGTGGTGGGATGTGCCAGGGGGTGGTGCTGAGGAAGTGGATGCTCCCTGAAGACGAGCCACCTGTCGTTTAGCATCTCGGAGTCGAGCCTCCCACCTCACCTGTCTAATGTTGAGCTCTCGGATAAGTTCTCGCGTTTCCTGCTCTACGCGCTCGACCTTAGCCCGCATCTGATGCATCTGATCGGCGGTGCTCTGAGCTAGGTCGCCAGTGTTCCGCAATCGTCTCACCATGACTGGGAGAGCACGATCGGCCGGTCCTCTATCCCTTAGATCAAAGAATTCGCGTGACATGCCGAACGGGGGTCGCTGCCCCTGCTGCCTGCTCAACCTCCAAAGGTCAATACCCCAGGGGGTGTAGGACCAGTGGGGCCTACCTGATAAGTGGGCACCCTAATCAGATAAGGCGGGTTGATGACTTCGGACTCTGCGTCTAAATCACCATCTTCGTCTTTGTTGGGTTCTTCCTCGAGATCTCCCTCGGCTTCCTCCTCCTCGTGGTCCACCACTGGCTCGGCAAGTTCGCCTTCGGCTTCCGCCTCAGGTTCCCCCTCGGATTCCTCCTCGGGGTCTTCCTCGGGTTCCTCTTCAGGCTCCTCCTCGGGGTCCTCTTCAGGTTCCTCCTCTGATTCTTCCAGCCATCCGTTATTCCCCTGACTAGGGAAATAAGGATCTCCAGGGTGATGGAAACCAGCCATGTTGTCTGTGAGGGTGTATAAACATGCTAATATCATTCCTAAGATGCTTCTATTACTGTATAGATTAAGTGGCTGTTCTCTTTTTGGTGCTAAAGGGGTATGCTTTTAGGTTCCCTAGTTATCACGATTTCCTCAGGACATGTGATAGTTGTACCTTGGAGGAATGTAGTTGATCAGGCTACATCCACTCCTTAATACGACAATGAATAGTCCTGGTTTAACCGAGATGCTATTATTATCTTGTTTGGTTCGGTTTTATGTTCTGTTTCCTAATTCACACAAGCAAAGATGTTTTATAGTTGTGTTTTTATTTGTTTTGTTTTGTTCAGAGTTGAGTTAGTCCCTTTTTGGTTTATAGTTGCATATCAATGTGTGGCTAGATATGCTAGTTCACTATAAACAATGCTCTGATACCAACCTGTCACACCCCCGAACCAGACTGCAAAAACGTCCGAGGGCTTGCATGACTTTAATTGAATACCATCACAATGAATATACATGAATCATAGCATAAACGTCACCATGCATCAATATATTACAACTGAATTTGTTCACATCAAGTACATTGTTGTAATATTACACATCCATAACCTAAATAGTTTGAGTGCATTTAACAACATGATATCTAACACTACTTCTTATAAATCTTCCGCTTACCTGTTACCTGAGAATACAAGTTATTTTGGAAAAACGTCAACATATGAAATGTTGGTGAGTTCATAAGAAATGTTGTGATAAAATGGTTTGCGCAGTTTTGTAAAAACCCAGAAAATCCGATATATTCTAAAAAGACTTTTGTTTATCAAAGCGTGAGATCCATAAGCTGATGCATGAATGATTTTAAAAACATATATATATATATATATATATATATATATATATATATATATATATATATATATATATATATATATAGGGTTAGGATTAAATGTGAAAGCTATATATAGTGTGAATGTATAACTAAGTATAGACCATTGGATTAGAAAAATCTAATGGCTAAGAATGGTTGTGGAATTAATTAGTGTTTAAGAATTTATTTAATTAATTTACTCATAAAATCATTAAAAGGAAACTGTGTCATTATGTAGCAATTTAAATTAGGATGGATCATTAATGCGGAAATATTTAATGCTTTAATAATTGTCCAGATAAATGCATTTGTTATAGATAACCGTATAAGTTTTTTTTCTGTTAGAAAGTAGGATACATAGTACTATATGCTTTAAGAATGTGCTAATTATAATACACTATCTATTCTTCAAGAATTTGTTAATTAATTATTCAAACACTCATTTGCGTAACACAAAATAAATATTTTCAAAAGCTAATAGATAATAACAAATTCTTTAAGAATGTAATAACAAATAATCTTTATAAACATATTCTACAAGAATATGATTGCATTTACAAAATCACGTATTAATCTTTTAAAACCTATATACTCCATTCTTGTACATATTCTAGAAGAATATGATATTCTAGAAGAATATGATTGCATATACAGATTCACGTATTCTTCTTTTAAAATTATCAACATACTACATATTCTTGAAGAATGTGACAGGTCTTCCTTAAAAACGAAAACGCAACAATATGATATCAAATATCAAAAAAATCACCTCTTCCTTAAAATTGATTTATAAATTAGGGAAGATCAACGTTAATGTTTCTCGAAATCGATTTACATATTGGAGAAAATAGATGATGATGAAAGATAAGACCATAAATAGGTAACGTGTTCATAGCTAAATTTAAGGAATAAATAAATCTAATTAATTGATGTTTACATTATTTTACTATAATCTCTCTATCAAACGATTGGTCTAGAATCTGTCATACGTTCACACAATATATAAGGTTTATATATGAACCTAACTATATATATATATATATATATATATATATATATATATATATATATATATATATATATATATATTATATATATATATATATATACATATAGATATATACAAAGGGTATTTGTAATATTGGTATAAAGTTTCGAACGAGTAATATTAAATTCCCCGGAAAACCCGATGTTTTCTGATGTTGACATGTATTCGTAATTACTGATTTTGTTATAGTCTTAACGAATGAGTATTGATTAATCCATATTGTATATCGTCCTAATTATTGTCTACTTTGATTTCCCGCAAGCCTTGACAAATGAAGAGAAAAGGGAGTATTATGTCCCACTATTATCGTAAGAACCTTAGGCTCTCGTGGATGCGAAAGACAATATGGTCCAACTCGCACTTCATTACTGTGACCTTAGTAGCTTTTCTAACGGGACACTTTGGCCCACTAGCACATAAAACTATTGAAAGTCCTTTTATAAAATATTGGGTCATTGAAGGCCCAATAACATATAAGCGTTATCCCTTTGGGCCCAAAGATCATGTCGGTGGGCTTGCAAGGCCCAACAAGCATAATTTGAAACTCATAAGCCCAATGTTTGTAGATTTACTCATTATAGTCATCACGTATCTATTGAAGTGTTTTGATTTAACGTTTGTTGTTTTGTATTGATTCGAGACCGAATCAATTCGTTTATAACGATATTTGGTATTGAAGGTGTATTTGTTTTTCGTTTTGTTGCTAGCCGGATATCTTGTATTTTGTCTTAATGAATGAATTAATTTGTTTTAGGAGTATGACTTTGACCCTTTTCACTACCTTTCTTTTATAAAAATAACACTTTTGGTCCTTTATATAAAAGAATTTTATTTTTAGTCCTTAAAAACATTTTCTTGACACTTTTGTATCATAAAATTGTTGAAAAGACATTTTTAACCCAAATTATATTTAGTAAACAACTTTAGCCCTTCCAGAATGGTATTTCACGGTTAGAAACCCAAATTTTGCAACTTTTACAGTTTTGGCCCAAAATACAAAAAGTTTACATTTTGATCCTTTTTGGAGTTTGAAAGCATTTTTGACCATAGAAATAGTTTTATTTCACTTCATGTCCCCTGTTTTACAGAATATTACATTTCATCCCCTTAAAAACTTCAATTTTCGCAATTTTGGGCTTGTTGGGCCGAAAAGCCCATATTTAGCCCAATAACTCAAATTTTTGCATTTTATGTCCTTTGAAAATTTTAATATTCAGAAAAGGGATTATAAAAACTGTTTTTACTCATTTGACCCTCAAGAAACCGTGACTTGGCAGTTTTTACCCCAAGTTTTGTATTTTTAACATTTTAAGCCCTAAATTGAGTTTTATGTTAAAGTATGTTCCTTATAACCTTATAAGCTATTTTTCTTGACTTGATTAGTGTAAAATAACTTAGATTATGTTTGTTTCCTTTCTCATGTCATAGATCTCGAATTATCACTCTTTTGGTTACATATTTATCTCAAAAACACATAACATCACACACATACATGCATAAAATCATACATAGCATACACATACACATAGATCTACACATTTTCTTGTATTCTTCCCCATAAAACATATGGAAACTGAAAATAGAGGGGTATGAAACTCACCTTGAGTTGTAGTTTTGGTTTTGAAGAAGACTAGAAGAAGTTTGATGCTAATTTTAGATCCTATCAAGTCTTCCTGGTAGATCTTGAGTTTTGTGACGTCTAAGGTGCAAGATCACAAAATAAAGTGGATTTAGAATAGATTTTTGGATGAAATGATGTATCTAGATCATGGATTTAACATCAACTTACCTTAGATGATGTGTTTGTGGAAAAATCTCCTTGAAAGTCTCTTAGATCTCGAAAATATGGAGAGGAGTGGAGAGTGTTTTCTTGAGAGAATTTTGAGTGAAGTGTGTGTGTGTGTGTGTGTGTTTGGGTTCGGCCGAGAGCAAGAAAGAGAGGAGAGAAGAGAGAGTGAATGATGGGATTATTGCATGGAGGCATGAGAAAAATGCATGGTTATCCCATGAACAATTGTGAGGTGGTATCAAAAGTCAACTCCTCTTCTTGGGTTAGGCTTGGGCTGAGAATGGAGAGGGAAGAAAAGAAAATTTGGGACTTGAATGCTTAAATCTATTTTATGGTTAAGTTAGGTGATTTTTGGCCCTATAAATATCAAAGAATGATTTTTATGACCTATTAGGGCTAATATAAATTTGTTTTGGTCTAATAAGGCCCATTAAAGTTAATCTAGTTTATTTTGGGCTCTTAAGGCCCAAAAATGTTAAGATTTGTGTATATGGGTCCAATTAGGGCCCATTAAAGAATCCTAGTCCACAATGAACTCAAATTGGAATTTCAAGGGTTCCCAATTCTTTGTGGACCATTTGTAGGGCTAGAATGAAGTATTTGGTGAAGTTTTGTTGTTATAGAATAAGCATCATGCACGCTTTCATGTTATTGATTCATAGTTGTTATAAGTGTTGTGATTACAAGGCACCAAAATTTTTAGTTGTGACATCATCCCCCCGTTAGAGGGAATTTCGTCTCGAAATTCTTTTGAAAGCTAGATTTGAGAATGTGAGAATAGATGAGGGTGCTTCTGCATCATTTGTTCATCACGTTCCCATGTGAATTCTGGTCCGCACCTTGCATTCCATCGAACTTTGACGATCGGAATGCGACTCTGCATGGTACGCTTTACCTCTCGGTCCATGATTTCAACCGGCTCTTCGATGATGTTGCACCTGGTTCCCGGTACGTACTTCTTTTAATTTTAAATTCTTAATTCTTGCATTTTGCCTTGGACTTGGCGAGTTGAAGGACCAACTCGCCGACTAGGAGCGAGATGGGACACGGGGTCTGAGCCATGGACTCGGCGAGTCGGTCTCCTGACTCGGCGAGTAGGCCCTGTTTGGGCAAAAACCCAAACCCGAGCATTATCACCCTATTTAAGCACATTAAATCGGCCCCATGTCCATAACACTTCCAGAGAGCTGTAGTGAGAGTCCATAGTCCCCCATTTTGTGCTTGTGAGTGAGTCCTTGCTTGGTGAAGGGAATTGGTGCTTAGAAAGAGAAGAGTTTGAGGAGTGCAAGAGAGGGAGTAGATCCGAAATCTACTTTGGGAGAAGCTTTCACTCAGGTAGTATAGTCTCTACCTTGATCTATAATAGTTCTTTAGAGCCCATTTTGTCCCAATTTAGTAGTAAAGTCGCTACCTTGATCTATAATAGTTCTTTAGAGCCCATTTTCGGCTGCATAACGGGTCTATCAGTAGTGTAATCACTTAAACATAGAGTCGAGGGTACATAACATAGATCCTAGAGGCATAGTACTAAAGGCGGGTATGACTAGTCCTAGTCGTGGTGGGATGTGCCAGGGGATGGTGCTGAGGAAGTGGATGCACCCTGAAGACGAGCCACCTGTCGTTCCGCATCTTGGAGTCGACCCTCCCACCTCACCTGTCTCATGTGGAGCTCTCGGATAACCTCTCGTGTTTCCTGCTCTGCACGCTCGACCCTAGCCCGCATCTGATGCATCTGATCGACGGTGCTCTGAGCTAGGTCGCCAGTGTTCCGCAATCATCTCACCATGACTGGATAGTACGATCGGCCGGTCCTCCATCCCTTAGATCAAAGAATTCGCATGACATGCCGAATGGGGGTCGCTGCCCCTGCTTCCTGCTCCACCTCCAAAGGTCGATACCCCAGGGGGGGTGTAGGACTAGTGGGGCCTACCCGCTAAGCGGGTACCCTAATCGGATAAGGGGGGTTTATGACTTCGGACTCTGCGTCTAAATCACCATCTTTGTCTTTGTTGGGTTCTTCCTCGAGATCTCCCTCGGCTTCCTCCTCCTCGTGGTCCACCACTGGCTCGGCAAGTTCGCCTTCGGCTTCCGCCTTAGGTTCCCCCTCAGATTCCTCCTCGGGGTCTTCCTCGGGTTCCTCTTCAGGCTCCTCCTCGGGGTCCTCTTCAGGTTCCTCCTCTAATTCTTCCAGCCATCCGTTATTCCCCTGACTAGGGAAATAAGGATCTCCGGGGTGATGGAAACGAGCCATAGTGTCTGCGAGGGTGTATAAACATGCTAATATCATTCTTAAGATGCTTCTATTACTGTATAAATTAAGTGGCTGTTCTCTTTTTGGTGCTAAAGGGGTATGCTTTTAGGTTCCCTATTCATTACGATTTCCTTAGGACATGTGATAGTTGTACCTTGGAGGAATGTAGTTGATCAGGCTAAATCAACTCCTTGATATGACTATGCACAACCCTGGCTTAACCGAGATGCTAGCATTATCTTGTTTGGTTCGCTTTTATGTTCTGTTTCCTAATTCACACAAGCAAAGATGTTTTATAGTTGTGTTTTTATTTGTTTTGTTTTGTTCAGAGTTGAGTTAGTCCCTTTTTGGTTTATAGTTGCATATCAATGTGTGGCTAGATATGCTAGTTCACTATAAACAATGCTCTGATACCAACCTGTCACACCCCCGAACCAGACTGCAAAAACGTCCGAGGGCTTGCATGACTTTAATTGAATACCATCACAATGAATATACATGAATCATAGCATAAACGTCACCATGCATCAATATATTACAACTGAATTTGTTCACATCAAGTACATTGTTTTAATATTACACATCCATAACCTAAATAGTTTGAGTGCATTTAACAACATGACATCTAACATTACTTCTTATAAATCTTCCGCTTACTTGTTACCTGAGAATACATGTTATTTTGGAAAAACGTCAACATATGAAATGTTGGTGAGTTCATAAGAAATGTTTTGATAAAATGGTTTGTGTAGTTTTGTAAAAACCTAGAAAATCCGATATTTTCTAAAAAGACTTTTGTTTATCAAAGCGTGAGATCCATAAGTTGATGCATGAATGACTTTAAAAACATATATATATATATATATATATATATATATATATATATATATATATATATATATATATATATATATATATATATATATATATATATATATATACACGAAGGGTATTTTGTAATATTGTTATAAAGTTTCGAACGAGTAGTATTAAATTCCCCGGAAAACCCGATGTTTTCCGATGTTGACATGTATTCGTAATTACTGATTTTTGTATTGTCTTAACGAATGAGTATTGATTAATCCATATTGTATATCATCCTAATTATTGTCTACTTTGATTTCCCGTAAGCCTTGACAAATGAAGAGAAGGGGAGTATCACTACTAGAAAAACAGCCTTTTACGACGCTCATTGCGCGTCGTAAAAGGCTCAGACGACGCGCAAATGCACGTCAAGGAAGGCCCTGTCATAAAGAGAGACGACACTCATTTATGACGCTCATTTACGACGCACAATTACGACGTGCGTTTACGACATGCAATGCCTATCAAAGAAGGCCCTGTCATAAAGAAAGACGACACGCATTCGTGTGTCGTAATCTTACGACGCACGTGTTAATGACACGCAATGCGCATCAAGAAAGCCCCTGCCAAGAAAGGCCATGTCATAAATAAAGATGACACACATTTTTGCGTATCATAATTTTAAATGTTTAAAAAAAATATTATTTATAGATTTACTAATTTTTCATATTAAATAATACATTAAAAATCTCATAATACAAACTAAAATACCATAAATAACAAAGATAATTCATTTCATTAATACGTCGAATACAAATAATTATTCCAATAGTGAGTAAATGTTATAAAAAAATTGAACTCATTTATATACAATTGCATTATCTAGCTTACTATGTGCCAACAACTTCTATCTTTTTCCTTCTCTACATAAACTTCATCAGCAACATCCTAAAAAACTTCTTTCTTTTTCATCAGCAGCATCCTCAAAAACTTCTATCTTTTTCCTTCTCTGCATAAACTTCTATCTCACACTCAGTGTAGTTTTAAACATCAGGTTTAAAAAATCAAGTGTGTCAATCTCTTTTGCAGCACATCAGATGTGCTTTTTCCTTGAAATTATGCTGCTACTTGAGATACTATAGAAAGGAAATGTGATTTGGATAAGAGAGAGAGAGAGAGAGAGAGAGAGAGAGATAGATAGAGAGAGAAACAAGATATGAATAAAAAAGTTACTTACACAGAAATGTTAACCAACATTATAATTTATACGAATGCAATTCTCTTGAAACAGGGGTCTGCATCCAAACTCACAACAATAGCACGTCGAACCCTAGCCTGTGACATTATAGAAATATGATAAATTTCAGTAAAATGAGCAAATTATAACAAGTTATACGAGGGCATATACCTAGAAACTTGTCGACGTTGAACTCCTTGGTCAATCCAGAAAGAACCCCCGAAAGATCCCTTTATCACTTGAGGCATTTAATAATAGAAGTTGTAATTGTATACATTGAAAGATGAAGGACATGTTTGTAATTACTGAGACTTAATTAGTTTGAATCTCTTTCCTCTTATATATAAAATATCTATAACGAGTCTAATTGCACCTGATGAAAAGCCAAGGGAAAAAGAGTCTTTAAAGCAAAGAATTCATGAGAGGTCCTAAGTAGTAGGGGAAAAAGGTTCTTTAATCCAATTACTTCATGCCATCTTTATGGAACCCACTCATGCAGCTTCGAATTCAGATGAGGTGCTAACTAAACTATGTTCAGTAACCCACTCATGCACATCAACCTGAAAATAGTATTGAAAAAAATATATTAAGCTAAAAATAACAGGGAATTTATGAATAATAGCAACACAGTTTTCCTTTTTTACCAATGTGAGTATGCAGACTTTAGTTTTTACCAATATGGTTAGAATCAATATGCATTAGCCATATTGGTAAAGAGGAAAAGTATGTTGCTATTTCCCACAATTTGCAAAAGAGAATGCAGTGGAAAACCATTAGAATTACCTCTGAAGCTCCAGATGAAGATCCAGTTGTGTGAAAAGAAACGAGCTAGTTTCCCACCAAAACCAAAAGACACTCCAGCTTTGCATTGGTACCATTTTGGAGCTTTTAAAGGTGCTGCATTAACAATCCAAAATATAAAGAATTCTCTAAAAATTACTTATTAAATAAAATTACTCATCCACACCCACAGATATGTAAACAATTAACTTTTTTTTGTCATTTTCAATCGAACTCAACGGTTTTCATAAATAAGGCCAAAGTTTGTTTTAGGGATAGGAATTTACCCGAGATTTCCTTATATTGGAATGGCGAGTATCTTTTTTGTTTAGCTCAATAATCAATATTCTTTTCAACCTCCCCCATGTAGCTGGAGATTCTATTCAAAAGTAACATTCTACAAAAGTCACAATATATCAACATTCAAGCACAAAACGTACTTTGAGACCAACAAAGTTACAACAAAACTTATTAATCACTATAAAATGTATACTTTGAGACCAACAAACACCACATAAGTTCAGGCCTCCAAAACAAATCAAACAAGTAGTCGTGTATACTCTCACTCTAATGCAAGATTTGGTTTAAGAGGTTTAATAATAATAATAATGCAAGGTAAATAATAATAATGAGAGATAATAGAACAACCCTAAAAGAAAATTTGGGTCCACCTCCACCACATTCATGAAGAAATCTAGCTAAAGTCAGGCTTCTCAGGGTAGGTGCAGCCTGATCTTTGAATGATCACATTTAAGGCATAACATCCAGCTCTCACACATTCCTCAATCGACTTTTCTTTAACCAATTGCAATCTCCTCCACATTATCAGTCTGTAAAACATAATAACCAATTTTTATATAAAAAAGTTTGTCAATGTCATACTCATATCATCTTTTAACCAATCATTTTTTTCTTACCTCCCACCCAATAACCTTTGAGAATGTTCTTGTTTCAGTTTCGTTTCCAAAAACATAATCCACATAAGGTAATGCTTTCTCTTGAGCATCCTTCGAGAATTCACAGATGAATGGTGTTGACAGGTTTATTGTGAAAACCTACACAGGGGGTAATAATGTCAGAAAGATAAGAAAATTTCAGTTCATACGAATCGGTGTATTACTCATTCATTATTACCTTGTTGGTTGCAGTTGCATGCTCAACTACAAGCTGGATTGCTTCAGGAGACACTGTAAGGAAAAAGCCAGCAATATAGATGTACTTGGGCTTTTCAACTGTCCATGATGATGATAATTAATATTAGTAATTTAGTATAATATATTAAAAAAAAGACTGAAATTGTTAAAAGATTTACCCAACGCCCAATTCTCTGGTTTCTTTAAGTGGTCTGCCTTGTAGCAGTTGGCAGCTCATAGGTTGGCACCCTCATCCACATAATAGTGCACCTGATAAACATCATCATCATCATCATCATCATCATCATCATTAGAATATATATATATATATATATATATATATATATATATATATATATATATATATATATATAATCAGTAATTGAAGCGCTCTCAAACTGAGGAAGCACACATGCAACACAAACCGCTAGATATCTCCCACAAGCTGAAAAATGAGCATCCATTTCGCTGCAACAGCATACAATACAAACATCAACCCCCACCAAGCTCCTTATTTTTTATTTATTTAAAAAAAATGTTACCTGCAAAGGACAACATGCGGTATTGTTAAGCGAGTACTTATCACTTAATTAGCCTGAAAACCCGGATTTTATCTTTTGAATGGTAGCAACGTCGGTCTTGAATGACATGGCCAATATCTGATCATTGATGGTTGAATTGAAAACTGAATTTGGAACAGATACAGTCCCTACGCTTGCAGTACCAGATGCAGAGAGTGCTAAAGCTGGATTCTTAGTAGTGTCGACAAACCCAACTTCTAAAGAACCCATGAGAACAAACAATGGCTCCAAAGCTTGTGGATGGGTGTGTGGTGTGTTAACTGTGCCATTAGGGAATTAGAGTACAGCATAAGAAACGCTTTGACCATCAAGAGCTGGAAATTCAGCCATGGTTGCTTTCAGAACCTTAAAAGCTGTTAGAAATGGTGCACCCACTAGTGCTCTCATCATTCAGGCTTCAGAGTGGCACATTGATTGTTTGAATCATGAGACAACAAATACTAATTTAGACCACAAATATGATTGGTTGAAATCTATATAAAAAAGTAATACAATAATATAATGTAACTTCACAAATCATCCTAATCAATGAATCATTAAACCTTATACTCAATTAGGATGGACCAGAGCAACAATTAGAAAGCCTTTGGTACTATTAAACCTAAGGATTCAAATAATGCCTAGATAGAAAAATGAATCTGATCAAGTAAAGTAACTAACGGACTATTGTAATCATACCAACTAATAGATAGCTTTGGGAAAAAGCCGGTGGTGATGTCCACAAGAATTTGTCGGAGCAACCCTACTCTCGAAGTGAAAATCAGAAAGAGCTTTCTGATCAGGAAGTGGCCTGAAAAGCAACTGCTCAGTGAATTCTTCTCCATCGATTTGTTCTACTACTTCTCTCGTGGATTCAGAGGCAACGTGGAGTACAAACACTAACAGCACGAAGATGGAAAGTAAAGGAGCCATGAGAATCTTATAGAAGAACGAAAACATTAAGAAGTTAGAATCAAGAAAAACATACCTTAAGAAGACATAGGGCTTGTAAATTTGAGCAATAGAAGTAGTGACCCTAAGGTCACTGGACCTAATGTTGCTGGCAAGGGCAGGCGAGGTGAGATTGCCGAAGATGAGGGGCTCCATCGGCTGGGTGACGCTGGAAAGCGTTGGACGGTGGGGCGGGGCTAGACGGAGGTCAGAGGTGGGAGGCGCCAACACCAAGAGAGACGTCGGAGGTGGGAGAAGCTGTCGACACCGAGAACTGAGAAGAAGAGAAAGGGTTTGTCGAAGTGAGAAGGAGAGAAAGGGAAGTTGAAGAGAGAACGAGCAGTACAGGAGGGCAATCGGGGCAAGTTCTTGAAAAAAAAGCCCTAGCTACTAGGGAAATTAAAGTGGAGGGAGAAAAAAAAAGGAAGGCGGGGATTTTAAGTTTTTGGGATTTCATTTTCCCCAGATGGAACGCGCGCGTTCTATTAAAATTTATAAAGCGACGGTCGTAGACGACACGCAGGTGCCCTCCGTGTTTTTTTTTTTGGACACTAATTTTAGGGCACGCAAAAATGCGCGTCTGAAATCCTTTAAATTTTGGAAGAGATGAAATTATTTTTTACACACCCACCTTTGCGTATCATAACTCACTACGTGTCATGGTTCGCGCGTCGTAAAAGGCTATTTTTCTAGTAGTGTATTATGTCCCACTACTATCATAAGAACCTTAGGCTGTCGTGGATGCGAAAGACACAATGGTCCAACTCGCACTTGATTACTGTGACCTTACTAGCTTTTCTAATGGGACACTTTGGCCCACTAGCACATAAAACTATTGAAAGTGCTTTTATAAAATATTATGTCATTGAAGGCCCAATAACATATAAGCGTTATCCCTTTGGGCCCAAAGATCATGTTGGTGGGCTTGCAAGGCCCAACAAGCATAATTTGAAACTCATAAGCCCAATGTTTGTAGATTTACTCATTGTATTCATCACGTATATATTGAAGTGTTTTGATTTAACGTTTGTTGTTTTGTATTGATTCGAGACCGAATCAATTCGTTTATAACGATATTTGGTATTGAAGGTGTATTTGTTTTTCGTTTTGTTGCTAGCCGGATATCTTGTATTTGTCTTAATGAATGAATTAGTTTGTTTTAAGAGTATGACTTTGACCCATTTCACTACCTTTCTTTTATAAAACTAACACTTTTAGTCCTTTATATAAAAGAATTTCATTTTTAGTCCTTAAAAACATTTTCTTGACACTTTTGTATCATAAACTTGTTGAAAAGACATTTTTAACCCAAATTATATTTAGTAAACAGTTTTAGCCCTTCCAGAATGGTATTTCTCGGTTAGAACCCCAAATTTTGCAACTTTTATAGTTTTGGCACAAAATACAAAAAGTTTACATTTTGATCCTTTTTGGAGTGTGAAAGCATTTTTGACCTTAGAAATAGTTTTATTTCACTTCATGTTCCCTGTTTTACATAATATTACATTTCAGCCCCTTAAAAACTTCAATTTTCGCAATTTTGGGCTTGTTGGGCCGAAAAGCCCATATTTAGCCCAATAACTCAAATTTTTGCAGTTTAAGTCCTTTGAAAATTTTAATATTCAGAAAAGGGATTATAAAAACTGTTTTGACTCATTTGACCTTCAAGAAACCGTGACTTGGCAATTTTTACCCCAAGTTTTGTATTTTTAAGATTTTAAGCCCTAAATTGAGTTATATGTTGAAGTTTGTTCCTTATAACCTTATAATCTATTTTTCTTGACTTGATTAGTGTAAAATAACTTAGATTATGTTTGTTTCCTTTCTCATGTCATAGATCTCGAATTATCACTCTTTTGGTTACATATTTATCTGAAAAACACATAACATCACACACATACGTGCATAAAATCACACATAGCATACGCATACACATAGATCTACACATTTTCTTGTATTCTCCCCCATAAAACATATGAAAACCGAAAATAGAGGGGTATGAAACTCACCTTGAGTTGTAGTTTTGGTTTTGAAGAAGACTACAAGAAGTTTGATGCTAATTTTCGATCCTATCAAGTCTTCTTGGTAGATCTCAAGTTTTGTGACTTCTAAGGTGCAAGATCATAAGATTGAGTGGATTTAGAAGAGATTTTTGGATGAAATGAAGTATCTAGATAATGGATTTAACATCAACTTACCTTAGATGATGTGTTTGTGGAAAAATCTCCTTGAAAGTCTCTTAGATCTCGAAAATATGGAGAGGAGTGGAGAGTGTTTTCTTGAGAGAATTGTAACACCGTAAATTTCAAGACAAAATTTTCATTTAAAATAATCATTTTAATCTTAGAACACTTGTTTGAAATCTCATTCATAATTGAATTACAAAATATAGCTTCATTTTCACTTGCATAGAAAACCAGGATCCTCCAAAATATGACTCTTTCTCTGGTGTGTACAATCAAGCCGGTGCCGTCCCGTGATACTGAAAGAAACCTGAAAACAACATAACACAAAACACTGTAAGCACGAAGCTTAGTGAGTTCCCCAAAATACCACATCAAACATATTAGCCACTCGAGGCTACAACTCTGTGGGTCCGTGCACCCATACTCTGTGAACCCTCAGGTTCTAACTCTGTAAACAAGCATAGCATAAATCACATAGAAGAATTCAGTGCAACACATAACATACATAGCATACAAATACTCTATCATATAACTCTGGTTACCTACTCAAGGTAAAGTATAGTGAGAAGACTCACCTCGTGTGTCTCGATATCTCACAACCCTGGGAATCCCTCGTGCCCAATTCTCCGAGCTCTAATCCTCCTATAACATTATATGTCCCTAGTTAACACTTTATATCTCTAATGTTGACTATCCCTAAGAAGTCAGGTCCACTCTAGTCAACGGTCAACGGTCAACGGTCAACTTTGACCGGACTCGGCGAGCGCTAGGGCGACTCGGCGAGTCTAGACGTTCTCACCAATTCTCTAAGATTCCCTTTTCTACACGTCGAGTATCCCCCCTGACTCGACGAGTTCCTCCTGGAAGAATCGCGGGGCCACCCCGACTCAACTCGCCGAGTCTGAAGAACAACTCGGCGAGTCCCAGTTCGACTCAGACCACCTGTTAACCCTCTCTAACTCGCCCTGACTCACCGATCCAACCCATAACCCGGACAGGACCATTCTAAGGCAATCTTCAAGCTACTCGCCGAGTCGGTTCATCAGACTCGGCGAGTCCATGCCATGCAACCGCTCAAACTGCTTTCTAAGGTCAGATCTGCTCCGGCAATTCATAGGTCTGGCCTTCCTAGACTGGTTCATCACGTAAAGTCCTTATTTCGGTGCTCATAATACACCCCATGACTCATAATTGATGTTTTGACCTAAGGCATAAGGATTCCAATCCAAAACCTCCATTGATTCCCGAAAAACTCAGGCATGGGACACTCTGGACTTCCAAGGGTCCCAATATAGGGTTACAATCGCTTGGGGGACTAAGGAAACACTCAATCTAGCCACAAAAGGGTTCCATAAACCCTAAATCCATATACACATCAACATAGAAGGGAACAACTCGAAAATATTACTTGAATAACGTTGCTCTGTGTCCCCAACCCTCAGAATATGGCTTCTCCTGTTGTTCCCTTAACCAAGCCTCCTCCTCCTTGCAAAGTAATACTTCCAAGATCAATAATGGTCTTCTACCTTGCTCCAGATGCTCACAATCGAATTAGGGTTTCACTCAAAGGACTAGGGTGAACAATGAGCCATAAGGCCCCTTATATATGTCCCAAACCTGGGAAGTTAGGGTTTCGCTAAACAGCGCGGACTCGCCGAGTCCAGTCGCGAACCCGCGACCAGATCCGCGATCCTACTCGGCGAGTCTGAGCTCCAACTCGCCGAGTCCCCTCTTAAAATACCCAAAGTCATAAATATACCAATACCTGGAATTCCGGGCTGTTACAATAATTTTGAGTGAAGTGTGTGTGTGTGTGTGTGTGTTTGGGTTCGGCCGAGAGCAAGAAAGAAAGGAGAGAAGAGAGAGTGAATGATGGGATTGTTGCATGGAGGCATGAGAAAAATGCATGGTTATCCCATGAACAATTGTAAGGTGGCATCAAAAGTCAACTCCTCTTCTTGGGTTGGGCTTGGGCCGAGAATGGAGAGGAAAGAAAAGAAAATTTGGGCCTTGTAGGGCTAGAATGAAGTATTTGGTGAAGTCAATCTAGTAAGGTGATTTTTGGCCCAATAAAAATCAAAGAATGATCTTTATGACCTATTAGGGCTAATATAAATTTGTTTTGGTCTAATAAGGCCCATTAAAGTTAATCTAGTTTATTTTGGGTTCATAAGGCCCAAAAATGTTAAGCTTCGTGTATATGGGTCCAATTAGGGCCCATTAAAGAATCCTAGTCCACAATGAACTCAAATTGGAATTTCAAGGGTTTCTAATTCTTTGTTGACCATTTGTAGGGCTAGAATGAAGTATTTGGTGAAGTTTTGTTGTTATAGAATAAGCATCATGCATGCTTTCATGTTATTGATTCATAGTTGTTATAAGTGTTGTGATTACAAGGCACAAAAATTTCTAGTTGTGACATCATCCCCCCGCTAGAGGGAATTTCGTCCCGAAATTCTTTTGAAAGCTAGATTTAGAATGTGAGAATAGATGAGGGTGCTTCTGCTTCATTTGATCTTCGCGTTCCCATGTGAATTCTGGTCCGCGCCTTGCATTCCATCGAACTTTCACGATCGGAATGTGACTCTGCTTGGTACGCTTTACCTCTCGGTCCATGATTTCAACTGGCTCTTCAAGGAACACAAGGTTCTCATTGATTTCGATTTCCTCTAATGGAATGATGAGAGTCTCGTCGGATAAGCACTTCTTCAAGTTGGAGACGTGAAACACAGGGTGAAACACAAAGAATTACAGAGTCATCAAGCATACACAGGCATAACCGATAGTTTTCATGAAGTCACCCATCATACTACAACATAAACTAGTGGGCCGACATTGGTGCCTTCAACCCACAAATACAATGAAGGAAACTCACCTCAGACTGAACGTATCAAATTGCACTTAATGGATGACTCGCAAAATCCCTTCCCTAAGGCACAAGTATAAAACCCTAATTAGAATTCATATCAATATTTTGACCCGAAAGTCCAATCCTAATTCTCGACTTAAGGAAAAAAGGGGTTCTTCACTCTTTCCTTATTGGGCCTCCTTCTTACCAAGGCATAAATTCATACAAGTCCAAAAAGGCATCCAAGTGCAAGTATAAGGCCATTAAGGCCGAATATGGACCAAGAGCACCCAACATGGCCTAAAGCCCAAAAATGTCTTGCTACAACAGGTGGGCCAAAGGCATAATCCTAAACAAGTCAAAAGATCAAGAATACTCGAGCTGAAAATTTCCCTAAGTCCACAGACTGTGTACGCGCGACGTACATGGCTCGTACGCCCAAGAGTACGCTGATGATCCAGAATCAGGGCACTGGCCCAGTACGCACATCGTACTTTAGAGTACACCCGACGTACTGGTTAGTCATCCCAAACTTGCACCCATGTCTTAATCTATTAAGCTCTAACGTCGAAAACTTAGATCCAAGCTCATAATAGTGTCTTAAGCCATAAAGTTGCAAACTGTATGCTCTTGCATGCCTTGTTGGGACTCAAACCATGAATTAAGCCCTCTAACTCCCTTAGTAGGTCACCAACACATGCATGGTTGATTCTTAATCTTCAAGATTCGATTTTTATGACTTCATGCGCTCCCAAGAGTCCAAAAGGACAACTCAAACGACATGGAGTAGCCCTAACTCCAAAAGATCAAGTTATGGGACCAAAAGATTCTAAAATATTCCTTAAACCTAGATCTAAGATTAGAATGAACAATTGCTTCAGAATTTATACCTTTAATAGGCTAGAAATGATGCACAAACTCTAGATATACAAGCTCCTTCTTCTTCTTTTTTTCTTCTCCTCAAGCTTCCTTCTTCTTCAAGACCACAAAAGAACACCCAAACACTCTATGTAAGCTCAAAAATGCACTCAAGATGGCTAGGGTTTTGAGATTAGAACTAAAAGGAAATGAAGGCTGAAAATGTGATGCACTTGAAGTACTTAATGATCTTAAATAGGGTGAAAAACCCTAAAAATTAGGTTTTACCCCTGGCTTAAGTACGCCCAGCGTACACATGGGTACGCCTAGCGTATGTCGGGATCACTTCGATGCCACGCATGAAAGGAGTACATTGTGCGCACCTAATGTACGCCCAACGTACTCACGAACCATTCACCACCTTTAAATTGAATTAAACAGAATAATAGATTAATTACATAACTGGCGACTCGGGCGCTACAATTCCCCCCCCCCCCCCCCCCCCCCACTTGAATCAAACCTCGTCCTCGAAGTCCGCTGTTGGAAATAACTCTAGGTAATACCCCTTGTATTCGAGGTTCCTTCATCGAGGTTTGTATTATTTTCTCTTAAATCCCACATAACATTGTCAATAACATCAATCATCTTGTTACTTGGCGACACGACATCTACAACTGTAGGGATTAAAGGCTTACCATGATATATCCACGTTATTTATGACTGACTAAAACTATATATACGAACATGACGTCTCATTGCTTTCAAATCCATGAAGTAACGATTATCATATTTCTCACACGAACATCTGGTTTTAGCTTTACAATCTAGGTGTAACATGGATATCTTGACAAAAGAGTTGAGTCTTAACTGGAACTCGGGAGATTGATGATGTGGATTAGTAGCCCAGCTTTTATTAATAGACATGATGCAATTAAAACATAATTTAGTGTTTAAGGTTTACTCTACGGGAAACAAAAATCAAGTAGCGTATTCATAAAGTCGATGATTCAAAAAGTATCCCAACAGGGGAACACATGAACAAATAATCAGAAATGGGTAGAATAATCAAAAAGCATATATATATATATATATATATATATATATATATATATATATATATATATATATATATATATATATATATAGACACACACACACACACACACACCCGAGGAGCAAAGAGAAAGTGACAATATTAAGTCACTAAAAGTATTTTGCTATTAATAACCTAATTAAGCTAAAGTTGTAATGACCATCATTAAGTCACTAAAAGTATCTTGCTAATAATTTAGTTTTATAATTAATTTAATTAACTTAATTTTATTTTATAACTACTTTAATATTTTCTTTTTTGTTTTTAGTTTTTTTTAACATTAATTTAATTTGATGCTATAATTAATTTTATTTTATTTTAATATGAATATTAATTTGATTTTATAATTAATTTAATTTGATTCTAAAGGTAACTTAATTTGATTTTCTAATTAATTTAATATTTCCTTTTTTTATTAGTTTAATTTTTTTATAATAATTTTATTTTATTTTAATATTAATATTAACTTGATTTTAATATTAATTGAATTTGATTTTACAATTAATTTATTATTTTTTAGTGATTAATTTAAAATTAATTTAATTTTATTCTATTATTAAATCAATATTAATAGAAGTACGTTGCTATTAATAATATAGTTAAGCTAAAGTTGTAATTAAACACTTTG
Source organism: Lactuca sativa (assembly GCF_002870075.4). Taxonomy (NCBI): domain Eukaryota; kingdom Viridiplantae; phylum Streptophyta; class Magnoliopsida; order Asterales; family Asteraceae; genus Lactuca; species Lactuca sativa. The sequence goes on from NC_056623.2 coordinate 108,657,813, forward strand.
ATTTTAAAATTAACTTAATTTTATTTTATAATTAATTTAATATTTTCTTTTTTGTTATTAGTTTTTTATAACATTAGTTTAAGTTTATTTTTTAAATAATTTTATTTTATTTTAATATTATTATTAATTTGATTTTATAATTAATTTAATTTAATTTTATATTAAATTTAATTTGATTCCATAGGTAACTTAATTTGATTTTCTAATTAAATTAATATTTTCTTTTTTGTTATTAGTTTAATTTTTTAAACTAATTTTATTTTATTTTAATATTATTTTTAACTAGATTTTAAAACTAATTGAGTTTTTTTTACATTTAATTAATTATTTCTTTTATTGATTTTTATAAAATTATTTTAATTTTATTGTGTTATTAAATTAAAATTACTAGTAGTACATTTTTATTAATAATCTAATTAAGCTAAAGTTGTAATAAACAATATTAAGTTACTAACAAAATTAAGCACTTTGATTTTAAAATTAACTTAATTTTATTTTATAATTAATTTAATATTTTCGTTTTTGTTATTATTTTTTAAATAACACTAATTTAATTTGATTTTATAATTAATTTTATTTGATGTTAATATTAATATTAATTTGAATTTATAATTAATTTAATTTGATTTTATAATAATATTACTTTGATTCTAAAGATAACTTAATTTGATTTTCTAATTAATTTAATATTTTGTGTTTTGTTATTAGTTTAATTTTATAAACTAATTTTATTTTATTTTAATATTAATATCAACTTGATTTTCAAACTAATTGAATTTCATTTTGCAATTAAATTATTATTTTTTATTGAGTTTTTAATATTAATCATAACCACTTCCCACAAATCTGAAAAAACATATACAATCCAACAAAATACACAAACACTTCATATCTCAAAATACAAAGACAGTCATTCAACAAAATTGAAAAATACTAACAATTTTTCATCAAAATTAGCACCAAAACAGAAAAATAATAGAAAATAGGAGGACTTCGACCTTCAATGTGTGCAATTTCGGTATTGAGCTGAAGGGTCGCCGGTTTGGAGGTTTTAGGGGAAGGTGTGGCGGTCTTGTGGTGGCAGGAGGGGCTAGCACCAGTTTCTTCCTTCGTCCTCCTCCTAGTCTTCTCGTCCAAGTGGTCAAAGTGATAAGGAAAAACATAAACGAGAAACAAGGAAACAAGAGAGAACAGCAAGAATGTCACAGAAAAGGAAGCTGAAAGGGGTTATCTGTAATGGGCATTAGCGGCGACGGGCAATAGCGGCGACACCTTGGAGGGAAAAGTCAGTGCGTTTTCGCTTTTCTCTACAACCCTTCGATTAAAAACAAATCGGACGGATGAGGCGCATTTGACGCGGATCGCTGTTAGTTAACATTAGCAGCGACGCCTTTAGTTGCGACGCAGGGCAATAGCGATGATATATAACACATCAATTACATGTCGCCGCTAATGCCAACATTTCTTGTAGTGTGAATATATGAACATGGTTTGCAATGGTCATGATTAATGTGTGTCAAACACTACTATAAAAAAACTCATTCCTGGTGGTACTTTCCAACACAAAATCCTCACTAAATCAACGTATTTACACTAAATCCGCATGTCACTACAACATTCGGACCCTGTGCAGACGACGATTTTAGACCCTATGCCGACGACAAGTCGTCGGGATAGGGTATGGCGACGACAAGTCGTCGGCAAAAAGTCATCGGCACAGGTGTGTCGGCATAGGTCTGTTAAGTCGTCGGCATAGATGTCGTCGGTATAGCCAACTCTATGGCGACGACATGTCGTCGGCACAGATTTTGTCAACGACATTTTCGACGAAAAAAAATAATGTTTTATTAAAATCCTATGGCGACGACCTATCGTCGGGATAGCTATGGCGACGACAAGTCGTCGGGACAAGTTGAGGCTATTACGACGACGTGTTGTCGTTAAAGGGTTTTATCGGTTAATGGTTATGGACCTATAGCGACGACTAGTCGTCGGGATAGCTACTGTTTGTTTTTTTAGCTTTATAGGTTTTGTACATTACCGTTCCTGCATTTTTAACAAATCCAAAAAACATTGCAGCATATATCAATTGAAATACATTAACTAGGTACCATTGTTCAAATTCAAAACATCAAATTCAAGTTTAATATTACAATAAGTAGTTAACTAACATTGTTCATGATACTAAAAAAACATCAATCATCATTATCATAATCGTCTTCTCCTTCTTCTTCTTCTCCTTCTTCTTCTCCTTCTTTTTCTCCTTCTCCTTCTTCTTCCATCCTTTCGGCAAATTGTTGAGAGCTACTTGCTTGTGTGTTATAGTTGCATAGAAAGTTAGGAAATGGTGGTGGTTGGAAGTTCGGAATACAAGCCGCCAATGATGCATTATATTGTTGCAAATATTCTTGCATTTGTTGTGCATCGAATTGGGATTGAGATTGGGGTTGAGATTGAGACGATTTGGAAGTGGAAGGCCGTTCATTTGGAATTAAACCAAAGTTGGCGGTTGGTCTCCTACCCACCCCGCGAGCATGTCCACATCTCGTCCCAAGGGCATGTTCTAAACATTCTTCCTCGTTTACTTCTCCTCCTTCTCCAACCTCGTTTTGCATTTTCTCATATTCATTTTGAATTTTCTCCTAAAATAAAGAAAACAATTGACATACGTTAATTAAAACAAACAACTAAACTTAAACATTCAAAAAATAATAATATTCCTTAAACAGGAAACTATAATTAATAATAATATATTTAAACAACATATTCATTTCGTTTATCACTTACCCAGTCTTCTTCTGCTCGACTTGTACACCAACCCGATGTTCTGCTTTTTTTGCTAGTCAAAGAAGTAAGGTGGTGGCTGGTGGTGATTTCCGACGACAACACTAGGTGGTGGAAGGTGAGGCAGTCAATAGATAGGTGGAGCTTCACCACCGGTTGCTACACACAAAAAAACCCCAAATTAGGGGTAAAAATCAATATCAAACAACAAAAACAAACAAATTAAGGGTAGAAATGACCTTGGATTCGACAAATCGCTGGAAATTGAAGCTGGGAACTCGATTTCGTCGCTTGGGAGGAGAAAGTGCAGAAAACAATCGCTGTGTGCAAATGAAAGAAAGTTGCGTATCTGTTTTAGGGTATACCCCTATGCCGACGACATGTCGTCGGCATAGGGTTGACATAAACGACGACGTATTACTTAATCCTGGAATATAAATATAAATGTAAATTAAAAAACCTGTCCCGACGACTTGTCGTCGGCATAGGATGTCCAAAAACTACGTCGTTTTCCTTTTTCTGGCACTTGGAATAAAAATAAATAAAAAGTCATTTTTTTGCTACCTATACCGACGACACGTCGTCGGTATATATTTTCATATTACCGCCAATATTTTCGTCGTTCCCGCCGGACCTATGGCGACGACTTGTCGTCTGCACAGATATTGCGGTCAAAGAAAGTTGGTCAAACATTCCAAAAGCTATGGCGACAACTTGTCGTCGGCATAGGTAGACCTGTAGCGACGACTATCGGCGTCGGGATAGGTGTCGTCGCCGTAGCTTGGTATTCTTGTAGTGTGTATCAGAATTTGATATGAATCGTGATGGATTTTCCGATGGAGTATTCTTCAAACAGAAGGAATGTGTATTTGTTACACAGTCTCTTGCTCTGATACCAATTGTTAGAATTAAAATTCTAGTAGGATTGATATGTTCTAAATAGTGAATAAAGCATTAAGAACAAGACACAGGAATAGCTCAAACAACGCTGAATGATTAAACTTCAACACCCCAGAAGAGCTCGATGAAGAACTTCGACTATAGAGGTGTTTTAGGGTTACAGAACAATAATCAAAGTAATAGTCTCAAGAACGTATCTAGTGCATACATGCATGCATAACCCTAACAAAACATAGATGGACAGGCCCAATCCGGTAAATACAAACAAAGCCCATGACGCAACATATTTATCCTATAAGGTGTGAATAATCATGCAAATTAACTAGGTACCCTTAATTTTATCACCTAATCGATGTGTCGGTTACCTACACGCGCTCCATCGATCTATGATAAACATTAAGTCACCCTTTACCACTCTTACTAGTCCATGTTAGTGTGTTGGTTACCCACACACGTTCCACCAACAACTTGGTAAGGCACAAAGTATAATTTCATGGGTTAGCACCAAATTCACATTTTCCTAAAGTAATTAAGATTGGGAATTTATAAAAGGTTTGGTTACTTTATATTTATCATTATACTTTTAATGAGAATTATAGTCCTTGTCCTACCTGTTTGGCTAACGACCCTCCACTAGTCAAGGAAGCGGTGGGTGAGAGTGGACACCCATTAAGCTTCCATTTTAAAGGAAACAACCTTATTCCCCCCTTCTAGACTAGCTTCGTGATTCAGACCTACTAACGGTAAAACTGACTTGCTCTTATACACACACACACACACACACACACACACACACACATATATATATATATATATATATATATAACTTATAATACTATAAAGTATAAGGGTTGAATTTTAACATTTAAACTCTAGGGTTTGGAATTAAAGTGTGTGTGAAACTTTACAAATTCCAAAACTTGAGGACAAGTTTTGAACAATTCAAAAATTTTTGGAATACATAACATATGAATTTAATGTGGCTTTTAATGGCAAGACTCTTGAAAATTTATAGCTTGAGGACAGGTTATGGAGGTCATAAAACAATTTATGGGAAAAGACTCTTCAAGTTCATAACCTAAGACTCTTTAATAATTCTTTTAAAGAAAAACTTTTGGTTTTCTATAACTTGAGGGCAAGTTATGGAATCCATTAAAGGCCATTTAGATAATCTAATAAGCATACAAACATGTCAAGGAAAACTATGATCTAGATTAAACTCATATGAACAAGACAATTCAAATCAAACAATTTTCATGTAACTAGCCTAACCATTAAACTAATACAGAACATGAATCTATTGACAATTCTTTTTTTAATTGGATTAGAATAACCATTACCACATCAAAAACAATTTTATAAGTTCAAAAAGCATTTTAGTGTAATGCTTCTAATCCAATTCCAACTTAAAAACTCAAAAAAATGCACTCTGGGCCTCCTATTTGTCGAGTGCACGAACCTACTCGACTAGTAGGATGAAGATACACTTGGAATCGTCGAGTCCCCCATTACACTCGGCAAGTCCACTGAACAGTGAAAAAATTTCTACTTTTTCAAGCATTTTGCATCAAGCATATAGAAAACAAGCCTAGGCTCTGATACCACTGATGGGTTTTGAGCATTCTAACACTCCTATGGTGTACATGCAACCCTATAAACCTTGGATCTATGTTTTCTCTATTATACATGCAAATATTCAATATTCCAAGGTTTTATCCTAACTAGCATAATATGAAGTATATATAATACAAGAACCTAGTATAATGACATACCTTTTGATGGAGCTTGAAGTCTTGAACCTTTAAGAGCTTAGTGCCCCAAGTGTTGCACCTCAAACGGTTCACACAACAACACCAACAATTGGAATAACTTGAGAAGAAGCTTACTTAGGTTTATCTTATGAAAATCAGTCTTGCCCTCCTTTGTGTATACACACTACTGCCATTTCATGAACCATAGACCTCTTTATATAGTGTGAAGGATTAGGGTTACATTCATGTAAACCCTAATACCCTTGACCTTTGATTTTCATAGGATCCATGGGTTAAAAACTCCATGGACTATCCATGCAAGCTTAGCCCAACCTAAATGAACTTGGCGCATCCTATATATATATATATATATATATATATATATATATATATATATATATATATATATATATATATAAGAGTCCATATTTAATTAGTTCCTTTTGATCACTAAATTAATTCTAAATTAATTATTGATCAATACTAATTAAATAATGTGATTTCATATTAATATATTAGAACTTATAATATAATATAAATCATAAGTATCCTTTTTCTCATTTTGTCTATCTAATTGTTCTGATGCCATGCAACCCAAATGGACCATGCTACTCTCGGGTCGAGTACATACCAATAATAGTTATAGCATTAGACATCTAATCCAACAATCTATTAGATCGGTATCCTGATAGATAGGATGGTATTATGTGTTATGTGGTATGAGTTGTTTGATCAGTTCGTTGTCTACAGACTGTTATGTGTTTATCTATTATATGTTTACATGTTTGTTTGGCGGTTGAGGCTTATCTACTTTGTGAGAAAGACAATTGACCTGGGCATTCCAACCTGTTGGGTTTGGGCTTGGGGTATTCCATCCCAAGGATGACTGGACCCTAGTATGTTGGCATTCCAACCGATTGGTTGAGGGTTTGGGGGTACTCCAACCCGATGGTTGATCGGACCCATAGTATGTTGTTTATTATTATATGTGTATTGTCGTAGGTATAGGTATCTTGGGGGTAGCTCACTAAGCTTTCGGGCTTACTGTTCAAGTTTGTTGTTTCAGGTACTTCTGGTGACCACAGGAATTCGAAGGCATTATCGTACCGCTCCTCCTGCTGTTATGTCTTTATGATTTGATACTGGGATACTCTGATATTTATTATTTGCAATACTAACTATGTGATGTTAAATGGTTTTAAGTGTTTTGAAAAAGTTTAAATTTGGCAGGATTTTTATGGGTGTTACAAGTTGGTATCAGAGCCTTGGTTTGAGTGAATTGGTGGAACATTCGTGTGAATCCAGTCTCAAATCGAGGACGGATTTTCAAAATGGTTTTAAATGGTTATCAAAATAAGTAAAGTAGGATGCAGGGTATACGATCATCCTAAGCCAATAAGTAGACCCCAAAACACCATAAAATTATTTGATTATATGATATGTCAGAACAACATGCTAGAACTAGGCTAGGGATCTTCAAGAAATTGCATGATAAAATTGCCTGATTACATGAGATTAGGGTTTTCCTTATATGAGATTGACATCATACTGTAGTTTCTTGTGTATGTATCACGACTGTACATAATCAAGATCTTATAGCCCGAGAATGTTTGATTTGGCCTTATGTTTTGTTCTTATTGATTAGGCCTTAGGCTAGGGTCCTATATTTGAAATTCTATAAGGTCCAGTGTTATGTATGGATAGCATACACTAGTGTTGCAGGAGTTGGTGGAAGTCTCATGGATGAGTGAGGATGAGCGACCACCATATGCATGTATATTTTTACGGTGTTGTGGTGATACTTGAGACAAATATGGGTAGGTGTGGAAGGTAGTATGGGCCCGTACTACTGAAAGCACAGGACACATACACGTAGCAAGGAAGTCACAACCCCTAGCGTTTAGTCGGGAGTTGGTTCCTAGTCATTTATGTGGATTGTCTGATATCTTCCTGTTATATTTTTATTATGGTGGTTACGAGGCGATTTCTGATTGGATCCGGATCATGATTAGGGTACGGTGATCAGGAGGCCCCAACAGTGTTGGAGGTTATAAGCTAGTAGGGGCCAGTGTTGGCAGAGAATCGAGTCATGGAGATCATCCACGAGGTGGTGGTCGAGATTGTCTTGAGTCAGATTCTGGAGTTTTTTGGGTCTATCAAACCGCTATGATGGAGTACTTTGATGACAGACACACATCCCTTGCAGAGATGGCTGCCGCTGCAGCTGCAACAGTTGTAACAACGGCAGGAGGAGGAGTACGAGCTAGTCGGGGCTTCCAGTATAGGGACTTTGATAACACGAAGCCCCCTACTTTTGATGGGACTCAGGACCCCATCAAGGCTATATGGTGGGTTTCTAATGTGGAGGGGTGTTTCTTTACTTGCTCGTTTCCCACTGACTAGAAGGCCAGGTGTGCTCTAAACCTACTAAGGTTCGGGGCCAAGGACTAGTGGAGATTGACCACAGGGTTGTACACTGATGATCAGAGAGCTAGTGTTACTTGGGAGCAGTTCACGGATATGTTCCGCGCCCGATACATTCCATGGGTTGAGCGGGAACGATTGGCCCAGGAGTTTTTGAGTTTGAGACAGGACGGGGAGTCAGTGACGAAGATCACCCGTATGTTCAAACAGAGGGCGATGTTCTGCCAAGAGATTGCTTCCGAGTAGGCTCAGATGACTCGTTATCTGAGCGTGCTCAAGACTGACATTTAACAGTTTGTGTCTACCCAACGATGTGATACTTTTCTAGATTTACAGGGGGTTACGAGGCGGCGTGAGTTGGAGATCGAGTTGCAGTCGAGGGAGCAGCAGCAGGCCCCGACACAATCGCATCTGACACCGAAGTGGTCTAAGACTACTAATACCAGGATTGGGGTACAGCCAGGCCACACTTGTGGGAAGTGTGGAAAGGCTCATTCAGGGACGTACCGATCAGGGAGTGGGTGCCACCGATGTGGCAAGTAGGGCCATCTGGCCAGGGATTACAGGCAGCAGACTCTGGCTTCCAGAGTCATACTTGGTTATCATTGTGAGCAAGTGGTCCATATGAAGGCCCAATGTCCTCTTCTAGCTGCCATGCCGACACAGGCTCCAGCGCCGGCTACATTGAGGATTGCAGATGGGAGGGAGTTAAGGCAGAGCCTCTAATGGCTCAGCAATGTGCCTTCTAGCTTACGGTGGAGGAGGCCAGGGCAGCGCCTGATGTGGTTGCTGGTATATTTCTACCCTCAATTTCATTTATTATATCTGCTTTATGCTTATCTGTTGTACCTATGGTTAGGTACATTTTTAGTAAACTCCTTGCATGTATTGGTTTTATTTGACTTACGGGCGAGTCAGTCGTTTGTATCTCATACTTTCATTAGGAAGTTCAATATGACAGTAGGCGAGCTATAGTGTTTGTTATGAGTCTCTATTGCCAATGAACACGATGTTTCTGCTTCTTCGGTCTACTGAGGATGCGAGTTGGAGATCTTCGGAATGTCCTTTCCGATAGACTTCATTCTGATTCCCATAGGGGAGCTGTGCGTGATTGTGGGCATGGACTGGCTCAGTCGATTCAGTTCCATGATCGATGGTGAGGGTCAACGGGTGGTAGTTCAAACCCCAAGTGGGGGAGAACTAATTGTATATGGCGAGGGCACCAGAGCAGGAGCATGGTTCTGTTGAGCTGCCAGGACTCTGCAGTATATTCATCATAGGTGTGCGGGTTATCTGGCGTATGTGATGGATACACGAGCCAGGGATCAGATTCCAGTTTCAGAGGTTCCAGTAGTCAGGGTGTTTGCTGATGTCTTTTTAGAGGAGTTACCAGGGATACCTCCGGAGAGGCAGGCCGAGTTTCAAATCGACCTGGTGTCCGGTGCGGCCCCTATCGCCAAAGCATCATACTGGTTGGCACCACCCGAGATGCAGGAGTTGTCATCACAGCTGTAGGAAATACTGGGCAAGCAGTTTATTCGACCTAGTAGTTCTCCGTAGCGAGCACCGATCCTCTTCTTCGGGAAGGACGGTTCGCACCGGGTGTGCATTGATTACAGGGAGTTGAACAAGTTAACGGTGAAGAACCGTTATCCACTCCCGAGGATATATGATCTCTTTGATCAGTTACAGGGTGCATATTGGTTCTCCAAGATAGATTTTAGGTCAGTGTATCATCAGGTACAGGTCAGAGAGGAGGACGTGGAGAAGATCTTGTTTCAGACTCGTTATGGTCAGTATGAGTTCGTGGTGATGCCGTTTGGGCTCACTAACACTCCAGCAATATTCATAGACCTGATGAATCGTTACTGCAGACCGATGCTTGATCGCTCGGTCATAGTGTTTATTGATGATATCTTGGTATATTCCAAGATTTGAGAGCAGCACGAGGAACACCTCAGGGAGTTATCGGGAGTTCTGAGACGAGAACAGTTGTATGCTAAGTTCTTGAAGTGTGAGTTTTGGTTACGATAGGTCTAGTTCCTCGGGCATCTCATTAACCAGGATGGGATTTTGGTCGACCCGACAAATTTGCTTTTCTAGTGCGCCAGATCGTTGTTTGAGAAGTAGATCTTCCAATCAAATTTGCTTTTCTAGTGCGCCAAATCATTCTTGATTCAGCAAGAACACGCAAATATGTAAGATCAATAAGGGTTTTGTCGTGGTCTGTCACATAGTAGTACTTAATGAAATCACTATACGAATAGGGAAGTGATTGAAGAACACAGTGAACAACCAACTTCCTTGAGACAATGACACCCAATACTCTTAGTCTATCAATATGTGACTTCATCTTCAAGACATGAGTACACACAAACATTCCATTTTGGTGTTTCATCGCAAGTAGGGCTTGAGCGACCTTGAACTTTCCAAGTCCTTAAGCTTGTGGGTTAGGGAGAATTATTGGAGGAGGTGGAGGAAGTGAAGTATGATTTCCGCTTCCACAATCCAACCATGGAACATCATCTTCAAGAGGAAAGCTTATTCCAAAATATTTGGGAAGACCATAGTCTTTTGAACTAGACATCTACAAGGGAGAAATTCAAGTTAGTTGCTTTAAGTCCTTAATATAACACCCTGATGAAATATTAAGGCTAGGACCCAACCCAATATTTTACAATTAAGAAGATGGATGTCGTAATCCAACTGAAAAATATTTGAAGTTAGGTAAATTGCGATTTACCAATTTCCACCAAGAAAACCGAAATTGATTATTATGTTTTTAATTTGTTTGAAATTCCTAGATCCTTTGAGATTCATTGAACTTTAACGATTTTTGACATTACATCTCACTACTAATTCGAACACATCAATTTAATTAGGGCTTAGTGAAGCATTTTACATGTTAGCACTAAATCATCGAGGGACCCATACATATCATTTCTCATTTATGATAAGTAACAAATAAACTTTGATTACATAATGTTGGTCTACTTGTCTAAGTATGTATGAATTACCCTTTATGACTATCAGTTACGGATAACATTGAAGCAAACCAATGCACAACTGATTATGCAAACAAAACCCCATATGGATCTCAGTTTGACGAACAAAAGATATTATCATCTTAGAATTATTCGTTACTAGATCCATGACGTAATCTCTGAGTGTGGTTTTTACTAAAACTTAAAATATCTATTTTCAAGTACTTATGAATATTAGTGCAATGTTTATGCAATGCCCAAAACACCTTGGTCAATCAACCAATACTCATGACTATTATGGTTACCTTACTATTCTTGATCTTGAGCTCATATTAACATCTCGAGAAAGCCCAAGATCTCGGATTTAATCAATATCTTGTATAACCATTATTTTCTTGTAATATCTTATGCATGAGCCAAAAACTTGGCTAAAATGAACAATCAATGTCAAAAGCACGTGGTTAAACCCTCATGAACATTAGAATCTATCAAAGAAACCATGACAAAAATGGATCAAGGAAGATCACTAGAGTGTTGAAATAGTTGTTATTATCACTATGTATAAATGCCTAGTTGATCACCATTCACACACACACACACACTCCGACCTCTACTCTTACTCTCATTCTCTCAACACTTGAGCATTTTACATTCTAATCAAGATTACCTAGCACATGCAATTTTGTTTTGATCAATATAAGTTATAAGGTAGTTGATTTTATAACCTTTCATGGTTTTATGTCGGAGATCCAAAAGGATTAAGGGCTTTCCTGATAAACCATTGGGTTATTGCATTTACTTTCATCTATAATTACTATTGTTTGATTGATTACAACATTTTCTCTTATTCATTTGATTGTTAATCTATTTTCAATCCTAAAAATACTAAGATATTCTTTGATATCTTGGTAAATTTTTGAGTATCTTGATATTTATTAGACGAATTCGCTTGTCAACTTACATTAACACGATTTTGACCCTGAATCCTTCAAACACTCTTATTTACAATGAAATATAATATTATTTTTACAAACATTTTTCTAGATAGCATTATTTTCTTCCCTTGATCTTAGGCACGCACAAGATCTTTAGCAGATGTTAAGATCTTAAGCACTTTAGTTTTACACATCAAATTTTAAACATCAGCCACACTTACTAATTTGGTTACGAAATTTGTTTGTTAATTTTATGAGAAAATTTGTTGAATAAAAATCGAGAAAATGAATCTTAACAATATAAATAACATCTGATTATATATATATATATATATATATATATATATATATATATATATATATATATATATATATATATATATATATATATATATTGTGTGGGTCGGGACCCTAGACTTACATTCAAGATCCTCGTACCTTAGGATCCTTAAGCATACTTCAGGATCCTGATTATTATCATTTATTTTCCGAACATATATAGCAGTTATATGCTTCTTTATTTTTCTCACTTGTGCAAAAATAGTCAACTAAATACTTATTCTCAACGACTAATCCTATTGACCATGCAAAAGACCCAGAATATTAAGTCAAATAACGTATATATGCTAATCTTGAAGGATCCCAGAAGTTGTTTCTCACTTACACACACAACCCGGAAAATTAGCTCATCCACGATACTTGTACTTGTTTTTCAGACATCCATTTCTATAATCGACATTTTTAAGCAACAAAATTATCAAGGCAAGTGATGATTATCACCTCCCAAAGTTTTGTGTCGGAGATCCTAGCAAGGACCAAGGTCTTTCCTTGTAAACCACTTGTGTCAGTTTGATCATCAAATTATACTTTTTTTATTTAGAACATCATAGCCTCTCATATAATTTGGTTTATTCTATCTTGTTAATTTTTTAATAAAAAATTTTCCGCCCATCGTGGTGCTGGGGTGTTTAAAATCCTCTAAAAAATCATGTCTACACAATCGAGTCTATCCTCTTCCTCAGTTTCGCTCGTTACCTCCAAAAACCTTCCGCCACATCCAGTTGGAGGTCCAAAAAAGTCTACTGATATGCCGATGAAAAACACTCCTCCAGTCACTAATCTGGGATCTTAAGATCCTCTGATAGCCGTCTCCAACAACGAGATCTTTGCGATAATGAGGCGGCTGGAACAACCGTTGACCCAACAGTAAGAGGATAACAGGACATTGCTCAATGAAGTGGAAAGAATGAGTGAAGCGATCAACAGATCCCAGGAAGTCGCATTATCGATCCTTCAACCCAGGATCCTAAACTTCGATAGCGTGGAATCCATCAGAAATCATCAGCACCAACATCGGCTACTATCCAGGACGCGACTCTTGACAAACAGGCTCACGTGATCTAGGATCCCAATAAAACCTTCCTTATTCCTAATACTAAGGATCCTGATAACCTTATAAATGATAATGCCTTTAACATTGGCTTTATAGACTTTGATGCAGATTTTAGCCCAATCATGGTTATGGAACTTCAACAATTAAGGTGAATGATCTCGAGTGTGCTAGGAGTGGTCCAACCCATACCAGAAGTATCCCCCACAAGCCACAGGATCTCAAGATTCGTTCCAGCATCAGCTGATACCGAAGTCCCAAAGGACTTCTAAACCCCGACATGAAACCTTATGATGGGACTACGGATCATAAGCAACACATGACACAATATTGGGAAAGGATGGAGATCATCTTCATTCCCACAAACTTATTTGAATCCTACTTGTGTAAGGGTTTCGATTCGACACTTACAGGATGGATTTAAAATGGATTCTTAAGCTTCATCCTTACACTATTACTTCGTTTACTCACTTAGTCAATTTATTTAATAATTTTTCTTGTAGCAGAACATTCAAAAGGATCACTATTGATCTTTATCGAGTGGCTCAATATTTTAAGGAATCCCTAAGGACTTTTTTGAACAAGTTTGGCAGGGAAGCTTTAAGTATACCCAACATCGACATGGTGATTGACTTTTAAGCCTTTCAATAGGCTTAAACAAGGATTCCCCATTCTATGAAGACCTCATGATGAATCCATATAAGAGAATGGCCGAAGTCAGAAATAAAGCGCTAACGTTCATAAATATCAAAGAAGACAAGGAGATCCAAAAGAGGAGAAACCCACCAACCTCTTACGATCACCAAAATAGGAAGGACAACTCCTTGGCCCGTAGATCCTGTAAGTCAAAACCATATTCCAAACCTGGCCATCATAGGGTTAATGCCCTTGAAGATGAGGGAAAGGAAGAAGATTTTCCTAAAATTACTAACTATTGTTTTTTTCCAGGATATTTCAGGTGAAATATTTTCTATGAAAGATCTTGGAGAGAAGGCAATTTGGTCAAGTAAAGGGGAAAAATCCACTTCTTGGAAAGACAAGTCAAAATGGTGTGCATACCATGAAGACTTTGGTCATATCACATATGATTACATAGCTCTTAGGAAGGAGATTAGTCACCTCTTAGGAAAAGGATACTTCAAAGCAATCTTTGGAAGAAGAAAGGAGATATCCAAAGAGAAAGATCAGGATCCTCAGATGATCCTCGATAGACCAGGATCCCCAATGCTGACACCAAGGTAATTAATGTGATATCTGGAGGATCTGACATTTTTGGTACCTCTTATTCTATAGCAAAGAGGCAAGCTAAGGTATCGAAAACAGAGAAAGAAAAAACACCATCGAAGAACACATCAATCACAAACAAGAATGTGTTAATCTTCGACAGAGTAGATAGACAAGACATCCACGATCCTCACCATAACGAATATGTGATCACTCTCTATATCGCCAACCATTTTGTCTCAATGGAGGATCCTCAATCAACATTATACTCCTAGACGTATTAAAAACAATGAACATCCCAGATTTTGAAATAGTTAAAAGATCCTGAGTGTTGATCAGACTTATCGATGAAAACACACACACTGTCGGCGAAATAAAGCTACTTATCTGTATAGAGTGGTAAACTATATGCAATGTTTTTTGTGTAATTGATACATTATCCTCTTATAATGTTATATTAAGTAGACCATGGATCCACAAAATGAAGGTCGTTCCATCGACATATCATCAACGCATGAAGACACCTACCCCATGGGGTCAATGAAGATCATAAGATACTGACAAAAATACAAAGAATGCTACAAGACTTCAATGAAAGCCTCAGCGACACCAAGAAAAGCATAGCAATTAAAGTAGGCACACATTGTTAGGGCCAGAATCCTTACAATATTCAGGATCCTCAAATTTCCAGGATCCTCAGCTAGTTCAAGATCCCGGCTAATTACAATTATTATTTTTATTAATATTATAAAGGTCATATTCTGTCTATAACTTACACGTGTGCAGAAGTACTCAAGGGAAGACCAATTCTAAATGAAGAATCACCTTAACAATGCTAACGACTGGGAATACTTGGTCAAATAATGTTTGTCAAGCTAGTCATAGAGGATCCTAGAAATATCGGACATCTTGTTGGCTAATTTAGACTATAAATTGGCACATGTATTCTACACACAACACACTGTTTTTTTCACTAGAAGCTTACTCTACGAAATTATTCACTCATTCTTACACACAATTCACTGTAATCAACATTTTATATAAACATAAGCATCAAGGTAGGTAAGCATTATCACCTTCGAAGGTTTTATGCCGAAGATTGTTGCAAGGATTAAGGATTTTCCTTGTAAACCATCATGTCACTTTCTTTTATCATTTGCAATTACATATTCTGAACATCACAGCCTCTCATTCAATTTGGTTTATTAGCACTTAGGCATTTTTTAACAAAACAATTTGGCGCCCACCGTGGAGCCGTGGTGTTCCAAAACCTCGAGAAAAACATGTCTACACAACCGATCCTTTCTTCATCCTCTACTCCTTCCACTCTAACTAAAAACCTACCTCCTCCAACGAGTGGGCCCCCTTCTCAAAGAAAAATGTCTAACACCTCCAAGAAAAACACCCCTCCGGTAACTAACCAAGGAAGTCTGGGATCCGCAGGGCTCTAGGATCCAACTGCCTCAGTCACTAATGCAGAACTCCTTACTATGATGAGGAAAATGACACAACAGGTGACCCAACAGCAGGAGGAAAATAGAGCTCTGCTCAAAGAAGTGGAAAGGATGAATGCAGAATTCCAGAAGTCCCACAGAACAACGCCCACAATTGTACAACCAAGGATCCTGAACTTTGGCTACGCAAGACCCTCAGAGAATCACCAGAACAACACAGTTCCTGCCACTGTTGCATCGCCCTGGGGAACAACCATAGACAACCAAGAATCTATGATCAATTATCTCGATAAGCCTTTCAATACTCCTAGAAACCTTGATTCTAGCAACTTCTTAAATAGTAATACTACTAATACTAACTACACTAACATTGATGAAGGAATAAATCCAAACTTGGCCAGGGAACTTCAACAACTAAGGCAGATGGTCTCAAGTGCACAAGGAGTAGTCCAACCCTTACCGGAAGTATCTCCTATAGGTCACCAGATCTCGATATTTTCTCCAGCGATAGTCGGTACCAATGTTACTAAGCGCTTCCAAACCCCCAACATGAAGCTATACGATGGAACTACAAATCCTGAAGAGCATATAGCCCAATACAAAGAAAGGATGGAGATCATTCCCATCCCGGAACACTTGAAGGAAGCTTGCCTATGCAAAGGCTTTGGTTCGACCCTTACAGGATCAGCTCTCAAATGGTTGCTAACTGTTTTCCCATACTCTATTACTTCATTTGCACACTTAGTCAGTATCTTTAATAACCAGTTTTCTTCCATCAGAACCTTTGAAAAGATCACTAGCGATCTCTACCGAGTGATTCAGGATCCTAATGAGAAACTTATAGAGTTTGTTAACAGGTTTGGCAGGGTAGCTTTGAGTATCCCCAATGTTGACATGGCCACCATTGTAAAAGCATTTGATATAGGACTTAGGAAGGATTCACCCTTCTATGAAGACCTTGTGATGACCCCATGCAAAAGATTGGATGAGTTTGGGTGTCGGGCATTGAGGTTCATAAGGCTCGAAGAGGATAGAGAAATCCAGAAGTGAAGTAACACTTCGAGTCAATATAAGAATCCCAACAGAAAAGTTGAATCCCTGACTCCAAGATCCTTCAAAATGAGGCATTATTCCAAACCGAATCACCATAGGGTCAATACCCTCGAGGATAAGGGAAAAGAAGAAGAACTTCCTAAGATTATTGACTATTGTTTTTCTGTGGAGATTTCAGGTGTAATGCATGCTAGGAAGGATGTTGGACACAAAGCGAGATGGTCGAAGAGAGATAACAAGCCCACCACCTCAAAGGACAAGTCCAAATGGTGTGCTTACCATCAAGACTTTGGCCATATCACAAATGATTGTATAGCCCTAAGGAAAGAGATCAGCTACCTCCTCAGCAAGGGACACCGCAAAGAAATATTTGGGAGAAAAAGACAAAAATCCAAGGACAACGCCTGGGATGATCACAAGATCCCGGAAAAACCAGGATCTCCACCCCTAAATGCCAAGATAATAAATGTCATCTCATGTGGATCTTGATTGGTTTTGAGCATAACAACAATCCTATAGTGTACATGCAAACCCTAAAGCTTTGGATCTAGTTTTTCTAATTATACATGCAATAATAATCCAAAGCTTGTAAACCCTATTCTAGCATACTTTGAATCGAAAATCATAATTAAAACAAATTTAAGATGTTACCTTTCAATTGTTGCTTGATCTTTAACCTTTGAGAACTTAGTATCATAGCTGTAATACCTCTACTTGATCACAAACACCAAGAAGAAAGTTGGAGAATATGACATAGAGGAGGAGGCTCAAAATCTGCTCTAAGATCCTTTTTGTGTTTCTGGTAGCCAATTTGATGTGCCCAATGGGTTTTTTTAAATAGTTGAAGAATTAGGGTTTCAGTCAAAGACCTAATCTGGTTGCTTATGCTCTAAGCAGCCCATAAGATCCTTCCAGAACCTTACCCTTGGACGAAATCCTTATGAGCTTCCATAAGATTTCGTCCATCTCTTATCTAAGAGATCCTTAGCCCATTTTGCAACTATCTTATAATTACAATATCAGTCCCTTAAATTCAATTAATCTCTTTTGACCACAAAATTAATTTTTGACCAATATTAATTAAATAATATGATTACTCTTTTAATATATTATTCCTATAATATATTAATAAGTTATAATCAACCTCTTTCACCATAATTCATCCAGTCTAGTTGCTTTGGTGAAGGCAACCAAAAAAGACAATGCTAATATCGGGTCAAGTACATACCAAATATAGTTATGAGATTGGACACCTAATCTAACAGTCTCCCACTTAGATAAGTCTAATAACTATAAATGTAAGTATGACTTCAAAATCTGATTAGCAATCATAGTTTTCAAAATCCTTTGTTAAACTCTGACACGTCCTTTAGATATAGGATCGTGTATTCCTCCATTCTCAAGATATAATGCGGACAAATGCATGAAACATAGTCATACTTATTGTCCAACAGTTTGTTTCCCGATTTCAGATTTGTATGACATAGAAATTAATTGAACACATCAATTTAGTCCTGATCGGGCCCGACACAAAAGTCAAACCAAATCATCGAGGGGCCCAAGATATCACTTTTTACCTCTTAGGATAAAAGGAACAGATAAACTTCGACTTATATATGTGTACTATTTACTCATCAAATCGTACTCAACAATACCTTTTATAACCTCAAGTTATTGATGCGTTTACGCATTATCAATGCACAACCAACTCGTAAACAACAACTCATATATCTAGGTTTAAAGACTATATGATATTATCGTCTCAGAATCAGTCGTGATTAAATTCCTTGAGGTGATTCACGTGAGCGTGGGTTTTATCCAATACTCAAATCTTATTCCAAGAGCACTCATGAACATTCCAGGAGGACTCATGTGAGCGTAGGTTTTATCCTCTGATGATACCCACTTTACTATGAGGAGTCCCTCTTCTACCCGATGTCTAATAAAGTGGTATTTTCTCCCGATGTGCCTAGATCTACCATGATCCTTCGGATCCTTGGTTAAGGCGACTACACCCTCATTGTCACAGAAAATTTGAATAGGATCCTTTATGGCCGGTAAAACTCCAAGGTCTCCGATGAAGTTCTTAAGCCATATCGCCTCCTTTGATGCTTCGCTTGCTGCTATGTATTCTGATTCGCATGTTGAATCAGCTACGGTCTCCTGCATGGAACTTTTCCAAGTCACTGCTCCTCCATTCAGGGTAAAGACCCAACCTGAATGAGAGCGGAATTTATCTCTGTCAAACTGAAAATTGGCGTCACTATACCCTCGCACTCTCAAGTAATCACTCCCATCGAGGATAAGAACCTAGTCCTTAGTCCTCCGCAAGTAATTCAGAATGTTCTTTACCGCAGTCCAATGGGCTCTACTAGGATTCCTTTGATAACTAATGACCAAGCTCAAAGCAAAGGCCACATCAGGGAGAGTACACATCATAGCATACATGATCGAGCCAACAACAAAAGCATAAGGTACTCGACTTATTTCTGCTATCTAATCTTTGGTACTCGAGCTTTGAATCTTACTTGACTTGGTATTGCTTTGGATTGATAACTCCCCTTTGTTGGAATTCTTCATGCTGAAATATTTCAACACTTTATCTAAGTAAGTACTTTGACTAAGTCCTATTAGTCTCTTACTCCTATTTCTAAATATCCTTATCCCTAGAATATAAGCAGCTTCTCCGAGGTCCTTCATAGCGAAGCACTTCCTAAGACAGGACTTAACCTCATGTAAGGTTGGGAAGTTGTCTCCTATAAGCAGTATGTCATCTACATACAAAACGAGAAAGCTAACTATACTCCCACTGGCTTTGACATATATACAGGACTCATCCTCGCTTCTGGAAAAACCAAACTCTTTGACTTTCTCAACGAAACAAAGATTCCATCTGCGAGACACTTGCTTTAATCAATAGATGGATTTCTCAAGCTTACACACTCTATTAGGACACTTTGCATCGACAAAACCCTCTGGCTGACTCACGTAAACATCTTCAGCCAACTTCCCATTAAGGAAATCGGTTTTGATATACATCTGCCATATTTCATAATTATGAAACAAAACTATGGCTAGCATAACGCTTATAGATTTAATCTTCGCTACTGGTGAAAAGGTCTCATCATATTCAACTCCGGGAGTTTGATTAAAGCCCATCGCAGCCAATCGTGCCTTATATGTGTGTACTTTCCCATCCATGTCGGTCTTCTTCTTGAAGATCCACTTGCACCCGACCGTCTTATGACCTGGTACATTTTCAACCAAGTTCCAAACTTTATTGTCATACATGGACTAAATCTCGCTGTCGATAGCCTCTTTCCATTTTGCAAACTTTGGGCTTGCCATGGCTTCCTTGTAGTTGTTAGGTTCATCCAAATTTATTAGTGTAGTATCACGAATAAACGTATCACCCTCAGTAGTTATGTGAAACCCATATAATTCGGGTGGAACACTAACTCTACTAGAACGTATAAGAGGCAAGGCCTCGTCAATCGGTTCAACAGGAGTTTCCTCTTCGGGGTTGAGTGTCGGTGTTAGAGGCTCCTTCATCGTTTGATTCTTGAAGCCCTTCAAGATCAATTTGCCTCCCACTGTCCTCTTGGCATATTAATTCTCACTCTCGGAAAACCCCTCTGCTCGCAATGAAGACAACATTGTCACTCGGTCTATAGAAGAGATATCCAAAGGACTTCAGTGGATAGCCGATGAAAATACACCGCTCACTACGAGGTTCGAGCTTTTCATGAGTCTCTCGCCATACGAAAGCCTCGTAACCCCAAACCTTGATATATGCCAACGAGGGAACCTTACCTGTCCACATCTCGTGAGGTGTTTTGGCAACCTTCATAGTTGGGACTAGATTAAGGATATAGGCAACAGTCTCAAAGTCATACCCCCAAAATGAGATAGGTAACGAAGCTCGACTTGTCATGGAGCGAACCATGTGCAACAAGGTTCGATTGTGCCTCTCAGCCACACCATTCAACTATGGTATCCTAGGTGGCGTCAATTTTCAAACAATTCCACATTCCTTGAGATAGTCATTGAACTCAATACTAAGATACTCACTGCCTCGATCGGACTAGAGCATCTTTATCTTCCTTCCGAGCTGAATCTCCACTTCATGCTTAAACTCCTTGAACTTTTCAAAGGTTTTTGACTTGTCCTTGATAAAGTAGATATACCCATATCTGCGATGATCATCGGTAAAAGTCACATAGAAGCGGTTCGCATCCCTTGTGGTGGATCAAAAGGTCCCACATACATCCGTATGTATGAGATCCAAGAAACCCTAACCCCTTTCAAAAGTTCCAATGAAGGTGGACTTGGTCATCTTTCCAAGCAGAAAAGAATCGCATGTGTCATTGTCCCTAAGGCCAAATGACTCCAACAGTCCATCCTTTTGGAGTTGGGCTATGCGCTTCTTGATGACATGTCCAAGATGACAATGCGACAAGCATGTTTTGTCCAAACCATTTGAAGAATCAATTTACAACACATTATTTCCTAAGTTGTCTATAGCCATCACAGTTTCATATATTCCATTACAAGGCAATGCTTCAATATAGAAAGTGCCATTTAATATAAAGTATTAATAGAACCAATTTCATTATTAAACGAAAATCTAAAAGCCTGTGTTATATAAACCATGAAAAGAAATAATGTTTCGTTTCATTTCTAACAAATTGCAACAATTATTCAACTCTATTCCTAACCCACTACTAAGCACTAAATAGTGAACTCTGTTATTTGTGACAGGTGATGCTTTCTTATTCCCCATGATCAAGTTCATCTTCCCATGATCCACGTCCCTACTTCTTCTTAGACCGTGCAAATCAGAAAAAATATGAAAACCACGTCCTGTATCAAGGACCCAAGAAATAACATGTGATGAGTTATTAGATGGAATAGTATAAATACATGCGAAGGTGGGCTTCATCTTCCCATCCTTGATGTCTTGCAGATAATTTGGGCAGCTTCGTTTCCAACACCCTTTGTCGTGGCAGTAGAAGCACTCTGCATCCTTTGGGTTGGAAGAAGGAGTAGCAGAACCACCTTTGGTTCCACTGGAAGAGATTCCATCGATGGGCTTTCCCTTGTGGCTCATAGAAGGAGCCTTCCTCTTCTTCCCTTTTCCTTGCCCAATAGCAAAGACAGGGGCAGCAGTAGGAGGAGTTGATGCAACATATTTTCCTTTTAGACTACTCTCAGAAATCCTTAGCAGGCCTTGAAGCTTGCTCAGAGTGACCTCCTCCTTGTTCATATGTTAGGTCATACGAAACTGGTCATAACAAGGAGGCAACGAGTGTAGAATGATATTTATGGCCAGCTCCTCATCGAAGTTGACATTCAACTTCCGCAAGTGGTCCAAAAATCGTTGCATTTTCTGCAAGTGGGTCGTGATGGACTCTCCTGATGGGTTTTGAGCATTCTAACACTTCCTAAGTGTACATGCAACCCTAATAACCTTGAATCTATGTTTTCTCTATATACATGGAAATTTCTATTTCAAGGTTATTTCCTAACTAGCATGGCATGGGGAATACATAATACATAAAAAAACTAGTAGAAATACATACCTTGTTGTTTCTTGGATTCCTTCAAGACTTTGTGAGCCTAGCACCCCAAATGTTGTGCCTCAAATGCTTCACAAAACACTACAACCTTGGAATAACTAGTGAGAATACTTCTACACTTCAAAATCGGCTATGCCCTCACAAGAATACTCTTAGTGCCTGATTTCCCTAGCCATGGGGTCCCTTTTATAGTGGTGTCACAATTAGGCTTTCATCATGAAGACTCATAATTGTCATGACTCTTCCATTCTCATGACCCATGGGTTTGTAACTCCCATCGACTATCCATGGAGCTCCAAATAGTTATATCCATAACCCATAAACCATGGATCATTTAATCCACTATAAAAGTTTAGGTTATTGCCATAATCAACCCCATATATTTAATTAGTTTCAACTTGATCATCAAATTAATATTTGATCAACACTAATTAATTAATACTATTATTAATATATTAGAACTTATAGTATATTAATAATCATAAGTGCCTTATTCTCTCATTTTGTCTATCCAAGTACTGCAATGTCATGCAACCCAAATGGACCATGCAGGGTCGGGTCAAGTACATACCAAATAAAGTTATGGACTTAGACACTATATCCAACACTCTCCCACTTGGATAAGTCTAATAACTATATTTTCAAATATGAATTCAAAATCCGACTAGCAATCGTAGCTCTTTCAAAGTCTCTCGGAACTGAGATGATGATGATGATACGCCATTTAAGATAAGTGATCATATAATCCTTTGTTCTCATGATATCAGCCGGACAAACACATAGAACATGGTCTTACTTATTTTCCAGCATTTGTTTCTTGATCTCTGATTTGTTTCGACAAAGAACTAAATTGAACACATCAATTAGGTTCTGACTGGGCCCGGTACATAGGTCAAAACCAAATCATTGAGGGGCCCAGATATCGCTTCTATTTCTAGAAGGAACAGATAAAATTCGACTGATATGCTTGTACTAACTACTTGTTGAATCATACACAAAGGCACGTTTTATAACATCGAGTTACCAATACGTTTTCGTACAATCAATGAATAACCAACTCATAGTCAACAACTCATATCTCTAGGTTTGAAGATTTATATGATATTACCGTCTCACGATCACTCGAGATAAATTCCATGAAGTGATGCAAGTGAGCGTGGGTTGAATCCAATACTCAGCCCTTATGAGTACTCATGAGTGTTGTAGCAACCATTTCATTGTCTAAAGCACTTTAGACAAATCATACAAGCCAAACTCATGACAGTCTTGATTCATATCTACTTCCAGCATATGACTAACTATGGAATGTTTGAATAATATGATATATACCATAACACAATTTAACTGGAAGTCAAACCATGCAAAGTGAAACACAAGAATAATACTAATCTTATATGGCCCCAACACTTTGAGTGTAAATAAAAAAAACCTTTTATTTAAGCACCATATTAATTACTCATTATTTATGTTTCGATTAATCAACTTTATGCTTGAATTAAAACATTAGTTGTCTCATGCTCCAAGCATGAACACTATGTTTTTCCAAACAACAATTATGCTATACTCCAAGTATGCATACTATGTTTACATATGGTCCTCTCTTTGTGAAATAGATCAATTGACAATATTCCAATGATGCTCATTTCACAATTCCAATCCTTGTTGTAAATGCAAGAATACCAAACTCTTGTCATTTACTGTAATTTGTTAGATTCTAAACTTATATGCAATGATCCCCTTGTAATGACTATGCACAGAAGTCACAAAGACTTGGCAATAGACATTACAAAGTATTCCAATGGAAAACTATTCCATGGAAATGAAGTCTCAAATTCAAAGTACATTCCTTTGAACATCCTTCTTAGCATTAAGTTCTTTAATCTTACACAGATTCAAAGAATAACTTCCACCTATGGAGACAATTCCATATTACCATTTTGACCATTACTTCTGAACAAGAGTTGTCTCTTTTCAAAATATGTTAATATGGTCCTTACTCTATACTTCTAATTGTCCATGAGCAACCAATCTTTGGTAAACCTCAGATTGTTCTCAACAATTTTGCATAATCATTTTAGTCATTTCCAGTTCTATTCCTTTTTCCATATTAATGCCCTAGGCATTTGGAAAATTTAGAATGGATGAATATTATAGCACATGTAATCAAACGTACCCAAAGCATATGGGACATGATTGATGCAATAAATTTTTTTATTTGCCATGTTTTCATAATTCGAACTATGAAGAGGGATGCCGTAATTATAATCAAATTTTGAGAACGCAACATATATAGAGTTTCCTTATGTTGAACCATTCCAGCATAACATTCATATATATTCTTGACTAAAGTAGATTAAATTCTCAATCTAATCTTGTAGAATTGGAGTGAATTATAAAATCCTCTCCCTTAATTATAGCAAAACAACTTTTTCAAGGCGAATTGAAACTTTTGTTTTCTATAATTAATATTGCTGACTTGCAACACTTAACATAA
The DNA here is from genome assembly GCF_002870075.4 of Lactuca sativa. Classification (NCBI taxonomy): domain Eukaryota; kingdom Viridiplantae; phylum Streptophyta; class Magnoliopsida; order Asterales; family Asteraceae; genus Lactuca; species Lactuca sativa. Next base: position 108,682,785 of record NC_056623.2, read on the forward strand.
TAATCATGCTCCCACTAGTATAATGATTATTATCTTACTAGAATAACACTTATGCTCCCACTAGCTTTGACATGTATCCAGAAATAAGCGAGAGTTTTTAGAAACCAACACTTTATTGACTTTTCTACCAAAGATCAGATTTCTGATACGCAATTTCTTTGATAAGACTTTATCAAAACCATACACCTTTCCTTAGATAGCTCACTTATGTGTCTAAACAATTATAAAGAGGGATGTCGTAATCATAATGTTTAGACCTTTTCTCATTCTCACAATTGCTATCCACTCAAAATCTACTTAGTGAAAGAGTTTCCTTATGACACTTAGATTTTTATGGTGTATGTGTTCCTATCCATGTGAATTTGTCATAACCATAATCACAAGAAAGGTTAGTGACAAATCCAAACTCATATGCACTGAACTTGTTCAATCTTAATTTCTTGCCACCTGGTAGTACAATGCCCACCATTGCTTCCGGGTTGTTATGCAAACAATTGAGAACTCATAGAACTCACATGCATAATCAACTTTTAACTGGAATAGACACAGAAATAATAATATGTCAACACGATAGGTTACAAACCTCAAGTCGTGGGCTAGCAATTAACAAAACTCTTTAGTTCTTGAAACTATTTCATAATCTTTTAGACTCCCACTGTCCTCTTGACATATAAGACTTCTCTTTGTCAAGAACCATTCCTTGACAATACAAATATTCAAGAGCTAGTGTGGATTCTTATCAAGTTAAACACTTCTCACTATTGGTCTTAACTGGTCTTTGTTTTATCCAAAACATTACAACTTACCAATCTCAAATGTACAAGAATAGGAAACATCTTACTCTACATTTGACAAGTGTTATGAACTTTCTAAAGACTATGTCACTCAAGTTACAATCTTGGAGTATAACTCCAGGATTTGTTTTTGACATGAAGTATGAATTATCTTTTGATTTAACCATTTCAACAATTCATGATTCCTCTCCTCAGCCAACAATCACACTAAGGTGTCCTTAGAGGATCAATTGTGATATGGTTCCATAATCACTAAGATAATCATAAAACAAAATACACAAGTACTCTCCCATCTCTTCAGATTGGAGAAGCTTTTATCTTTCTGCCTTTTTTGATTCTTCTTATTCATTCTGCCATACATTGAAACTTTTCCAATGTTTCAGAATTACACTTAAACTTGCAAGCATAACCATATTTACTAAACTTTAGTAAATCATAACGAATAATCTTATCTACCTTTGTGGTGGACCTAACTAGTGCACAACTTAATGTACCTGATCCTTTAGTCCTTCTCTTGACTCACATGCGAATGTAAACAAGGAATTAGTCTTAATTTACCAAAGATGAAAGTTCTCATTCATCATACAATACAACTTGCATGATTCCAAGTTTCTATCCAAATGAAACTTGGGTGATGAGAATCTTTTCTTATTTGGTAAATTATGACACTACCACTAATGAAAGAATCAAATCCATTTACCCATATTGCTTATCAATGGAAACATATAAGCAACAACCTTTTTCACAAATGCCATTGTAAGGATATTTAAAATAAATAAAATCAAAACCATTTTCTTTTATTTTAAAACTTTGCGGAAAACTTATCCTTACAATCCATATGGAAAACTTGTGTTATCTATTCCTAAACAATATATCAATACTCTTAAGTAACAACTCAAAATTCTGATCACCGAACCATGCGATCGAAATCCATCTTCACGATCAGAATCAACATATACTTCCTTTAAGTTTCTTCACTCTTCTGTGATTCTTAAAACATCAACATGTGATCCAGTCACATCATGCAATAAGAATATCAGAATAGAAACTTAATAGAGTTAGACAATGGACTTTACCTGAAGTAGAGTCAAACATTTGACTTTACTATCCTTATAGACTTCTAGGTAAATTTGGCAGCTTCGCAACCAATGCCCTTCCTTTGGCAACAGAAACATATGGACTCTTTAAAAACGGTACACGGGATTATCACAGACTTAGCCTTTCTCTTTACCATTTGGTCAACCGAGTTGACTATGGCCAATCCCTTTCAATTGGGAAGAGAAAGGTTTTCTGGACTTCCAATGTTACCATTGTCAATGTCCATGGAAGTTTGGGAAGTTGATCTTCCAATTAAATTTTGCTTTACCAATGCTCCAAATCATTTCTGATTCAGCATCATCAAGCAAATAGGTAAGATCATTAAGGGTCATGTCGTGATCTGTCATCATGGAGTGACCAAGTCAACAGCCAGCTACCTTGAGACTTTGACACCCGACTCTCCCAGCTTGTCAATATGTGACTTAATCTCCAAGACCTAAGCACATATAGACTTTGTTTGCCAATAGGGATTGAGTGACTTAGAACTTATCAGGTCTTGAAACTTGTGGGATAGGGAGATTTATTAGAGGAGGTGGAGGAAGTGAAGTATGATTTCCAGTCCCACTAATGCACAACAAAGGGATTGATCTTTTCACCTTGGTTGCCATTTGGGATATCATCTTCATTAGGAAGCTTGTTCCTAAAGATTTGGGAAGACCATAGTTGTCTATAATGGGAGAAATTCAAGTTAGTTGATTTAAAGTCCTTAATATAACACCCAATATGAAATATTAAGGCTAGGACCCAATAACCTATTTATAACTGGAAGAGGGATGCCGTAATCCAAATTATAAAATAGTTAAAGGTAGGTAAATGACGATTTACCAATTTCCACCATGAAAAACGAAATATAATTAAGTTTTTATTGGATTTGAAACTCCTAGATCTTTTTATATACATTGAACTTTCAATGGCATGTTTGAATCTCGATTGTGCCCTCTCAAGTTTGTGACTGGGATGCCGAGGATCACAAACAAGGTGTGAATAACCATACAAATTGACTTGGTACCCTCAACAATATTACCTAATCGATGTGCCGGTTAACCACACACGCTCCACCGATCTATAATAAAGTCAAGTTACCCTTTTCCACTCTTACTAGTCCATGTTAGTGTGCCGATTAACCACACACGCTCCACTAACGACTTGGTAAGGTACAAAGTGTCATTTTATGGGCTAACACCAATTTCACATTTTCCTAAAGTAACTAAGATTGGGAATTTATAATGTATAGTTACTTTATAATTCATTATACTTTTAATGAACATTTAAAGTCGAATCCTACCCGTTCGGCTAACGACCCTTCACCGATCAAGGAAGCGGTGGGTGAGAGTGGACACCCATTAAGTCACCATTTTATAGGCAACAACCTTATACCCCCCCCCCTTATAGACCGGCTTTGTGAATGAGGCCTACAAATGGTAAGAATGACATATTCTTATACATATCTATATAATAAAATTATAATAATAGTATAAGTGTGTATTTTAAACATTTAAAATACTTGGTGGTTTAATCTATTAATTAAACTATACTCTTAATGTAATTAAACTTAAACCATGTCTTTATGGAATTATTAACTCTTTTAATTAAACACTTTAATTAATTTAATGAAGTCCATAAAGTTTGAATTTTTTTAACGTTTAAAAAAAATTAATTTGGAATTAAACTGTAAGACTTTACAAATTCCAAAACTTGAGGGCAAGAATTGAAACTATTCCAAGTCTCTTCAATTTGTAACTTATGAGCTTTAATGGTTCATAAAAATGAAGACTCTTCATTTTATGAAACCTCTTTAGTTCTTTAATCATAATTTAAAGAAGTGACTTTTGGTAATCCATAACTTGAGGACAAGTTATGGACACCATCATTACCATTAAGATCATGAACTAAACATACATGGATGTTACATATAATTCCTCTGATCTTTTAAAAGCTCATAAGAACACAAATTCATGTCAAGCAATTTCAAGAAATCATATAACCATATACAATACTTGAAAATTGATAAAATTCACGCAAATATGGGTTAACATAATCATTATCATTTTGAAAAACAGATTTTACAAGTCCAAAATAGATTGGGATAATGATTTTAATCCATTTGTAGCAACAAAATACGAAAAAGCTGCCCAGCACACTCCTACTCATCGAGTGCATTATCCTACTCGACGAGTAGGATGAATTTGTTCATGGACTCGGCGAGTCCTCCCCATGAACTCGGCGAGTCCAGTCAACAGTGAGCAGAATTTTCGATTTTCAAGCAGTTTTGCATCAAGTATACAGAAAACAGTCCTAGGCTCTGATACCACTGATGCGTTTTGAGCATTCTAACACTTCCTAAGTGTACATGCAACCTTAACAACCTTGAATCTATGTTTTCTCTATATACATGCAAATTTCTATTTCAAGGTTATTTCCTAACTAGCATGGCATGGGGAATACATAATACATAAGAAACTAGTAGAAATACATACCTTGTTGTTGCTTGGATTCCTTCAAGACTTTGTGAGCCTAGCACCCCAAATGTTGTGCCTCAAATGCTTCACACAACACTACAACCTTGGAATAACTAGTGAGAATACTTCTACACTTCAAAATCGGCTATGCCCTCACAAGAATACTCTTAGTGCCCGATTTCCCTAGCCATGGGGTCCCTTTTATAGTGGTGTCACAATTAGGCTTTCATCATGAAGACTCATAATTGTCATGACTCTTCCATTCTCATGACCCATGGGTTTGTAACTCCCATGGACTATCCATGGAGCTCCAAATAGTTATATCCATAACCCAAAAACCATGGATCATTTAATCCACTATAAAAGTTTAGATGATTGTCATAATCAACCCCATATACTTAAGTAGTTTCAACTTGATCATCAAATTAATACTTAAATTAATATTTGATCAAGACTAATTAAATAATACTATTATTAATATATTAGAACTCATAGTATATTAATAATCATAAGTTCCTTATTCTCTCATTTTGTCTATCCAAGTATTGCAATGCCATGCAACCCAAATGGACCATGCCAGGTCGGGTCAAGTACATACCAAATAAAGTTATGGAAATAGACACTATATCCAACATCTCCATCCTTCATGTTGATAGTGATCATCGCATCGATGATCTCGTACCTTTCATTCCTAGTACTTTGATGGTAACATTTCATCAAATCTTGGTACATCTCGAATGGATAGTAGTCCTCGTTGGACTTTTAGAGTTTAGCAGTCATTGTTGCAAGTATGATGCAATTAACCATCATAGCATCTCTCTCATGAGTTTCATACACAACAATTTCCTCAGGAGTAGCAGTGTTGTGGTCAATCTCATTCAGCTCCTTGTCAAGAACATACTCTTTGTCCTCATAACGGGTGATCATGCAAATATTGTGAATCCAATCATTAAAGTTGGATTCATCAAATATCACCCTCCCACACAAGTTCAGGAGTGAGAATGAGCCACAAGCATTGTTGTTTGAAGTAGACATTTGAAAAGGAAAAGAGACAAAGTTTAGATAAGATAAGAATCCCCAATTTAACACCCAAATGAAAATTTAGGGCTAGGACCCAACACAATTAATTACAATTCAGAAGAGGGATGCCGTAATCTAATTGCAAATAATTTGAAGGTAGGTAAATGATGATTTACCAATTTCCACCATGAAAAACAAAAAATAATATTAAGTATTAAATGAATTGAAATTCCTAGATTCTTATGAGATTCATTGAACTTTTCGATGATATGTTTAAATCTCGATTATGCCCTTCATGTTTATGACTGGGATACCGAGGATCACAAACAAGATGTGAATAACCATGCAAATGTGCTTGGTACTCTCAATGTTGATAGCAAGGGGTTACTGATATTGCATGGTCGGGTTTGTGTTCCATATACTAGTGGGGCTTGAGAAGTGTTGATGGAGGAGGCCCACAAATCAAGATTTTCCATTTATCTGGGGGCTAAAAAGATGTATCATAACCTAATACTTGGCTATTGATGGCCGTATATGAAGAGGGTTATGTTCGTGTATGAAGAGGGTTTTATATCCTGACCTAATACTAAAAATATGTATCAATGCCCTCACAACAAGTTGAAGCCCTTGGAGGTACCACTGTGGAACTGGGAGCCAATTATGATGGATTTCATTTCGAATTTGTAGAAGACTGCGAGGGGCTTAGATGTTATTTGGGTAATAGTTAATCATTTGATGAAGAGTGCTCACTTTTTAGCCATATGTGAGAGCTCTTCTTCAGAGAAATTGGTTGATATTTATGTTCAAGAGGTAGTGGCTCGCCATGGAGTGTAGACTTCCATTAAGTCAAACCGGCATGCACGCTTCAATTCCATATTTTGGTAGACATTTCATTAGGAATTGGGTAACCGGTTGCATTTCAATACTGCCTACCATCCGCAGACAGACAGGCTGAGTGAGCGGACTATTTAGATGCTCGAAGATATGTTGAGACTCTGCATCATTGCTTTTGGTGGGAGCTGGGACTCCTACCTTCACTTGGTTGAGTTTTCTTACAACAACATCCATCATGTCAATATTTGTATACCTCTCTTTGAGCTCTTGTATGGGAGGAAGTGTCAGACTCCTATTTGTTGGGGAGTGGTCAGATAGAGTGTCATGGGGAGCAGTGAGATGTTACTCTAGATGACAGATCATATCCAACAAGTCATACAAAGGTTGTTGATGACCCAAAGCCGCCAGAAGAGTTATACAGATTAGGGACACTCTGAGTTGGAGTTTCAGGTTGGATATTTGGTGTTTCTGAATGTATCACCTTGGAAAGGTGTTATTCGATTCAGGAAGTGGAGCAAGTTGGGCCCCAGCTTTATTGGCCCTTTTAGAGTGGTAGTGTGAGTGGGAAAGATGGCATATCAGTTAGAGGAGTTGAGTCAGATTCATGATACCTTCCATGTTTCCGAGTTGAGGAAATGTGTGGCCCATGATACAATTTTGGTTCCTTTGGAGGACATTTAAGTTGTTGATCGCCTGATTTACATCGAAAGGCAATGGACTATTATGGATAAGAAGGTGAAGACCTCGAGGAACAAGGAAGTGAACTTGGCCAAAGTTCTGTGGCAAAATCGGAAAGGCTCCGAGTAGACTTCGGAGCCCGAGGCTAAGATGCGTGAGCATTTCCCAGATCTTTTCACAACGGCTGACTTTGAGGACAAGGTTTGATTCTAGTGGGGGAGAATTGTAATAAAAATTTCCATGTATTTCCATTGTTTAACCTTAAAATGTCAAATTATAGCAAAGTATTCTCTTACGTCGGGTGTGCACGAAATATACATCAGGTGTAAGTCAAAAAAAGGATTGTAACTTCAGTTGAGTATGTTAGACGTACACATTGAGTTCGTTGAGCATATTCATGTTGTTCCCAAACCATATATTTTTAGGGATATGTCCCATAATTAAGCATCTTATTCCTCCTTGGACCTTCTTATGACTAGCCTTAATTCCTCTTAGCCTTAATATCGAAACCCTAACCCTTGAGTGTGAGTTTTGAAGCCTTTGAGTGGTTTTTGAGTGTTCTTGGTGTTGAAGGAAGATCACTGAGAAAGTAGTGGTGCACTCAAGCTCTTGGACCTAGAATCTACACCTCATTATTCATCTATAGAAGGTATAAAAATCTTACATTTAGGCTTGCTTTGCTAGATCCTGTTAAAGCTTAAGTTTATGTTCATTTTGTCCCAAAAACTTGGTCCTTGTGAGTGTTGGGTCTAAATTATGGTTTATGCTTTGCTTTTCTAGGCAATTGTAACTTTTTGTAGTCTAATATGTGTTTGTGGCTGTGTTCACGGCCAGGTTGGTGTGTACGGTCGTAAACGGGTTTATGGTCGTAAACCCGTTCACGCCCGTGAACCCATTTACGGCCCATGTTCTCCATTTTCATATAAATAGATGTTAGGTGGGTGAGGAGTGATTGATGAACAGAAGAGAGTGTATGGCTAAGAGAGATAAAGGAGCTTAAGTGTGTGTAAGTGTCTGAATCTTGTGTAAGGGAATTTCATTATAATCAAATCATACAAGATTCATATTCTTCTTCTTCTTCTCTCTTATTTTGATCTGGCATCATCCGTTTGATTGGGATTCCGCACCATCAAATGAATCTGATTGACACACAAGAAAATTGTAGACTTACAAGTGGTATCAGAGCTTGGATTGTATCAATCAATTTTTTCAGATCTGGAGCTTATCTGATCTTATTTTTGTGTGATTTCTATGTTTTTGGATATATCTTGGCAAAATAAATGGGGTTTATTCTTTGCGTTTTTCATCAAAACGAGTTTTTGATTGATTTTTGGAGCAAAAAGGGTGAAAACGTTGTTTTTCTTCGTATATGTTGAACTGTTTATGGCCCTAGTAGGGTGCACGACCCAAGAAGGGTTTACGGCCTGAAGTGAGTTTACAGCCTCGGAGTATATGGCCTCGGTTTACAGCTCGGCGTCCTCGGACGTGTACGGTTCTCGGACGTTTACAGCCTTGGTTTGCGGCCTTCGGTGTACAACCAGACTCGTGTGTCCGGGTTTGGAGTTTACGGCTCAGCAGCATTCATTCTAGGTTTCGATCAACAACATCCCTTCCTCGCGCGTGCATCTAAAAAATATTAAACGATTTTGGAGCTGCCAGGATTCGAACCCTGGTGCCTCGCCTCATAAGCCAACGTGCCTTACCAGCTGATTTAGCTTGCTAGATGGAATAATCCTTCGAAATTTAATTCAAAAGGAGTCCTTTCTCGGTTCCTAATTTCGCATTTTTGACATATTTAGCCTAAAAAAAACCAATTTCTTTCATTTTTAACTTTCATTTTCAACCAAAAATTTTAGTTTTTAATTTTTGACTTTTGACTCTAAATTTTGAATTTGACTTCCAAGTTTGACCTTTGACTTTACACTTTACTTTCTCGTTTAACTTTCAAATTTTCAAATTTAGCTTTACGGTTTGACTTTTAAGTTTGACTTTTCAAGTTTGACTTTTTAAATTTGACTTTTAAGGTTGACATTTGAGGATTTAAGTCAAAGGGCATATTTTTAAAACAATGAGTTCCTCAAACATTCCGGTCAATGAGTTTTCATGCTCTCAAACTTGCATTAAAACTGTTAAAAATTTACATGAACACATCGATTTATTAAAAAGAGAAAATGAGGAACTTAAATATATGGGGTACCAACTTAGGAAAGGCCTGAAACCATTCAAAGAACAATTAGAGGCCAAGACTAATGACTTTAAGAAATTACAGTCAGAGTATAGTGACAAATGCGTTCATTATAGATATCTTAAGAAAGATTTTGATGTTATGATTGCCAAACTTGATGCATTAAATGCAAAATATAAAGATGCTGAATTCAACTTTAAGAATTTTGATCTGTCAAGTGAGGTAGTAGCATCGATGATTGAAAAACAATTAACATTCAAATATAATCAAACTAAGGGGTTAGGGTATCACAGTGTTCCACCTCCCTTTAATGACAACTATAACCCACCCCTTGAGACCAAAGAGGAAGAGACATCTGCTCAATTTGGCCCAGTTAAGACTAAACAATTAGGGCCAACTGAGGGTGTTGAGGTGAAGAATACTGATGTTTCTACTTCCTGTGCAGGTAAAGTAGCAGAAATTGAGAACAAGGAGACACCTATTGAATAAACCAATGTCTCCTTGAACTCAAAATTTTTTGCTTCTAACTCAGTTACTTCTGATCAACCTGTTGTTGGTAAATACAGCCACCAAAACAAGCCAATCAGAGTGCTTGCTGCAAATGTGCTTGTGCGAACAACCATAAACGTTGCAAGCATACTCCACCAGGGCAGGAAGAAACAACTTCCCATTGAAGAAAAAGACTTGCTTTTACTGTGGAACACCTGGACACATTGCCAGAAATTGTCTTAATCGTGCATACGTTCCCTACTACGCACAAAGCTGGCAGAACGCCCCAAGGGGGAGATTTTCAAAAAGAAACCCTTCAAGGCCACGTTCAAACAACGACGACTGGAATGCCACGAAGGGCAAGAGTTAAACTCCCAAGGCCAAGAAATCAAATCTCAACAATAAGAAGAGTATGCCGGCCAAGAAGTCCAATCCAAGAGATGCTTCAGCGAACTCAAGATCAGTCAGATCAAATTCATCTCAACGATCGGCTTCCAGTTCAAAAGCAAGTACTAAGGCACCCATCGGATCGAATAAGAAATGGGTTAAACCCAACTACAAATAGGTAGCAAAGGTTCAACCTCCCAAATCTTCCAATGATTCTAATATTTCTTCATCTTCTGTTTGTGATAAACATGACATGTCATGGGAGAGAGTACCTTGTGTAGATGACAAAGGTCAACCCGGTTTCAAAATGGACTGGGTTCCAAAGACCAACTGATCCCGTTCTATGTTAGAGTAGCTATGGAGGCATATCATCAGACTTCGATTTGTTGGTAGTGGTTGTTCCATTCATATGACAGGGGACATCTCTCAACTGTGCAACACTTAGAAATTTAAGTGAGAGTATGTATCCTTTGCGGGAAAGGAAGAAAGGAAGGGACATATACTCTCACATGGGGTTAGTTCTTAATGACATGAAGAGTTCAATCGGTGAATACGGTTTGAGTTCTCTTCTCGATACTCCTAAGTTTCTCTTTCATTGATTCATTTTAAAGACAGTTTTCTCTATTTCCTTATAGCTTTTCGTTAGTTTTGTTAATTAGGATGTGAATCTGAATTGTCTAGACTCTATGTTCAATGTGCTGGTAGGCTCGAAGGATTTGACAGTATGGATTTAGATAGGATTGTTTGGACTGACCATACAATGCTCAGGTAGATTGAGCAGTGAGATAAACATAGGAACCCACAGGATACACTAAAGTAATACGCATCTAGAACTATGGGTTAACTTTTCCTTGATGTACGGACTTATGTCCTTAATTATGGTTCTGATAGGGCGACTGGGGAGTTCAGTCATATGTTGCTTCCTCTACGTGATTGGAAGAGATCCAACCTAGATTGCAACATATGCAACTCTAATTCTACACACCTCCTTATCTATGAAATTATTTCTATCTATTAGCCATATGTTGTCCCTTATGCGTGATCGGAGGATCCGACCTAGGACACAGCATATGCAACATTATACCTCTCAATCCCTCTATCTTTGTTAGTCATATGTTGTCCATTCTGCATGATTGAAAGAGATCCAACCTGGAACACAACATTTGCATCTATCTCTATATCTGACTTCTTTCTTACTGATTGAATACTCACCTAAAGTAAGGAGTTTTTTGGAAGTTCTTGATTACCAGGGTATGTCGGGATGTCGGAAACATGTTCTAGTACATCTAAATTTAAACTATTTAATAGGTTGTCTATAGATCTTGCTGCTTAATTTAAGCGGAAAACAATATCCGTGGTCGTTGTCATCTAAATGGTTTATTTAGAAAATTTTGTTAATATTCTTCATGTTTAAGTGGACCACAATACCGGCAATTCACCAGATCTATTCATGAAGGGAAGGTACTGATAAATAAAGCTAAGATTGCCAGACAACTTTGATCCCAAATATTTTGTTTTTATTAAATTTGTTCACAGTTTTCCTCTATGCACAAATTTAGGTGGAGAATTAAAAAAATCAGAAAATTAAAAGGCCAAAAATAGTGTTATTTTTGTTTTATTTGTTGTTCAGAAAAATCAAAAATCCAAAAATATTTTTGTTTCTGTTTTATCTCTTTCAGAAAATATAAAAAATTCCAAATATATTGTGTGCTAAGTTTTCTTTTAGTTTTGTTTTGTCTTGAAAAGTGAATTCAGGTGTATATGAGACTCATGGAGACTGTATCGAGAATTTCTGAGCCAAGGCTTCGTCCATGATCATCGAAGAATTCCCATTCGAAGGAGCAAGAAATGAAGATTATTCTTTAAACATTCAATCCTTCAACCCCAGACGCAAAGTGAAGCTGCAATTGAAGATTATGTGACAGATTGCATTGAAGCCTCCTCAATCAGTCTGCAGCTATCTATGAACCTGATGAAGTGATCCAGAAGATTTGATCTCTCTATTCTCTCTGAAGATTCTCAAGCTGAAAGCACTATCTTTCAAGAATCAGTACAAGAAGCCTCCTCACTCAATATGCGTTTAATGTCAAATTCTGAAGAAAAGCCCAACAGCTAAAGATGAAGTCATTCATAGAAGATTCATATGTTCATCTTGAGGTTATGAAGAATTTGAAGATTAAAGCTGAAGCCAAACTCCAAATGAAGATTGACAAGAAAAGCCAACTACCTTTTTAGGGGGAGTTTGTTGGGTCAATTAGAAAAAGAAAGTTATAAACAAATGGGGAGATTGTTGGGTCTAAATTATGGTTTATACTTTGCTTTTCTACGCAATTATAATTTTTTGTAGTGTAATATGTGTTGGCGGCTGTGTTCACGGCCAGGTTAGCGTGTACGGCCGTAAACCCGTTCACGGCCGTGAACCCATTTACGACCGATGTTCCCCATTTTCATATAAAAAGGTGTTAGGTGGGTGAGGAGTGATTGAAGAACAAAAGAGAGTGTACGACTAAGAGAGAAAGAAAGGAGCTTAAGTGTGTGTAAGTGTGTGAATCTTGTGTAAGGGAATTTCATTCTAATCAAATCATACAATATTCATATTCTTCTTCTTCTTCTTCTTCTCTTCTATTTTGATTTGACATCATCCGTTTGATTGTGATTCTGCACCATTAAACGGATCTGATTGATACACAGGCATATTGGGGACTTATAGTGAGTATGGACTACTCCAATCCATTTGAGATGTCCTTTCAAACATTTTAGAGTGCATGGTGTCATAAAAATGCAAGCTTAGTCCTTTACTTTTCATTCATGCATGAGCTATGGAGTTTTTGGTAACGTTGGAAGTTAGGATTTTGAGAGTAAGCTCTCTTTAGCCATGTAAAGGCATAACGTTTGAGAGTTTTTGGAGTAATATACCTTTTAGGGTCAGATCTAAAGTTGGGGTAAAGTGTCTTAATGATTAAGAGCTTAAAAATTAAGATTGAGTTTAAGACGAGTAAACTGAGCATAAATCTGGCTACGCCCATCGTATCCAGCTCAGACCTTGCTTTCAGTTTTGGTGCTCTACTCCCAGCATAGCGATTTGGTACGCCGCGCGTAAGGTCGATTGTGTCGAGCTTTATCTTTTGTCAAAGTGTGACTTTTGGATCAATTTGTGAGGGTTTGATCTTGAAAGGGGAAAAATGATCTTTTGCCCAAATTGTGGATTAGACTAGGTTTGGGACTAGTTATGTTTGGAAATTCACCTTAAGTGTTAATTAGGGTTATTTGGTGTGATTAATAGGCAGAGTCTAGTTCCAATAGTTTAGGTGTAGGTGTGAGTTCTATCAGTCGTCTATGTAAGGTGAGTCCCCTTACTATTCTTAATGATGTGGTAGAATATATGTGTTGAACAACTGGGTCTATTTTTGTTACTATGATATGTGTTAATTTGTGTGATTAGACTTCGAATAGTGTGCCGGGTTGCTGATATCTCACAGGGCGTGTTGTTTACGTACAAAGATTTTTAGTAGTCTCCAGGGTTGCTGATAACCCATAACTGTCTATTTGTGCTGTGTTGTATGTGATATTTTAGAGAACTTACTAAACTTCGTTCTTACACTTGTTGATTACATGTGTTTCAGGTAGTTCTTATGACTGCGAGAAGGCGAACGCTTAATTATACACATTTTTCTTCAATTTCTTATTCCTGATATTTTGAGACATTCTGATATTTTTATGATGATAATTTGTATTTGAAACTTGTTATTTTCTTGAGATGAGTTTTTATGAACAATGTTTTTAGTTAATTAAAAATAAATAAATAAAAAATTTGGATTGAAAATTTGGATGTTACACTTTATCTGTCTTCACATTTCATCTATCTTCATGAGTTTTTTTTTTTTTGGATGGAGAGTAGTGACCTACATTTATTTTTCAACTTTAAATAAATTGGTAGAGAGTTTTTTTGGAGTGACAGTAATGACCTACATCTATTTTTCAACTTTATATACATTGATTGATGGGCTGTGGTTACATATATGGGCCATGAAACTAAACCCCAAGTGTTGAGAACTCGTGTACCATTTCACTATAAATTAATGAAACCACATACTCCTAGACGAAACTGCATACAATTTAACCTCGTATGTGGTTTCTGTGGTTGTTTTTTAAAAAACCCAAAATGTTAACTATTTATTACAAAATTATTAGACAAACGACTAAATTAGTTAATTTTCTCGTATAATAATAATGATTAACCCATAAAACAATAAAGTAACCTTGATTATTAATTTCCATAATTAATCAATGTTTAATGTTTTCCCTCTTCACAAAATTAAAAGTTTGAACTTAGTTGCAAAACGACAAACCAAGGACAAAATAGTAATTCAAGCATACCTACCCGGTGACACCCGGAAGTGGTGGTTATATACGCAAAGCAATCTTTCTTTTGTCAAGCTCTGCTAAAACTTCCTCTGCTTATCAATGGCGGAACTTGAGTGCCCGTCGGTGATGAGCAAGCTGATCGCCTACCTCTCATCTCTCCTCCAACAAGTAGCTGAATCTAATGATCTCAACCCTCGTTTCCACCAACAGAAGATCTCAGCTTTTCATGGTCTTAGCAGACCATCTATCTCAATTCAGAGCTATTTAGAGAGGATTTTCAAGTACGCCAATTGTAGCCCCTCTTGCTACGTTGTTGCATATGTTTATCTCGATCGATTTACTCAACAACAGCCATCGCTTTCTATCAATTCATTCAATGTTCACCGGTTGCTGATCACGAGTGTAATGATTGCTGCCAAGTTCATGGATGATATGTAAGATTTTCTTCTTAGAGTGAGAATTCGAGGTCTGGAATTGGAATTGGAGATCGTTTAGTTCAGAATCTTCACTGATTTTGCTCAAATTCCAAATCCAAACCATTGGATTCGGTACGTGTGTTTGTGAAATTGCTTTAGCTTTTCGTAATTGAGCTTATTTAGGGCATTTTAATGAAGAAATTAACGGAATTTTCAGACCTGTAATCAATGAATCCTTCATTTCTATGGATCATGCTCTTGGCATCAAATTAGCATGAAAACAAATTCCCATTTCTGAAGAATTACAGGCTTTTACTCTCTCCAGTTGCTTTTGCAGCTAGGAACAGGGAAAAAAGGGAAAAAGCAAATATACTTTTCTTCAAATTCTAGGTTTCTATGTCTTGTTTAAAAGAGGATACATGATGATTTGAAGGGTGATTGAGAATCTTCCCTTAGATTTCATAAACAATAATCTATAGTCTTGACTTGTTATGGAAATGGTGAAACAATGATCTACATTTTTTTTCAAATTGCGATTTTCAGAAAAACATTGGCCCTATTAACCATGTAGACATTTCCTTTTCTTGTCATTTTTAATCATTAGTTGTTAGTGTTTTGAAATATGTTCACATCACACACCAACTTTATAACACAAAAATGCTCATTTACATTATTATCAAACACAAATTATACACCTTGAATTAGCTATACACAAAGATTTAATAATTTTAAAATCTTATTTACCCAAAGGGGTAATAAAAAGACATCAATTGATTGCATTATTTTCTATCTTGTTTTCTTCCCCACCTCATGAATGCCACTTAGAAAGAATATCACAACCCACCACATGAACAATCATGATTAATCAAAAAAGTTCAACTTCAAGAAATCAATAATGTCAAGACAATTGTATGTTCAAATTAAACATAATTGTAGTAGTAGTTGACAATGTTTTCTTGTGTTTAATTATGACATAATTTCTACAGGTATTATAACAATGCATACTATGCAAAAGTAGGAGGAATCACCACAACAGAAATCAACTTTCTTGAAGTGGATTTCCTATTTGGATTAGGGTTTCAATTAAATGTAAATCCCACCACATTTCACACTTATTGTTCATATCTCCAAAAAGAAATGTTTCTTCTTCAACCTCCATTAAACACACAAGATCCATCATTATCATCATCATCATCATCATCATCATCACAAACATACAAATCAAGATCCACAAAACTCCTCCACTATGAAGAAGATCAACAACAAGAAGTGGTAGCTGTCTAGTTAATTAATTAATTTGCATCTTTTTTTTTTTATCTTTCAATATTATATTATGAAGTTTGAGTGCTAATTAAAATTTAGGTAGATTTGTAGATTAATATTTGATATGGGTTTAGAAACTTAAACCATTTTCTTTTTTGTATTTTCTTGTTGGGGTGCATGTGACTTGAATCAAAAGAGTGGTATATACAGATGGGATGCTTTTTATATACTTTACATTCATGATTTGATGTGTAGATTTATGGTTTCTTGAAGTGTATATATGTGGGATGTGTAAATGTTTGGCTTTTTTTTACTTTACAGACTGGAATTTGAGTGACACTTTATGAAATCTTGATAAAGTTTGAAAATTTAAGGTGATGTGAATTGTAAAACATGCATTAGAAGATGTAAATTTAGTATGGTGAAAAGGGGTAGGGTTTAACTGGTTTCTTGGAGATACTTTTTGTTGATTATGATGAATTAAAAAGAGAAAGATTCTAAGTTGTGGTCCATTTGGTTGGGTAGGGTATGGAGGTATAAAGTTGAGAAAGGGGACATTGTGTAAGATCCAATCTGGAAAGAGAAAGAGAGAGGAAGATGAGTGGATGTCATTTGAATGTCTCATTTTCATGTAATAAAAACATAAATAATTATACTATAATTTATATTTCGGTTTATTGTTTATACATTTATTGAGTATAATCATAAGAAAACTACATTAGCCATGTCATTTTTAGTCATGACCATATATAGAGACCATATCAATAGAAAAAAAAATAGAAGGAAACTAAGACTATTTTTTTACTCGTGATATATTTATTTATTTATTTATTTATATATAAGATGTGGCTATAGTTGGAACCGGATACAAGATATTTGTATTGATTCTTGAGATGGGGAACATTCAGCATGTGCTTTCACACACAATATAGTTGGCCATGTGCCATGTTGAAACAGAGATGTCAAGCCTATGGATCATCACATAAATATGATGTATTCTCCCTTTAAATTTACAAGTAGGCAAGTACATCCATGCATATTATTTTTTTCACTTTCATTGTCTTTTTATAAGAATGATGGTGATACAATCTTCGTAAATATGGTTACTTAGATAAAACCGGAATAAAAGTAATGAACAAAGGTAGAAACATATTACATTCAAATTGAAATCACCTATACAAATATACAATAGAGCTTTATGAAACTGCTTGGAACAGTCATGCAACTAATAGCATATTTTGTTTGAAAGGCAACCTTGTACAATCAATAGCATATTTCAAGAAATTAATATCCGCTTAAATGTTCAAGAAGACATTGTCACTCTAACGGTCACCCTAAACAAACATTACCTCGTCTTCATGTGCAAATCTTCTTCGCTGTACTAGATTTGGAATTTAATCAAGAAAGGAGCGAAGTACTTAGAAAAGGCCCACCCCTTGATATGGAATCATGCTATGCCTACATCCGAAAAGATCAAAATCAAAGAAAACCCATGGAAAAACCAAAAGACGAATCAGACCATGTGGTTCATCTGGCCACTCAAAATCGTAACAAAAAGGAGAAAAAAACAAATGGGAAGAGGAATACATTTATGTGTACGCACTATGGGGAAGAAGGTCACTCAAAAATCCAATGCTATGAGATCATCGGATAGTATCCAAATGGTTGGACTTCACTAAGAAACAACGAAAAAAGATCAGCCAGACAACTGTTACAACGTCATCTCTATCTGAGGAAGTAATCACTCTAGTAGCAGCTTACACATCATTGTCACACCATAACCACACCTCAAATAATAGTTGGATACTTGGTGCCACATGCCACAAACCGTATGACAAATGACTCAAAAAAAATGAAAACTTTTTCCCGAAAACAAAGAAACATATGCACCGCAGATGGAAGTACTGAACAATGTGAAAATTTCAAGCTCAATGGATCTTGATTTAGTTATAGTGGTTCCATCCTTTTTGTCTATTTTACTATTTGTTAGTGTTGTGACATGTTCTTGGACGGTTGGGGTGCTGAACGATGGATCCGACTTGGTTGTTTGCCTGAGAACACAATCATAAAAGGAAGGTTAAAGGACGATCGGGTGTTCTCCCGGGACGTCACTCCGATGATCAAGTTAGTTTTTTCTGAGAGAGAAGGAAAATCTGGGGGTTATTTCATAAGAGAGAAGATGGATCCCACCATTGAGGCGGAAGAAATCCTTTTGTACATGTTACTACGTGGGGACCGTGCCTCATGAGCATGAAACGTGGCCTCCTCTTACTGGGAGAGCTATTCACGCTAACTAACTATCAGGTGACATCAGTTTTTGGCGTCACCCGGGCTATTTGTTGCCTTCTCATTGGCTATGAGTGAATGAGAAGATCACATGGAATGTTCTTAGCATGTGATGAGAAATGAGCTGTTTCCCTGGCATTGGCTCGTTTAGACTAAGACCGGGTCTTGGCTAAGGTAGTAACATTTTTTGTTACATCTTTCGTTACATTTAACGTGTCCGTTAGGTAACGTTAACGAGTCCCTTAGACCTATAGGCTTCTGCGTTCTTGACGTAGAAGAGAGTTGTTCTGGTCTACTGACAGATACGTGGCGGGCTGCTATTGATAGCCTATACTGATGGCAGGGCGAAGTTGTCGTTGATCGGCGGTTTCATCATGAAGACGGTTCGCTGCCCCTTTCTTTGTATTTAAACATCTGCCTTCCCTGGCACATCTTTTCCACCTGCTACCTTACTTCCTTTATACTTCTTTTCGAAAGGAAACTTTTCGTTTTTCCCTCCAAATCTGTCTATGGCTACTTCTCGCACTTTGGGAAGGAATCTCACTGCTGAAGAGTGGGAATCTTTTCAATTCCGGTTCCGGTTTGTTTTTGATCATGGGGTGCAGATCCCTTTGCCTGATGCTTCTTTGTACAATCCTCCCGAGTGTAAAGTCGGGATCCCGATCGCCCTATTCAAGGCAGGTTTGTGCTTTGCTTACCACTGATTTCTTCAACTTGATCATCCGGGAGTATGAATTTTCAGTAAGAGAGTTGACCCCTATCGGTATCAACAAGATAGTAGGCTTTGAATTCATTTGTCGTGTCCTAGGCCACTTGCCGGTCGTTCCTGTTTTCAAGCACTTCTTGAAGGCCTCCACCAAGTCAGGGACTTGAACCCTTTCCCGCTGACATGGAGTCCCTATTCTTATCCAAGATAAGAAGTCAAAGAAGAATTGGCAAGAGAAATTCTTGTGGGTAAACAACGATCTCGTGGTTCTTAGTTACCCGAGAACTAAGGTGTGCATCGACAGTACCCCCGTGTTGTTTTGGTGCTAACAAGGAACTGGCTGATGCCCTAGGCACTCATCTCGTGGTTCTTAGTTACCCGAGATCAGCATCACCAGCGAAGATTGGCTTAACCGTTTATTAGCTGCCGGCAGGATGAGTGCTGCTTGGAGGGCTCGTGGGAAGATTCCTGAATTCTTTGTTAAGAAAGAGGATACTTCTTTTGCTTTTCCTCTCTTCCCCCTCTTTGTTTATATATATATATATATATATATATATATATATATATATATATATATATATATATATATATATATATATTTAAAAAGATTGACAAGTTATGTTCGAAGCGGTGCTTTGACTAAACTGGCATTGTTTCTTGTTTTTACCAGGCGTGGAGGAGACTGTTTCTTTAGAGAGAGATCTCCGAGGTATGTTTGACGGCGAGCTTCAGGTTTGTGACGTTGACCTGGTGGAGACTCTCCCCCCCCCCTCCCTTCCCTATTTTGATGGCCAAGGACTTACGGTGACTACCGGCACTGACAGTGTTACCGGTGCTGGTGAGGATCTGGACCTACAAGACGTTGTCATCACTGGTGCTTCTTAGAAGGACCCTACACCGCCCGGGTCCCTGAGGAGTCTTAGCCAGGTTAAGAGGCGTTTTGCACTTTTGGAAGCCTCTTCCGGCGGTCGAACTGAAGCAGCTAGCCTCGGGCCCCCTCTGCATAAGAAGCATATTTTGAATCTCTTACTGGGGGGGGGAGGGGGTTCTAAAGATTCCAATCATGTCCCCGATGAAGGTCTTCCAAAACTGCTAGAGGGGGCAAAAATCGGGGCTACTGAACCACCCTGTCATACGGGACAAAGAAGCACCAAGAAAACTAGCCACATTCCCACAATCAAAGGAGCTGGAACAAAGACTTGGTCTTTGCCTCCTCACGGTCTTGCCTCCTTCTCTTCTGGCAAAACCACAACCATCCCCCTGCTGATGGGCTCTCATCCAGATGCTTATAAGCCAGCTTGGGGACTAATTGCCTAGGATCTTGTCTCCGATCATGACATCGCTCTAGAGTGGTTTCGACATGCATTTCCTCCTACCACGACTGAGGCCCTAAGTGTCTTGTCTGATGAGCATATTGATGATGGCTTGCATTACGCTGTTGCCCAAGTGTCATCTTATTTAGTCACAGTCGCCAAACGCATCTCCGAGATGGAGGCCCTCAAATCCGATTTGGACTGCAGGGGCATTAAATGTGAAGAATTTAAGGCCTAAGGGGTGAAGTTGGAGGCCGATAAGATCAACTTAGGGGTTAGGCAGGAGGCGGTGTTACTTGAGAGGACGAGCTTGGCGGATCCAACGGAAAAATTGAGGGAATAGGTGAAGGGCCTGAACAATTGTGTGGGGGTCCTATCATTGGAGAAAACCATTGAGCAAGCAAGTGGCAGAGTTGGAGGTTGATCTGGTAACCGTGAACACCATGAAGGGAGAGCTGGAGAGCGATATTTCTTGGATCCTTAGTGATGGGCTCAATCGATTTGTGGATAGGTTGATTGAATGTCCATAGTTCCTCCAAGGCTTGGTTCTTATGAAAGAAGCTTGTGTCACCGCAGGTGTGGAGCAGGGTAAGAAGATAGTCTGGGAGCAAGTGTCCGCTGGGGAGGTCGATCAAAAGTCGAAGGAGAGTGTGGCGGCCAGGACTCAAGAGATGGACGATTCCCTAGTGACTTTCATGGAGACGGACTTTACTTGCCATCTTCTCTTGGGCGCCCTGGACGTGGCTGGGATTCGTGATCTCTGTCAGGAGTCTCAGAACGAGGCACCTTCCCCCGATGATCATAACACTTCTGTTGGTAAGTAGCTTTTGTGTTTGGCTTGTTTTGATGTAACTTTGTTGAACAATTTTATCTATTTCTCGCTTTATTTTTTGTATCTGCTGCCCCTAGGGGCAGTCTAAAAGTCCAGGAGTCCAGGGACGTTGACAATATTTGTTTTGTATTTTTTGGGTATGAATGCTTGCTATTACTGCACATATTCTTTTATTTGTTTCATGTATGGCTTGTGTTGGCCATCACATAGTATTTACACAAGGTATGAACGTGTTTGCTTTGTAAACTGGAAGTGATGTTAATAGCCTACTATGATCACTTAGTACATACAACTTATAGAAGTCTAGATCGAACAGACAGTCGATTGGGTGATTCTGCCTTAAGCCCACAACCAAACAAGGAACATGAATTGAGGCGGAATCACACATTTCACTGCATGTCGGATGTTAATTTCATATCATCCTAATGTATACACTAAGTAATCACATAGTTACTAACCCTGAAGACTGTTTGATAAGTATATTATTACGTGAACGAGTCGTTGTTTTATCCTTGTGAGTTCTTATAACCATACTGATTGACGGATAACCTGGTCAACGTTCTTTGAACGTCGTTATCGTTAATGACGTTTATCACCCCCAGAATGACTGTAGCTAATAGTCAAGGAGTGGGATTGTCAATCCATATAGATCTATACACAAACTCATGTTCTCCCTTCAAGAGACTCTGGTTCATAAGACTAGACTTCCCTTGGCACTTAGGTAAGTACTCGAAGACATGTCTCACAAATTTATTCTCTCAACGAATTCACGAATAACACAATGAAAACCTTTTTGTAAATAACGTGTAACTTTCTAGAAGTAGTTCGTTCATTCCATAAACCATACTTAATATAGTTTATATGTTTGTTTCCGTGTTAAGAACTGAACATGTAAAATAGTTCCATGTGGTGTAAAAAATTTTACGACTTAAGATATTTTCTAGTTTATTCGCAATGATGTTTGACGTATTTAGCAATTTCATGTTCAAAAGCATGTTAAAGGTAAGAAAATATAATAAGCAAAAATATATTTTTTTAAACACAAGATTTCTTGTGTTTTACTTGTATCCCCCCACCCCACCTAAAACATTGAAAAACGGTAAAACCGTAAGGGTATGAACTCACCTCGAATGTGTGTGCTAGTTCGGACGCGAAGTGATTGCGAAGGATCCCCGAGTTAGAATAAGCGACGTAGCCGTATCCTAAAAATAATTATACCCGACGTCTTATTTGAATTAATATGATATTAATTTAAATAATAAATTAAATAATGTTGTAAATAATAATTAAAGTGTTAGATAACACTTTGATTATGTAAGAAAAATACTTACAATAATTATTTGGAATTAATTGGGATGCTGAAATGGGTTTTTGGTGAACAAATAGAGTTTTCGGTGGGGGTGGGGATGTGGGTGATTTCAGTTGGAGCTTGAAGATTTGAAGATCTTGTTAAATGTTCTTGGTGTTCTAGGTGTGTTCTTGGTAAAGTAATGAAAATTCAATGGAAATCTGGGAAGAATCTTATAAGTTTTGAGAGCAAAATGGGAAGTGTATTCGATGGAAAAGTGGGAAAATGAATTGTGTGTTCGATTATACCTACATATATAAGAGGTTGAATTCGGTCTTAATGGGCCTTAAGCTCATGATTTTGGCCACATAAGGGATGATTTCGGTTTCTAGTCAAAGGGGGGAAAGGAAATTCGGTCACACATGACCGAATTCATGTTGTATCTAGAATATATGGACCGAATTCTATTTGTTTTTAATATCTTATGACCGAATTCTAATTGTTTCCAATATGTTGGGACCGAATTCACTTTGTTTCTTAATATCTTAGGACCGAAAATACATATATGGAGTTTTATTTTATGTTTTAAACTTAAACTTTTATCTTATGATGTCATATATTAGCTTAACTTAATAAAGCTTTCAACCCATGCTTAGATACAAGTTTATACACATGCCCTAAAGGCTATAAATGAAACACTGCAACATGGATTAAAATGTGTTTTCACTTGCACTTGGTTAGGGTTGAGGCTTTGTTGGGTCTAAAATTTCTCAGTTGTGACATTTTCCCCCCGTTATAGGGAATTTCGTCCCGAAATTCGAATTTTGAGTGGTTACTTGGAACTAGGAAAGAGGTGGGTACTTCAGTTCCATCTAAATTTCTCGTTCTCTAGTGAATTTAGATCCTCACTTGGCATTCCAACGGATCTTTACTGTTGGGTCTGC
The DNA here is from genome assembly GCF_002870075.4 of Lactuca sativa. NCBI lineage: Eukaryota > Viridiplantae > Streptophyta > Magnoliopsida > Asterales > Asteraceae > Lactuca > Lactuca sativa. Next base: position 108,706,142 of record NC_056623.2, read on the forward strand.
TGTTATGATCGGTAGAGCGTGTGTGGGTTTAGCTTACTGGTCTATATTCATCCAAATGGTAACATGTTCACTCGTAGTCCTAAACAGCCTTTGTCCTGAAATTCATGGTAGGACTCATACCTGGTTATCTATCATCGCCTTGTGTATATGAGTCGTATATAGTTATGATTGACAAGATGGTCGGATGGGTGACTCTGCCCCAATCCACAATCAAACAAGAAACAAGAGATAGTTCGGAAACACACATCCTAAGTCTGTAGAATCTTAATGATATACCACCCTAGTGCATACACTTAACAGTGATAGGTTAACTGTATTTGTCCCTAGCCTCTATGCTTGAACTTGACTTGCTGCGTGCGTGGTATTCTCGAAAGATCTGTTGGGGATACTTTGGGAAGGGTACAGAAGATATAGTACTTCTCGCATGAGTACCTTTGGAGGTTTGAAGCGAGAGACGATTCTGAGGTTCGTATCTAGTTTGTCGTTATGAGTGACGGGAGTTTCGTTAGTCGGTCGGTTAAGGCGAGGGGTGATTTCGGTAGTACACGTGATTGGTATGGTGAGGACCAAGCCAATCCAGGTTGGATGACGTCGTCGGAACTTCTTATTGACACGCAAGTTAAGTTGGTTCGGAAAGAGTGTTTGTTAGAACGATAGTGCATCCTATGTATACGTTTCTAGTGCTTTCTTTTTTATCCTTGTTATTACTATTGCGAGCATTTCGTACAACATTAAGCGAGTATTAACAGTAGAAGTGTTCCGATGGATGGTATTGATACTTAATATTATGATCCCTACCAGGTCCATCTATAATCGCTTGTTTTCTACAAGTCATACATTATTAAGGCTGAGAAGACAGTAGATTTTGCGACTCTCCCCTAAATCCATAACCAAACAATGAACAAGAAATAATGCAGAATCATGCACTCTAAGTCTATAGGTTCTTAATTATATGTGACACTAATGTTTACACTAAGCCATTATAGCTTACCTGTAAGGGTACTTAGTTTTTATACAGAAGATGTGCTTTGTTTGGACGAGGAAGTAATTTATTGTTAGGATTTAGTTGGTAATGGTTTTTGTAAAAATTTATGTTTTAAAAATATTTTTATTTGGAAAACATATCGTTGTTCTCAAGTGGTTCCGGGATAGTCTCTCCTGCGGTAATCATCAGCACTCTTCCATCTTCACCGGAGTTCCTTATCATTGGAGAATCTCTCTTGTAGTGTCCCGTTTCGCCACACTCATAACAGGCCTGGCTTAATCCATCATATGGGTCTTGGAAGATTGGTCGTGCCGATGCCCTGTAGAAACAGATAGTGTGTCCCTTCCTGAGGCAGATCTTGCAATGCATCTTCCGGCACACATCGGTGTGATGGAGGCTACACTTATTACATTTCAGGAGGGTTGCAGCATATCGACTACCGGGTGCTGGAGTGGCGGGTGTTGTGGCAGCGTGAACCGCAACAATTTGTTGTCCATTTGAGGGCTCTTATTTTTATTGTCTTTTCTTCTTGCTCCCCAATTTTTGCTTATAGTCACTCCCCTTGGTTGGCTCTGACACAGGGGTCATTATGCCTTGGCGGACTCCATGGTCTACAAGTGTTCGTGCTAGATGTTTGGCACTGTCGAACGTAAGGGGTTTTGTTGCTATCATGTTTCCTTGGATTGGAGGAGGTAGTCCCCAAATGTATCTCTCTACCTTCCTTCTCTCCGAGGTAACCATCCAGGGGCATAATGCAGCTAAACCGTTGAATCTGTTGGTGTAGGCTACTATGTCTGAGCCTGTCATGTTAAGGTTCCACAGCTCTTGCTCTAGCTTTTGTATCTGGCCCCTCGGTCACTACTCTTCCATCATTAACTCCTTTAGATTCTCCCAGCCCATCGCTTTTCCCACTGGTAGGGTCAGTGACTTGACATGGCTATTCCACCATCTTAGGGCTCTTTCAGAGAGGATGCAGGAAAAAACTTCACTTTTCTCCCTTCTGGGCACGCGCATAGCTCAAAAATTGACTCTGTTTTCTCGAACAATCGAATTAGGGAGATGACTCCCCCACTCCCATCAAAGTATTTGGGTTTGCAATTCATGAAGTCTTTATACGAACACTCCTTTGGGTGTCCGCGGCTTTCCCCGTGGGTAGAATGGTTAGCGCCACTACCCGCTCCGCTGGTACCACTTGCATGGATTTGTGTCATGACAGTTGTCACTGTGGTTGTTACTACAGCCTAAAAGACAACTGGGTCATATTGTGGAGGTGGTGGCGGTAGTGTTGGTGGTGCATTGTTTTTGTTTTTGTTTTTGTGCAACTTCTTTGGTGGCATCTTTCTGCCATAAGGTTTAAAAGATGAAACGAGGGTAAGCCTTTAGTGGTGGTTACAAGTCGAGTGTTATTTGAATCTAAGTTATCTTAGTTCTGAGTGTATCATGTTCTGACTTTTGAAAGCAATTCATAACAGAGGTCTATGTATAATAGAGTTATGAATTTTTAGTAGTAATCACCTTTTAAGTTAAATCCTATGATATGGTTTACTGTTGCTAGTTGTTACTGAAGTGGCGATAAGCCTAACACATAATGTGAGTAGCGTAATCACTGAATCACTAAGTTTATGTTAATTGGTTAATTATTAGTGTGAAACATAAGACACTCTACCACCTCACACGCCTTGCGAGTGGTTTCCTCTGTTCTTTGTCCTAGTTATGATTTCCCTGGTTTCAGCTGTGGGAATTTGTTGTCTCTCGAATTTCCTATGGTTTTCTTGTTGTCTGTAGGTGTGTTGAATCCTTACTCTGTAATGCTTCGGGTTTTATCACTGATCTCTATCACTTCATGATGGATGGTCTGACTCCGAATGTTTGAGCGAGCCTCTCATGCTTGCTCCTGATCGGGTATAGGTCCTCAGTGATTTCTCTAGTTCTTTACTCCTCGTATGATCCCCTCTCGGAATCCTCCTTATGAATTCTTTATTGTTCCTCCCTGAATCTTTTGTTGACTGTTGTAGTGGAGTGGTTATACCTATCTATGTTGTTTTTGCGAGAATGGGAATGTCTAAAGCATCTTATGAGATTAAGTAAAACATTTCTAAAGAAATTTTTATGGTGATCCTTATCGGTCCTCCTATAATCACGCAGTGTATGCAAGTTGTACATAACCAATATCAAATAGACTTTCGAATAAGTGATCCTACACTAAAACCACAACAAAAAAAGAACAACGAGAGTAAAGATCACAAATTCTAATTCTATAAAATCTCAATTATATATAACCCTGGGAGCATACACTTCGCAATTATAGACTTGCCAGTAGGGGTCTTTTAGTTTTCACATAAGTTAGTTACAGTGCCTAAAATACTCCTATAGTATTTTAATTGTATGTTTGATTGTAGAGTTTCTTGGTATATGGACTTGGTGAGTTTTTAGACTTGTTGTTATCTTATAGTACCATAAAATACTCCTATAGTATTTTAGACTTTTATGTTTGGTTCTAGTAGTCCTTTTTATATAGAGGGTTGGCAAGTTTTAGACTTGTCGCAACACCACAATCACTCCCAAACACATGTTGGTCGTATCTAAAATAAATATAGTTCATCAGGCTATATTTATCCCAGATATGATTACATAACTGCCTAGGTTTGACTGTAGTGTCCAACATCTAAATGCTTATGTTTTGTTCTTCTTGTGATACTGGTTCTAGTATGAATGTTTGTTCGTATACTTCTCCTAAAATACTTATATTCTAAAATTATACATTTGGTGAGAGCACTTCGGCCCCATTGTATTTATAGTTGTATATTTTTATGGGTTGATATACTGAATTCACTATAAACAATGCTCTAATGCCAATCTGTTACACCCCCAAACCAGAATAGCTAAAACGTACGGGGGCGGAGGACGGCATGTACAGTATCACAACAATTGAATAATAGTAATCAAAGTAACAACAACCATTGTATTAATAATATATAGTTTACATTGTATTTAAGTAACATATGATTGACTCCAAAAGGAATCAGCAAAATAAAGACTTGAAGCTACTATGCTCCGTCTTCTAGGAACCTATGTGTGTACATGTCTACTAGTGTCCTGAGAATACAAGTGGTTTTGAAAGTGTCAGCATTAAAGTTGGTGAGTTCATAAGCATTTTGTTTTAGAAAACAGGTTCTTTGTAAAACATGATGTGTTTCTCCAGAAAATCCTATATTTTCTTATGTGATGAATGATAAGTAAAATGAATCGTACTAGTTCCTTCTACGAGTACTTAGTGCATACAATTTATATACAATCCAGATCGAACAGACAATCGATTTTGTGGTTCTGCCCTAAGTCTACAACCAAACAAGGAACAGACAATGAGGTGGAAACCACACATTCCACTGCATGTTGGATCCTCATTTTGTATAACCCTAACGTATTCACTAAGTACTTTCGGAGTTAACTGTAATGGTCATTTAAGATGTGATGAATGTGTTCCTTTAGAGAATCCTATATTTTCTTTGTAAGAAATAAGATAAAACCAATTCCTTCTATGACTACATAGTTTATACTAACTATATATAAACCAATATCAAACGGACAGTTGATTGTGTGGATCTTCCCTAATCCCACAACCAAACAAGGAACAGGAAATGAGGCGGAAACCACACATTCCACTACCTATTTGATATTCTTCATATATAACCTTGATGTATAAACTAAGGAATTATAGAATTAACAATGATTGTTCGTAAGTTAAATGGTAAACAGTTTGCTTGTAAAAATAACAATATATAACCTTGATGTATAAACTAAGGAATTATAGAATTAACAATGATTGTTCGTAAGTTAAATGGTAAACAGTTTGCTTGTAAAAATAACAATGTTTATCCTGGAAAATCCTATATTTTCCATAAAAGTGAATTGTTATCTCTAATGTTCCAAAACTGAAAAGTACCAGTATTTATCCATACTTAAGTTGATAATGACTAACTTTATTATTAAATAAAGCTAGCCGAAAACGTGTTAGTGCTATGTAAACTGGAAGTGATGTTAATACCCTACTTTGATCACTTAGTACATACGAGCTATAGAAGTCTAGATCGAACAGACAGTCGATTGGGTGAATCTGCCTTAAGCCCACAACCAAACAAGGAACAAGAATTAAGGCAGAAATCACACATTTCACTAGATGTCTGATGTTAATTTCATATCACCCTAATGTATATACTAAGTAATCACATAGTTGCTAACCCTGAAGACTGTTTGATAAGTATATTATTACGTGAACGAGTCGTTGTTTTATCAATGTGAGTTCTTATAACCATACTGATTGACGGATAACCTGGTACAACGTTCTTCGGACATCGTTATCGTTAATGACGTTTGTCATCCATAATGACTGTAGCTAATAGTCAGGTAGTGGCATTGTCAATCCCATATAGATCTATACACAAACCCACGCTCTCCCTTCAGGAGACTCTGGTTCATAAGACTAGACTTCCCTAGGCACTTAGGTAAGTACTCGAAGACAAGTCTCACAATTTTGTTCCTTTAATGAATTCACGAATAATACACTGAAAACCTTTTTGTAAATAATGTGTAACTTTGTAGAAGTAGTTCGTTTGTTCCAGAAACCATACTTAAAATAGTTTATATGTTTGTTTCTGTCTTAATAACTAAACTTGTAAAATAGTTTCCTGTGGTGTAAAAATTGCTATGACTTAAGATATTTTATAGTTTAATCGCAATGATGTTTGACTTATTTAGCAATTTCATGTTCAAAAGCATGTTAACGGTAAGAAAATATAATAAGCAAAATTATATTTTTTTAAACACAAGATTTATTGTGTTTTACTTGTATTCACCCCCCCCCCCCCCCCCCCCCGAAAAAAACATTGAAAAACGGTAAAAACTTAGGGGTATAACTTACCTCAAATGTGTGTGCTAATTCGGATGCGAAGTGATTGCGAAGGATCCCCGGGTTAGAATACGCGACGTAGCCGTATCCTAAAAATAATTATACCCGACGTCCTATTTAAATTAATATGATATTAATTTAAATAATAAATTAAATAATGTTGTAAATAATAGTTAAAGTGTTAGATAACACTTTCATTATGTAAGAAAAATACTTACAATAATTATTTGGAATTAATTGGGATGTTGAAATGGGTTTTTGGTGAACAAATAGAGTTTTCGGTGGGGGTGTGGGTGATTTCAGTTGGAGCTTGAAGATTTGAAGATCTTGTTGAACGTTCTTGGTGCTCTAGGTGTGTTCTTGGTAAAGTAATGTAAATTCGAAGGAAATATGGGTAGAATCTTATGAGTTTTGAGAGCAAAATGGGAAGTGTATTTGGTGGAAAAGTGGGAAAATGAATTGTGTGTTCGGTTATACATACATATATAAGAGGTTGAATTCGGTCTTAATGGGCCTTAAGCTCATGATTCCGGCCACATAATGGATTATTTCGGTTTCTAGTCAAAGGGGGAAAAGGAAATTCAGTCACACATCGACCGAACACACCATTTGATCATTAGTTTCCAAACCGAATTCTTGTTGCTTTTGATTTCCATGACCGAATTCATGTTGTTTCTAGAATATATGGACCGAATTCTATTTGTTTTTAATATCTTATGACTGAATTCTAATTGTTTCCAATATGTTCGGACCGAATTCACTTTGTTTCTTAATATCTTAGGATCGAAAACACATATATGGGGTTTTATATTATGTTTTAAACTTAAACTTTTATCTTATGATGTCATATATTAGCTTAAATTAATAAAGCTTTCAACCCATGCTTAGATACAAGTTTATAAACATGCCCTAAAGGTTATAGATGAAACACTGCAACATGGATTGCATTGTGTTTTCACCTGCACTTGGTTAAGGTTGAGGCTTTGCTGGGTCTAAAATTTCCCAGTTGAGACACCTTGAGATGTATTGTGGCAATCAGATAAAAGAAGTAGGGATAAGTAACAAAAACAAAAATGGAGTAACAAGAAGATGAAAAACTCAAAATCAGATATGAAAAGAAAGGCATAATCTTATTCTGATGACTTTAATCGAGCATCTTTCAGGCATTCTTTCAATTTTCACAAGTAGGGGTGCAAACGAGTCAAGCTACTCGGGATCGGCTCGTTAAAATCTCGACTTGAAATTGGTTTTAAATGAGCCCGAGCCGAGCTCGAGCTTAATATTAATTTCGTTTATTAAACGAGCTCGAGCTCGAGCCTCTGTCACTAAGCTTGATTAGGCTCGCGAGCCTTTATATAATATAATTTCTTATTATTTTCATATATTAAAATAAAAACATATTAATTTGGGAAATTATGAATTTCGGGTATTAGTAAACCAGCTTAAGCCGACCTTATGCTTATTTATGCACATCAAACGAAAAAAGAGCCGAGCCCGAGCCCGAGCTCAAGCCGAGCTCAGTAAAAGAAAGTGTGAATCGTGCCGAGCCTGGTCAGGCTTGGCTCGTTTGCACCTGTATTCACAAGTACTAGAAATTATAAAATACTCAAATTCAATATTGAATAAACTTTTACAAATACTTCAACTTAATCAAAATAATAAAACGGTAGATATAAGAGTATTACTAGAAATAATGCTTGAGTTCATGCTTGTCCAAAACTTGCAATATTGAGACTAATTGGGAAAACATTCTGAGAGCATCCCAAATCATCGACTATTCCGATTAGTCTATTTTTTGCCACCATCTGTAAGCATGGAGGCATCAGGTGGATGGTAGGCGACATATGTTATCTGGCGTGGTGTTGTCGATGAAAATCGATGGACTGTGATAATGGATGGAACCGAACGGAGAAAATGACAATGCTGATGGAGGTTGTAGCTCTGATGGAGATGGTGATCTATTTGTGGCAGAGTGTCGGCAGAGGGTAGCAGCTCCTCAGAGAAGGGTTGGAGCAGAGTTTTGGAAATGGTGGCGATGTGAGGTGAGGCGTAAGAAGAAGAACAATATACAATTAGGGTTTTAAATTCCTTAGTTACCTAAAGTAAAGGATTAATTAAATATTTCTTTAATTATCAAAATTAATTATTAGGTGAAATTACAATTATGCTCTTATTTAGGTTTTTAAAATGATTGATCTATATTGATTCCTATATCCACAAAATAAATAGTTAGAATACTTGAACATATATATATATATATATATATATATATATATATATATATATATATATATATATATATATATATATATATATATATATATATATACACACTAACCGTTTACCCGCGCTAAGCGACAGGTACAAATAGTTTTTTTAGAAATTAGTTCTAGAGTCAATTAGTCCTTTTGCGATAATAGTTACTATATGTAAACAATTATTATTAAAAGTGATGATAGTAGAAATGAAATCAATAAGAATTAAAATTCTTATTAAATTAAAAGTTGGAATTCTTTTCAAATCTGCATTAACACATCCTTTATTAATTTGTTTTATTATTTGTTTGTTTCATGAAATCAATATATTTTATTAGTTTGTTTCATTATTTGTTTGTGTTTTTTCATATATAATAATATTTATAAAAGATTTTATGCAATAGGTATCATTAAAGGAAGGAATTATCAACATTATAAATTATATTATTGATAAACCATTTTTAAGTTGTAAAATCTCACATTGTATTAATATGCTCTTTTCCAATAGTTGTTGAATATAATTAAGTGTCCATAGTGATGCACCACATTTCTCGAAACATTAATCATATTCATAAAGTAAAGTCATGACGCAATTTTAATCCTAATTTGAATCTAGATCTTTTTAAATTAGTTTAAAATTAACATGCATTTTACATACTAACAGACGTATTATAAAACACAAAAATTCCTCAAAATATGTACAACTTAACAAAAAACATGGAAGATATCAAAGAACTATAAAATCAACCAGCGATTACTTAACATTAAGTTTTTGCAAACAATTACATGGAAGAAAATCAAACAAATACAAATAATCTATTACAAACATTAAAATTAAATTGTTATTACTTTTATACCAACAAAACGTATTGTTTTGTTATCATCACTTGTTAATGCAATGATATAAATTAACTAATTTTGTTAATATTATTTGCGGTCTCTATTTTTTGCTAAGATTTGTCACAATGAGTAATATCCCCATATCCCTTGTTTAATAAAAAAAAATTGCTAAGACATACCAAAATAATCGATTGTCACAACATTCGCTTTTAATAACAAAATAAATGGGTCCAATCCCAACAGCCCCAAAAACAGCAACATACATTGGGAAGTTGCAAAAAACAACAGCATACTTTAGGTCTTATACAAACAAAAGTCAAAAATAGCATGGGTCTTTAATCTCTCTGTGATTCAAATAGGTACCTTCATTAGATAGTATGGAGGAGATTTTGACTCGTGATCTTTTCCATGTTGTGGATTTTGTTGAGATATTGGGTTTGTTGCGAGGATGCCACCTAGAACACATGCACTTTTGGTCCCCTGGTTGAAATGCTTAGTATGTTGTAAGGATCCACAGGTTAAAACGAACGAAATAGAAAAGAGAAGGGAAAATGGTCATTTAGCATAGTCTTAATTGATGTGTTGTTTAGTTAAACTATCCGGGGACCAAAAGTACAATTGTAATTAATCATCTCGCCTTATATATCAAGTAAGCATATCATTAACAAGTATTTGTTGAATGTATTAAACTCATATATTTCCATAACCTAAACAGATCCTACAATTTGCACCATAGTTGACCTATATGCTAAAGCTAAAATCAAATCTAGTTGATCTGAGCAACAAAATGAAAGAGCCACAAACACACCTAATATATTCAAGCAGCCAAAAAAATTTGCACGGTGTGTATGTACGCATAAATGAAATAAATCCAGAAAAAAAAGATGAAGAAATCGAACCATGTAGAGTGTTGCAGGAACATTGGTTTCAGATATACAGAGAAGTGATGAGGGAAGTGGTTGGAAACAAAAGGGGCAGATCCAGATAAGGGTAGAGAAGTCGATGTGGTAGAAAGTGTTGACGACGGCGAAGGATGTCTTACATCGGAGAGGTGATCAAGGTTTGAAAGGTGAGAATGAATCGAAGAGATCAAGATGGCGATGGTAGATGGAGAAGATGAACGTGAGGAGACAATGTAGTTAACATGGGTTTAAGGTATAGCCGACGTAGAGGTGGTGGATTTCAGGGGTATATGGTTGTTAGAGATGGTGGCGACCACCGTCTCTAGGGTGGTGATGGCGGTGGACACAATGATTAATGGCGTGTAGAAAATATTTTTCCGTCCATGTTCTTGTTCCTGTTCATGTGTTCGATTTCATTTTTGCACCTCCATTCAGCATCGGATAGAAACAGTCAGTGTGATAGAGGTGAGTGATCGGTGGCTACTCGATGGTGGTGAGAAAGAGAAACGGTGGCGGTTGTCGTGGCTTGCGACATTGGCAACGCAACGCCATGAATGAGATGCTATATAACATTGATTTAACCGGGTTTTGACCAATTCAATTTGCTAAAAGTGAGGATTGTTTGTTCAAATTTGACTGCTTAACTTGTTTATCTAATAAGATTTGTAATCCATAAAGTTGTTTTACATAATACTTTAAGGATTGTACCTCTTAATTGAGCATTTGAAGATAAATGCTTTTTAAGGTATATATATATATATATATATATATATATATATATATATATATATATATATATATATATATATATATATATATATATATATATATATATATATATATATATATATATATATATATATATATATATATAAAAGAATGAGTTTGTCACATGTTCTTCTCTTATTTAATTTGCCACATGTCATTTTGTCATAATTTAGAGATATATTTATTTTCCACTTGTCATTTATTTCATTTTCGATTTCTAATATATTATTAATTAGTTTCCATAAATTAAACTTACCATAATGATATTAATTTCAAATTTTAAATTTTAAATTTCAATTTTAATTTTAAATAAATTTACAATTTAAACCTTTATGTTTAAAATTTTGTTATAATTAACCTGTTTAGTATACGGGTCTGATAACTAAACAATAATTTTAATTTATTTATTTTTTGCATGTTTTTTTTTCTCATAATTTTTATTTATTTCAAATTTCAAATTCAAATAAACTTCTCATTTAATCGTTCTATTTAACATTTTGTTTTAATCAACCCGTATAATATACGGGTTTCACAACTAGTATATATATATATATATATATATATATATATATATATATATATATATATACTAATAAAAGAGTAGTCCTTTTGTCAAGTGTCATACTATTAGAACTCCTAATTAATATGATGACACTTGTCATTCTATTAATTCTCTATTTTAAATTCATTAAACCTCCTAATTAATGTGATGTTATTTGTCAATCTATTTATTCTTTATTTTAAATATAAATTTTAAATTTTATATTATTGTTTTCATTAGTTCACAAATAAAAAGAATCTAATATATATGATAAATTAATTCCACATATTTATTTGAATCAATAATTATAATTTTACATAACTAATAAAAAAATCTCTTAATTAATAATGTATTTAAAATTTTATATAAAATAATTGATTAATAATTTTGAATTTTTTTACTATGAATGTTTAATTAATTTTGTAACCGTGGTTTCCACGGGTTATAAAGTAGTATATATATATATATATATATATATATATATATATATATATATATATATATATATATATATATATATATATATATATATATATATATGGGAGAGTTCAATTGAGAAAAAAAAAGTTGGGAATGGGAGAATCATTCTCAGCCACTCATTTATTTTTGCCGCAAAAGTCTCCGTCGTACCAGCGGAAATGGGAAAAGAATAGACATGTGTTTTCTAACAAAATATGTTTCCTTAAACTATGCTAAACATTACCTTAATATATACAAAAACATAGTGTTTTTCGTTTTTTATTTTTAAGAGGCTATTTTTATCGAAAAATTATTTTAAATATACCAAAATTCATGATTTTTTATTCTCTACAAATAGACATCCATATTGATATAGTTTTAAAATAAAATAAAAAATTTATTTTTTTATATTTTCAGCTATCGTTATTCATAAGTGAATAAAAATGAATCAAGTTTTTTCTATACTATATTCGTTATTCACTTATGAATAAAAACTATAATTAATTTTTTTTACATTTTAAGTATCATTCATATATGAATATAGCATATACTAAACATAGTATACTCATATTTAAATATTTGACGATTCATTCACTTGTGAATATTACATAGTATATTCACTTGTGAATATTATATGGTATATTCACTTATAAATATTAGATAATATTTTCATATATGAATATTATATAGTATTACATGTATATCATATGTGAATATTACATAGTATATTCACTTGTGAATATTAGATTATATATTCACTTATGAATATTACACAGTATATTCACATAAGAATATTACAACGTGTTTTCACAAATATATATAATTTTTATACGTTATTCACATATGAATAACATACAGACTTGCATATTCATTTTTTTGTTTTAATAATCATATACAAATTCAAGTGAGAAAACATATTCATATATGAATATAACGTGGTAATTTAGTTTATGCATTTCATCGAACAGTTGGAGTGCATACAAGTTAACTATTTTAAAAATGTTAAAAACATCAAGTTATCAACTCCAAATCATCATATACTTCCGATTTCGACTTCAGATGCGACACCCATGTCTAATCGATTTCTTATTTTGATTTTGATTTCCAAAAATCCGATTGGGAACCTGTGAGTACCGATTCTGAAGCCTTCAATGTCGACCGTGACTGCGAGTCCAGAACTTCGATTCCAGTTTCATGAACAACGAAGAAATTCCGATTCCAACTGATTTCGTTTGCGAATCTGGGAAATTCCAGTTCCAAACTTTAACAAATCGATTAAATTGATGAATTTGAGTTGTGAATTTGTCTTGAACGACGAACCTCCCAGCTACAAATATTGATGATTGATTAACACCAGATGACATTGATGATGGTTTAGTTGAAGAAATTTGGATGATTGTTGAAGGTTGGAGGAGAAATTTTGAGGATACATGAACTGTTATCGAATTCTCTATAGTTACACATTTGACATTGAAGGTTATTAACATATTTACAAGTTTGCCACCGTGTCTTTTTATGCTTAGATAAATGAGTTGCTGAGAATGATTCCCCCATTCTCAACCTTTTTTATTTTCTCAACTGAACCCACCTCTCTCTCTCTCTCTCTCTCTCTCTCTCTATATATATATATATATATATATATATATATATATATATATATATATATATATATAGGGTAATGGAGCCTATAATTAGGGTAACACTATGATATTGGTAACTGACACCACCGTCTTCATGTTGACTCCTCCGTCTCCACTGGCCACTATCGGCTTCTTTAACTCCACACACATTTCCGGACCACCATCATCACTAGCCGAATTCTACCATCTTCCATTCAACTCTTGCTCAGCATATTTCAAGATGAAATTACAGACAAAAATGACACATGAATATACGTTCACCATTTACACTCCTAATTTTATTCCTTTGTTTTTAGTGCTAATTCCTCTCTTACACTGTGAGTTTTCATTATTTAGAAAGTCATGGAAACATCTTTTTATATTTACCCTATATTTTATTTGCGTCGATAATGATATTGCTGTAATTTTTTATTAATTGCGATGATTAATACATATTATTTGTGATGAAAAATAAATGTTTTTTTTTTCATTCGTAACAATTCATTGCAGCTTAGATTCATTTTTTTATAAGTTTAGGTAATTGTCCATGTCATAGAACATGATTAGGAGAAGAAAGACAAAAACAAAAACATATTGAATTTCATATTTTATCTATTTGAGTTCCATTCACAATGAATTTCATATTATCACATAATGAACAGGTTCAGTAAACCCATTCTTTGAATTAATTTCATACTCATGATAATAAGAATTCTTTAACAATATTCAAAACCATTCTTCGAGAATATTTATATTATCCTACTTGCAAAATGATATGTTTTTATAGTTATTAGACTCTAAGTAATATTCTTTAAAATAAAGTATAGTTTTTATTCTCTAAGTAATATTCTGTCTTATTTAATGTTTACTTCACTCTATCAGAATTTATGGTTCAACTTTATGTATTCTCTCAGAATATCCAAAGTGATAACATCTTTTTAACTATTTTAAATTTTGTTGTATTTTTGTGATAGGAATGGCTAGAAGAATATGTTGAAGATGTGATAGGAATAACTTAAAGAATGGATAATAGATTGGTTACACTCACAGTTTAAGAATGTTGTTATTTTTTAAGAATGTTATTCATTTTTGTTGATATTTTTTAGAATACGTATAATTATATTAAAATGTATAAGACTATTAGTCAGTAAGAATATATATGTATTTTTATTTAAGTTAAGATATATAAGAATATATTACAATTTTGTTATTCTTCAACTGGGGATTCAAGAATCTGTAATTCTTCAATAGTATTCTAATAGAATAAAATTATGAAAGAACATCAATCTAACAAAAAAACATTCTAACAGAATAAAATCGGTTATTTTTATAAATTACGTTAGAATTAAAATTGAATTAATTTAAAAAATTCATGTTTTTAAAACTAGTTGAATTAAATATCCCTAAAAATCTGAAAATTTTCTTTTCTAAATATATTTAATTGTCCAAAGTAGCCTTTTGTTGAAATTTATGTGATTATATGGTACATGTTATCCAATTTTAATATCACAGACTCTCAGATCATGATCATATATTATATTCCAGCCGTTGGTCTAGATTTGTACATACGAGTATACAATAGATGTTAGGAACATTTTGAACCTAGCCCTATATATATATATATATATATATATATATATATATATATATATATATATATATATATATATATATATATATATATATATATATATATATATATATATATATATATATATATATATATATATATATATATATATATATATCAGTTATTTACTTCATATCTTTTTTGAACTCTTTTTCTTATTTTCCACATTTTCACAACTATTCTCTTTTTTTCTTTTTAAAATATTCTATTTACTAACTCTTCACATAGGAAAACAACTAAACTAGCAAGAATAATAATTAATTGTTTTTATATTACTATATCGCATGACTTTTTTTTGAAATTTATTGAAGTTATCAGAGTCTCAAAGGCCACCAGTAGAGTCCATAACTTAATCCCATGAAATAAAATTTAACTTACCCTGATCAAAGTCATTTTGTGTCAGGTGAAATATATTTAACATCCCTCGGGGGTTTTAAAATGAATTTCAAAGGTCACAGATGACTCCACTTATGAATTGTTACTTTAATATTTAAATAAGACAAAAACAACACATAACTTGGAAACTCGACTTCAATTATTTTGACCAAGGAATTTTCAAAGGGTTTGTTTTCAATCAAATTCGCAAAACATATTGTAACCTTCAAACCAACAAATAACTATTTACTCATAATTCTTTTTTTTTTCTAAAACATAGAAAATCCACAAATAACATACATATCATCTAAATATAACATTAGACTCACTTCAATTTCATAACACACATATAAGTGTCAAGAATTGCAAATATTAATTGTTGTGGAGATCTATTGTGATGCATAATATAATCGCAACATAAAGTGTTCATGCCCACGTCGTAGAAGACATAGAATTAGAACATCTTTGTGAATCTTAAAATTTGACTTGAATCATGTTGATTAGATGCTAGTGTCATCCCTCGTGTAAGCTCTATCTCCTACTAGAAAATCAGTAAAACTGTAAACACACTTCAAAAAGGTTGACTCACCTTACACTTAGCCTTTGCCAATTTTCTTTCAAAAGACTATTCAAGCAACCTAAGCATTGAAGTGAATGACATCATACTAACTGGGCTTAAATTATCTATAAAGATCTAAAATACTTAATAGAAAACTAATCCAGAAAACCAAATTCCAGAGACAAGTTTAAAACATAAAAACACAAACAGAAGAATAAAATGAATTTTTTAAAAGAAAAGACAACCAAAAAAGGGATAAAAGTAAAATAAACCAATCACTTATCATTTGATATCTCATGAACTCCAGATGGTCCTTCTCCTATGTCATCATCTAGTTTTTTGGGAAATGAGTATTCTCTTGTGAACCACTCTCGATTCATTAATGCTTCAAGAGAATTACCAACCCATTACCTCTTTGTAAACTCTTTCATGTTAACCTCCTCTCTCTTACAATTCTCATTCTCAAATTTCTTTTTCTCATTCTTCTTTGGCTTAACCGACCTTTAAACAATACCTTCAACATGAATTTTTACCATGTTATCTTTTCTTCATACACCTTCATACCAACCAAAAATCCCAGACCCTTTTGCTTCGTTCCAAACTCAATAATTTTTGTATCACCCTACCTTTTAATATACCATAAGAATTGGTTAAATGCTTGATCAAGTGTCTATCACACATTGGGCTTTCAGGCTTGGCTTCCATTATTCTTTATCCAAGATAAAGTGTCAATTGTTATGGAAGATTCAAATATGAGATTGGCTTTAGTAGTGGCACATTAGAAACAAATCATTAGTGGAGACTCTCAGCCCATCTCGTTGATGAGCAATAGAAGATGTGATCAAACAATGGAGTAAGTAATGTATATGTGATCAAGTAAAAGTCTCAGTAGATGAATAGGCATCACATGGTCCACTAGAAATTGCATTTCATGTTGCTAAAAATAGTGTCACAGACATAACAGTTGGTAATATTACTATTGAAAGCACGGTCCTTTTGGTTTACATGCAATGACATATTTAAGCACTAATTGATATGAGAGTTTATTGGAGATCTAGTTTGTTAATATATTAGTGTTTAATAAATTAATAGAAACTTGTATAGCTCAAAAGGTTTAAGTGTAAAGATTTAAAAGTCAAATATGATACATAATTACTTAGTGACCAAGTAACTATCCCATAAGGATTCTAGAGCCTCCCCTGTTGCAAATATAGGTGCCTAGAACCGGATTTGACACTCTTCCAAAACCCTAAATTTGGCTGACCTCTCCTCACTCTCATAACCCCAACATATTCTAGCGTTTGTTGTGCGTCTTTGTAGACCTTGTGACGCATCTAAAGAACAAAACCATAATCGTTTAGGGTTTAGTGTTTGGTCGATTTAGAAGTTTTTCAAGTTTGTTGATATGCTTCTTTAGTGCGCTATAAGAGATGAATCGTACTTTGAATTCTACACATTTATTCAATTGGCGAAAACAAGGACAAAAACTCTAATTGTTATCTTTATATAATTGTTCTTAGTTGCATTAGATATGATTACAATTGTGATCCTTTTTTGGTTTGTGGGATTTTATTTCTTTGTTTCGAACGTGCCTTTATGGCATGTTTGTATCCCATACCTCATCAATGGTATCATAGCCTCTACCTCAAGTCTTATGCACTTCTTATTTCCATTCTGATTTCTATAATCTTGTTTGCATGACATTGATTGATTGAATCAACAATGTACTTTAGAAGTTTTAAATTAACTATTTTAATCACTGAAAATCAAACTAGGTTTTGAAGTAGAAATTGTTTCTATCTTGGGATCACCACACATCTCCTATGTGTTTATGGCACGCCCATAGGGAAAACTTCGTAACCCTAATTGATGTTTTTGACGTGAACCTTCAAGTTTTATGACACGTCTGGAAATGTTTACATAATCCAAAAAAAATCATAACCGAGTATGTTGGTCACTAAATGCATTGCCTCAAAAATATTAACCATGCAAATCTGAAGTTTGTACAAATATTGATTATCTTGTTGTTTTTTAGTTTGAATTCTATAAATCTAATTATTAAGATAAATATATGAAATTATTTCTTAGATAGTGTCTTGCATGTGAGATAATAGAAACAATCGTACGTCAAACTTGCTTTCAAATCTATGGTTATTAGTTTAATCTAAAAATTATAATCCATGTTCAAAATGATTGTTTGTTTTGAATTATATGGATTTGATACACTAAGCTTCGACTTAACATATGTGTTGATTGTGTGTTTTCGTTTGTTTTTTGTGAAATGTATGTCATATTGTTTTATTATGAAATATGTAACTGTCCTTTAAAATGTAATAGTTTATTTAGGAAAATTGTACTAGAATAGAATTTATGTAATATAATGAAGACCGAAGATACAGGTTGAGAATCAAGGAGTTTAGAGTCTCATGGCATTCGAACAAACATCAAGAATTGCTAGCTAAACGAATAGGAGCTTTAAAGTGTCATTTTGTCCTTAGCATGACCATGTCTTCCATTTGATGACTCATTGGAGAGATGCATAGGATCGAGGCCAATGGTATTAATATTTATTTGTTATATGTGAATGTTTATTTTAATAGTTATTCAAAATTAGAAATTAAATATTTGTTAAAAGTTAAAAATTAAAATAAACTTTTATAGAGTTATAAAATAAGCTTAAAACTTGAATAATTTCAAGATAAATTTAAAATGTTTTAAATAATAAAGAAAATAAGTACTCATTTTATAAAAAAAACGTAAAATATATGCTACCCATAAAAACACACACCTCTTTATAATCTGTTGGCATTGGGGAGTTCATGTAGCTAACACGTCAATTGGATTGTTGTTGAGGTGATGTGATACTCGTGATAACTCAAGCGTAACTTTGGCCAGGGATCATGTGGTTTTTGCATAATTGATTTACCATTTGAGTTCATGACCCATGGAAACATTGTCATGAATTTAGATGAGCATTAAAGCGATTAAACATGCTATAAACCTAAGTCAATAAATCTTGATAAATGTAAGACTTTCATAGAGATCAAAACTGGAAAACAATTTGTTTGCCTAAGTATCTCATTGGTGTGATTACAGCAACCCTCTTTACACCATGGAATGACATATGGATCCTAGCCTTATATAAATAATTTTTCTATTGGGTAATTATTTTTCTAAGAAATTGATCAAATTAACTAAAACCTTCTTTGTTTAGATGGTTACAAACACGATCACACGTCCTCCTTCTACAATCACACCCACCTCAAACTTCTCGTTGCTCCAGTTCCTCTAAAGGGAAAAACTAACAAGAGCCAGCTACCTTGATTGGATCTGTACACTGAGAATCACTCTTAGGTATAAGAAAAAGGAGATGTTGTGGAAGAGGATGTCCCTAAGAAACTTTAACATGATGATACTAGGGAAAAGATAGATGGATTTGAGATATATCTCAACCACTCGAATGAGGTTACTTGCCTCATGTTAGCGACCATGTTCTGGGGCTCCAAAGGAACTTCGAGAACCTTAGGGCATTTGACATTAATACACAACTCAAGGAAATGTTCCAAGAGAAATCTAGGCAAGAACGATTCAACATTGTCAAGTCCCCACTAGGATGCAAGGTTCAAGAGGGAACTTTTGTCATTATGGACATTCTGAAAATGAAGTCATACATTGATAGACTAGAGCGTCTTTGTGTTTCATTACCTTAGGTGTTGCTGACGATATTGTACCCAAATCGATAGCCAGTTCGTATCATCAATTCATTATGAATAATAATATAAAAAGTTTAGAAAAGATATTGATAGAGATACATATCATTTTGAAAGTAACTAAGTCTAGTATGGTTAAGCCTTGTAGAGATATCTCTATAACTTTGATTATGACTATTAGGGAGGGTGGTATCAAAATAAAGAAGACTTCTTATCCCAAAGGTAAGGGAAAGGGTAAAGTTGTACGGTCCAAATCGATCCCTATAAAGAAGGTCGATTCTGACATAGCACCTACAAGCAACCCTAATGAGGCCATCAGCTTCTACTTCCAACACAAGGGACATTGGAAATGTAGTTGTCGAAAGTCCATGGAGGACGTTAATAAGAATAAATCTAATAAGTTTGGCACCTTAAGTAATTTTATGATTAAATTCCATAGTACTTCAACTTTTAGTTCTTGTATCCTTAACATAGGATGTGGTACTCATATTTCTATGACATGTAGTGACTAAAGGAAAGTAGAAGTTGGGGAATAGGGATCTCAACCTAATGATGGGAAAAATAAACAAAACTATCATTACAAGGATTACAGATTTTGAGCTCGTGCTTTGTAATGGGTTTTCAATTAGTTTGTTAGATTGATGCTATTTTCCTGATATGGCAAGAAATATTATATCCTTTCTTGCATTGTATCAAAATGGTTTTCAGTTTGGTTTTGATAATGGAAGTGTTTTAGTTTTCAGAAATAATGATCTTTTCTTTAAAGCTAATCCACACAATTGCATTGATGAAACATTCAAATCTCAACTATCATAGCATTTTTATTCCTAATCATGTAGTATATGAACAATTTACAATGTTAACGGATGACGACATTGGTTTTAAATTCCTAAAAATTAAAGATATCACATATTTTCTTAAAAAATGAAAAGGGATAGGGTAATGAATGTACCTTTGTATTCCTAGTGATAATTTACCAAAGTTTTCATAAAATTCAAAAGGTCAACTTGTTTTGTTGATTATGGTTATACATGTATGTAAAATAGAAATATATATAAATCATTATAACAACCATTTAATGTGTTGGTATCATTATACTATAACCCAAGAGAGTTGATTAAATTAATGACCCGGATTATGGAATATCATTGTATGACATGTTGGTTAATTTGCATCATTTTAAAGAAAACTAAACAAAAATTTAGGATGTGAAAAAATAGACTTTTGTGTGTATGATATATATGAAATTGTGTAAAAATGAAGATTAGAGTTGAAACATTATTTGCACATTTTCTTATAAATTTAAAGTTATAAAATAGTTTAACATATATATATATATATATATATATATATATATATATATATATATATATATATATATATATAAACTAGTTGTGAGACCCATATATTAGATTGGTTAATTTAAAAAAAAAGTTAAATATAAATGTCAAAATATTTGACAACTTTCAATTTATAAGAAAATTAAAAAAAATGCATTATTATAATTGAAATGTTTTTATCCTTTAAATTTAAATAAATAAACAAAAGAACTAATGAGGTTTAATTTGAAAATTGTGATATTAAAATGTGACTTAATTAATTAAATTGATATTCATTTATTATTAAATTTATTGCAATTATTATATTAAGTGAAATTTAATAAAATAGAAAAACGCATAAAATGACATATGAAAATAAAATTAAATCAAAATAACCACAAAATAACATTTGATAAATTGAATGAGTGTGACATGTGACAAAAAAAACATTCATTTATTTGAGTGTATATATATATATATATATATATATATATATATATATATATATATATATATATATATATATATATATATATATATATATATATATATATATATATATATATATATATATATATAGACACACACACTCAATACAAATTGAGTCATTAAGTGGTCTTAGTTGTATGTCTTAGTGTATATGGCTAGTGGGGCCACCTCCAGTTAATGATTTAGTATATACGATTGAGTCATGTGTTCAAGCCTCCTGCTCCCTCACCATTCTTTTCATTTGGTTTTATAAGATACTGATGCGATACGTGAAGTCCATAAAAATGAATGGTCAACTTTCTAACCGGTGAATGAAACGGAGAAATCAGGAGAGAGAGAAAAGGTAAAATGGATAAATTATCAAGATACAACAAATTTATAAGCTAAAAGAGGAGAAAATTGTATTTAAAGTGATACCGTAAAAGTGCTTTAAACTTAAGGTTTTATTGTGAATTTTCATTTAAGGGGAACGTAGGAACCATAAAAAAAAGGTAAAATATCTAATATTAACAAGCTTCCTAATAATGTAATACCAAAACGGATAAATTTCGTACAAAAGAAAAAGTCGACCTTTTTTGTGAATGAAAACATTTTATAATTGACAAACATGTATTTAGCTTATATCGGTGACCGATAAAAAAACTTAATTGAAAAAAAACCGTAAACCTTGAGGCCAGTGGATCAACAATTCAACTAAGTCCAATTATTTATTAAAAATCTAATTTCTTTTAGTGCAGAGTACACGAATCATCCATCATGTAGGTATGCAGGTACCAAAATGCACGTTTAGTACTATTTTAAAAAATTAATTCAGACCGTACATCATTTGTTTAAAACATGCACGCTTAGTCCCTTGTATGTAATTTGGTTGTGATTTTAGTCTGTGCCATATATAAAATAACCATAATGTCTTTATGTATTTCTTTTCCAATTAATTTTATGTTATTATTGATATATATATATATATATATATATATATATATATATATATATATATATATATATATATATATATAGGGTATATATATATGGCTAGGTTATAATGTGGATGAACAACTATTGTACGGACGTATGGATAATGTTATTTTATGAGAATTACTAATAGAATATGTAGTTTAGTAATGTGAATACGTTGAATCTCCCATAACTATTGTCATTTTAATGGATTCTTATTAATTCTAATTCATTTTTGTTCTCTTGCATCGTTTTTCACTAATTTTTGTTCTCTTGCATCGTTTTTCACTAACTTTCATTTTTACAAAATACGACTCAATAAACATCCTGATACTATTCTGACAGAATAAGAATAATTAAAAAAATCTATAATAACCTTATAGACGATTTAATTAGTGAAAATGCATAATAATTACAATAATTATATAAGATTGAACGTATTCATATTATCAAACAACGTATTTTCTTTGTCATTCTCACATAATAACATTGTCCACACGTCCACACAATAGATGTCAATCCATATTTGAACCTAGCTCTTATATATATATATATATATATATATATATATATATATATATATATATATATATATATATATATATATATATATATATATATGGTCCCACTTCATACCTATCCCCACTTTCTTTTAGTGTATATTCTCTCTAAATTTTTCAAAAACCCTAAAACCATTCCTCTTTAAGCCACCACCGGTGGATACTCTACAGTGAACCCTCTTTCTACATTCATCATCATCTCCACAACAACCATCGTTTTACATTTCGACCACTTTCACAAATACCATGACTGTTTTCACCTATATGTTGCCACCGATCCCCAAAGCAACGGTCTAAGATCGTTGTTGCCAACTGTACTTACATCCGTCACCATCTCCAGATCGACATCGGCTAGTGTTTTAATAGATCAAGTTGTGAGTCAATAAGTTTTAGACTAAAGAAGAATGAGGAGAAGTTGATTACATAGTTGGTTTCCAGAATCCAACATTGATTCTACTTCGTCTCCTATCTTAATCTTTTTCTTCTCTGATCTCTTTCTCTCTAAATGTAGATCTGCACAATGTTCAAATCTTCTTCCTTCTTTACCTAAACTACCACTATTCTCTTCTTTTATCAACCTCGGAAGCATCTTCATATCACCTATCAAGAGGAACATTTCCGACATGTTTCAGAACTAAATGCAGATCTGAGATACTAGTGGTGGAGCATGAAGTTTTATTGTTTGATTTCCTTTTAGTAGAGATTTTCTCGATTTCTTTTTACATGTCATTTTGAATCTTTATTGAAGGAGATTACTTCAAAATGAAAATATATCCTGCAAAGACTATGTGAGGCCCTGATTCTTGTGCTCACTGAGGGATTGGATAACTTTGTGGTTTACTTTGACGCTTCCATTTTGGGTTTGAGAGTTGTTCTTATGTAGAGGGTTCACATGATTGCTTATACTTCAAGGCAGCTAAAGCCTCATGAGGCGAACTACCCCACACATGATTTGGAGTTGGGGGTCGTAGTGTTTGCCCTCAAGATCTGGATACATTATATGTATGGAATTCGGTGTGCGATCTACACTGATCAGAAGACTTTGAGGTATTTGATGGATTAGTCAAATCTGAACCTCCCTTTTTTTGATATAAAAGAGAGAGGTGCCCTGAAATAAATATTTGTTCCGATGGAACCTTCTTTTATGCCATAGATTGGCAGCGGAGATGGTTAAATGTGTTAAAGGATTACAATTGCGGGATCCTGTACCACCCTGGGAAGGCTAATGTGGTGGATGATGCCTTGAGCCGCAAAGCCATATGTTCGTCTATCCTAGATATCTATTCGAGGATGACTATCATCTTTCTTTTGTTGGTTTTGATCAAGGAAGCTCAGATTAAGGGTTTGAAAAAGGAGAACAAGAAAGCCGAGCGGATTAGGGGGAAATTCTCTTGTTTTTCTAGAACATCCGAGGATTGTTGATTCGGTATGGTAGAGTTTGGGTCCCGGTATCAGGTGGGGTAAGATAGACGGTTCTTGAGGAGGCGCATAAGTCAAAGTTTTCTATCCATCTAGGGGCCACAAAGATGTATAAGAATTTACGGTTGAACTATTGGTGGACTTGTATGAAGAGGGAGATAGCTTGGTTTGCTGAGCGATGCCTGACTTGCAGGAAAGTCAAGGCCGAGCTGAGAGACCCCATAGCAAGATGCAACCTTTAGACATTCCCATGTAAAAGTGGGAGGAGATCACGATGAATTTCATCAGAAAATTGTCGAGGACGGAACGTGATCACTGTGGAAAGACTGACCAAGAGTGTACATTTCATTCTGATTGTCGAGAGCATATCCATAGAGAAGTTAGCTGTCATTTATGTCCGGGTGGTGGCGGTTAGGCACGGGGTTCCAGTTTCGGTGGTCTCGGACTGGGATGTTTGTTTCACACCCAGTTTTTGGAGGAAGTTCCATGCAGATTTGGGTACTC
Organism: Lactuca sativa; assembly: GCF_002870075.4. NCBI lineage: Eukaryota > Viridiplantae > Streptophyta > Magnoliopsida > Asterales > Asteraceae > Lactuca > Lactuca sativa. The sequence goes on from NC_056623.2 coordinate 108,730,936, forward strand.
AGTTGCATTTCAGTACAACATACCACCCTCAGAACGATGTCCAGAGTGAGAAGACGATCTAGATGCTCGAGGATATGCTCCGGGCTTGTGTGTTGGATTCTGGAGGAAGTTGGGACACTTACCTTCCACTGGCCGAGTTATCCTACAACAACATTTACCATGCCGATATTGACCGACCTCCATGCGAGATGTTGTATGGGAGAAGGTACAGTACCCTGTTTCATTAGGGGGAGGACAGACATCGATTCATGGGGACTACATAAGTTGTACTCAAGACCACATAGTTGATTTAGCTGTTGTGCGACAGGTTGCAAGTCACACAAATCCGGCAGAAGAGCTATGACGATCGGCGGCGTTCGAACCTTTAGTTTCAGGTAGGAGACTTTGTGCTTCTGATGGTATCACCTTGGAAAGGTTGTTTGATTAGGTGTCTAATCTCATAACTATAATTGGTATAAAATTGAATTAATAGTCGTAATCTCCTTTTAGGTTGCCCTCAAACCTGACAATTGAATAGGATAATTGTTAGAGAGAGAACAATGATTTATTAATTTATTACTTGGTTAATAAATTAATTAGAAATCAAAATAAATGATTTATTAATGTATTATGGAAATAATATATTAATTAGAAATCATAATGTTTAATTAATATTTAATCAAAAATTAATTTGGAATTAATTTTGGGATTAAAGGAATTAATTGAAACTACAGGGACTAAAGATGAAAATGTTTAATAGTTGGGCATTGAGCATTCTAGAACCTCTCTATGGTAAGGGGGAACAAAATCTAGATGCTCCTAGGGTTTCCTTGGGCTCTAAGGGTGCCTTGGATGCCTTAGGGAGGAAGTTAAGGGATTAGGTTTATCTTGGATACACCTGCCTAATCCAATACCTTCCTAACACCTATATAAACCCTACTAAAGGTTTAATTTTGGCTAACCCTTGATTCCAAGTGCCTTTGGCCAAAATTTTGATCTTCCCTTCTCTCTCTCTCTCTCTCTCTCTACTCATGTGATCATTTATCAAATTTGGTTTTCATTGTGTTCTTCTATCTCGTTGTTTCGGTTTTGTGTTTAATAAATGTTTATTTTTTAATTCCTGTTAGTATGATAATGTCGCTAGGGTTTAATCATTCCAGTTAATCAGTTAATAGAATCTGTAATTGCTCTTATTAACCGGTAATAGGTAACAAGTATCATACTGGTTTCATGTTAGGATTTAACTCTAGTATAAACTAAAATTTCATACATTTATGCTTCTGAGCTTGTGAGAAGTATTTGGTATTTTTGGGAATTTTATACAGATCTTAATGCAACTTTTCGGAATTTAATATAGAGCTGGTTTAATTATTATTAGAAAAATTTAGGGTTAACAAAAGAGCTTGTTTTGCTTAATTTAATTAGGTAAAAAAGATTATACTAGAGTTTGTTAGTTTTTCTCAATACCAGCTTTGATAGCATTCATTTTGAATATCCATATTTGAGCTGATTGCATGATTAGGAAAGTCACTGCAGAGTTGAATTGATTTTTGTAACTGATTTCATTTAGTTAACTTCACTACAAATTTTCGTGTTAGTTTTAAATAAAAAACCACCATTTTACATTTTTCTATTTTAATGACTAGTATGTGCCTTATGCAATGAGGCATTAACCATTAGGCTGTGTCCCTAAGGATTCGACCCTTCTTCCTCGTGTTACCCATTAGTGCAACTAGCAGTGATAATTTATTTGCATAAATCATATGTGAAATCGGTTTAGCATGTATATTGTGAATTGTACTAGAATAGATTTGCTATAGAGTGTAAATAGATTGAGCTGTTACTCCCTGTAAGGTCCTGAAACGGATCTTACCAGTGATTAATTAGCAAACACAATCAATTAACAATAAAGAACAAGTAGAATTGAGAATGTACAAGCTTGCACACACTTTTCTATTAGGAATAACGTCTGGTACAACTTGTGGTTACAGTAACCGTGAACTCTGAGGCATCAACAACTGACAAAAGACCTAGCACACCTCTATTTTTACTGAAACTGGGCCGACCTTGGTTTTACGGCCGTAAACTCATTGTCGGGCCGTAAACTACACACAATCTACCAAACGCTATCAATTGACTCAAAAGAACCTATTACATAGAAAGCCTAGACCAAAACATTAATTAGACCCTTCAGTCTCCCCCTTGGTTTGGTGCTAGCTTGAAGTCAATCTTTGTCCACGGTCATCACATCGTCCAGCCCCATAGCTCCATTCCACATCTGCTTATTTATGATCTCAGCAACCATAGTGGTGTATTATTTCGCGGCAAACTCAAATATCTCCTCAGCAATCTGAATTTGAAAATGGCTCAAATGATGAATGTCCCATTTTCTAAACTGGAACAAATCCCTTCTGTCATACAAACGAATGCACCCCTCCTTTAGTTTGAAGTTAGTTGCTTGCTGATTATCCGTTGGGTTTGAGAATAGGGATTGAGATAGCTCTAAAAGATCCACCCTGGTCTAAGAGTTAAAATCATGAAAATCCTTGTAGAGCTCTGTATTGCCGCTCTTTCTGCGAACAATACACATTTTCAGGGGATCATGAAAACCCCAAGATATGATACCTGACCGATCACCATACGTGTCTCTAAACCTTACGGCTTCGAGATCCGTAACAATGATTGTGGATTGATTTCCTGGTGCATTCTTATCGGAACTCCTCTTGAACAAGATTTGTCCCTTCTTGGTAGCTTTCTCTTGTTTATCTCGAATAATCTCTGAAATATGTGGAGCATGAGTAGGCACTTTTTCAAACCGATTCACCACTCGAGAAGTCTGAGCAGTTGGCATGGCAATGGAATGAGCTTGGGAGTGAAGATCGATTCTATGCTCATCAGCGGATGTCTTATACTTATCACCAAAATCTTCTTCAAGCTTCTTCTTGAGATTAAAGTAGCTGGAGGTCAAAAGATTGAAATGATCTTGGAGCTCAGAGATTTTCCTGGACTTGATTTCATTATCTTCTTGGAGATCAGAAACTTGAAGCTTCATATTCGAATTCTAATTCAAAAGATCTTCAACTTGGATGCTGAGCTCAATGTTTTTCTGATCCAGCACATTCACTCTTTTCTGGAGTTCATCGATCACGGAGTCATCTTCTCTTGGCTGACCTTCACTAAAAGCAATCTCTTTGCCCTAAGAAGAGAGTGCATCAGCTTGTTCTTGAGCAAGATGTTGGGCCAAGCGCACAGAGGCTGCATTAAGATCAGTTCTTGGAGGAGAGAATCCTGGTGGAATAGAGGAACCACCGGCTTCAAGGAATGTTCTAGAGACTTCACGTAAAGGTTCTGAAGTCACAATAGCAGGAGTGTTAGTTGGAGTAAAAGGCAAGCCCTGAGACAAACTAGACTCCAGATTCTTGAACCTAGAATCTCGTCGTCTTCTTTTGGACGGAGGCTGCAATGTCTGGTCGGTTGAGAAATCACCCTGAAGTGGCTTAGATGTAGGTGAAGCAACATCAATGGGAGGAATCCATGACACTGTCACCATTGGAATTGAAGAGATAGCCACTTATTCTGTAGTAATGGGAGTTGACTCGGGAGCGTCTTCCGATTCCCTACTCTCCGTTTTCGTGTGAGCAACATCACTGAGATTATCTAGCAGTGAGTTGAGGTTGACGTTTGACAAAAATCATCATTAGTTCCAAAATTCGTTGGAATCTCATCTCTGTCGAAACCTGTGAGATCAAGGTCTTCAAATTGATTAGGCTCAGCAGCGTTCTTAGAAGACCCTTCATTATAATCTCCTTCAACATTGACATTTTGTAGGTCATGCTCCTCTGCAACTGACACAGCAGGAGCAGCAGTTTCCTCTCCTTCTTGATCCGACACGGTGATCACATCTCCTTCTGAGATCACCTTTTTTGATGAAGTATGCTTCGAAGAAATTTTGTGACGTTGGGATCAAAGTTGTTGGACAACCTTATTCTACTTGTCAGTACCCTTATTTTCACATCTTCGTATGATCGATCGCCAGTATTGTGGTCTAGTTAAACACGAAACATTTGTGACATAATTTTGGACAATTTACCAATAACATGACATTTTAGCCCTTATTCTTAAGTAAATTTCTTAGGGACCATTTAGCTGACGACAACCAGGGATATTGTTGTCCACCTAAATTGAGCAGCGAGATCTACAGACAATTTGTACGTGTTCAGTTTTAAATGTACTAGAACGTGTTTCCCGCTTCCTGATATGCTTTAGCCATCAAGAACTTCCAGAATACTCCTTACACTGGGTGAGCAGACAATTATTAAGAGAGAAGATAGATTTAGAATGCATATGTTGTACATCCAGGTCGGATCTTTTCCAATCACGCAAAGGATGGAACATATGACTAACTGAAGTTTTTAGAGGGATTGAGAAGAGAATGGTGCATATACTGTGTACCAGGTCGGATTTTGAGTCATGCAAAGGAGACAGTATACAGCTAACAGATAGAAAGAATTGCATAAAGAGAAGATACAGAGAGATAGAATTGCATATGTTACAGTCCAGGTCGGATCTATCGATCACGCAAAGGAGGCAACATATGGCTAACAGTTAGAGAGAAAGAAAATAACTTTCTATAGACCTAATTTTTCTGAATTCCCTAGTCACCCCATCAAACCGGAATTAAGGACAGAATCCGCACATCGAGAAAAAGTGAATCCACAGTTCTAGATACAGGTTCTTTAGTGTGACCAGTAGATTCCTGTGTATATCTCCTGCTCAACCTATCCGTGCGTCGTATTGTCATGCTAAACGGATCTAACTAGGTCAATGTTTGTCAAGTCCTTGAATGACTTAAGTTTTCACTCTTCCTAGTCAAGTCCAATTAAAATCTTTCGTGCCTACCAGCGCATCGAGCACAGAGCGTTGACAATTTAACTTAGGTACGTTACGCAGATTCAGATTGCCTGTTATCACTTGCTAATATCATTTCCCGTCACAACACCTACAAACAAGACTATCAGCAATATTTTCAATTTTCTGGATTTTTTTTATTGTTTTTGGATTTTTTAAATTTTTATTGTATTTGGATTTTGTGATTATTTCTCCCCCTAAATTTGTGCATGGGTGAGAATAAAAGTAAGGAATAATAAAATGCGCAAATTTAAATTAACATACCTACAGAAACAAAATTAAATTTAAAAGGTGTTGAAGAATTACGAAAATAAAATAAAATAAAAAATAGAAAAACTTAATCCTCAAAACGAATCATTTTCAGAAATCCCACAAGCACTTTGAAACGAGCTTTGTTAAAAGGCTTAGTGAACAGATCCGCTACATTATTAGCAGTGGGAACCTGTTCCAGCCGGATTAGTGAACGTTTATAACAGTCTCTGATGAAATGAATTTTTATATCGATGTGCTTGGTTTTAGAATGTTGGACTGGATTTTTGGCAATTTGAATTGCGGCCTCATTATCACAGTAAATGGGGTTTCTAAGTAATTCAAACCGTAGTCCAACAGCTGATGTTGGATCCAGATCACTTGAGAACAACAGGCAAATGCAGCAACGTATTCCGCCTCCGCTGTTGAGGTTGAGACAGTGTGTTGCTTTTTGCACTGCCATGACACTAGTCTGTCACCAAGATATTGCCACCCTCCTGAAGTAGATTTCCTGTCAAGTTCACAGCCTCCATAATTATTGTCAGCAAAAGCATATAAATCAAATTCAGAATTCTTCGGATACCAAGGACCCAATTTTGGGCTACCTTTGATATACCGAAAAATTCTTTCGATAGCAATAAGATGTGAAAGTTTAGGATTAGCCTGATATCGTACGCATTGACAAACTGCAAACATTATGTCAGGTCGGCTTGCGGTAAGATACATCAACGATCTGATCATCGATCTGTAGTGAGTCCGATCTACGGATTCGCCATCAGGATCTGGAGTCAGAAGAGGTCTTTCAGCCATTGGTGTCGATGCAGATTTAGCGTCGTGAAACCCGAACTTCTCAAGAATATCCTCCACGTACTTGGCTTGATGTAGCAGGATCCTGGTTGAATTTTGTTTGACCTGAAGCCCTAAAAACATGGTCATCTCCCCCAATGAACTCATTCCGAACCTCTTTTTCATTACACCTTCGAATTCCTTGCAAAGCTGCGGACTAGTTGACCCAAAGATATTGTCGTCAACATAGATTTGAACTAGAATTTGATCATTACCGACATGCTTGATAAACAAAGTTTGATCGATAATGCCACGAGAGTATCCATGCTCGAGCAAATGTCTTATTAGAGTCGCATACCATGCTCGAGGAGCTTGATGTAATCCATATAATGCTTTGTCCAGCTTGTAGACATGATTAGGAAACTTTGAGTCAACAAACCCAGGGGGTTGATCACCGTAGATTTCTTCCTTCACCTTGCCATACAAGAAGGCAGTCTTGACGTCCATTTGGTAAACGGTGAAGTTCATGTGAGAGGCATATGCTAGGAAGATACGAATAGCCTCCAAGCGAGCTACTGGAGCATAAACTTCAGTGTAATCAAGACCCTCGACTTGTCGAAAACCGCGAACCACCAATCTAGCTTTATTTTGCACTATAACCCCTGAATCATCCTGCTTGTTTTGATAGACCCATCGTGTGTCAAGAGACTTTTTGCCCTTTGGCAACTCAACCAACTTCCAAACCCCAAGTTTTTCAAATTGATGTAATTCATCATGCATTGCATCTACCCAACTGGGCTCATTCAGAGCCATTTCAACATTCTTTGGCTCTATTTGAGAGATTAAGCAAGAGTAGAGACAGGTATTGACATCTCCACTCTGACATCTGGTTTTAACGCCGTCGCCCAACTGACCAATGATGTTGTCGATCGGATGATCTCGTTGAATCCTGGAGGGTATTTCCTGGTTGATATCATTTAGCGAGACATGAAGATTGTGAATAGTGACACCTCCCTTATTTGCTGATTGAGCCGCGCCAGACGAGTCTGCCACAAAATCATTTGAAAAGTCTTCAGGAAAGAGTAACTCCATAAAAGTTGAAGTAGCAGCGGAAGTATCTTTAGATAAGAACTCTCTTTCTATAGGAGTGAGTGGTGTAGTTTCAGCATCATGAGTATCATTCTAGACTGGAGATTTCGGACTATCAGGATGTACAGATGACTCCCCCGCAGGCAAACCAGAGGACTCCCCCTCAGGCGAAGCGAAGGTCTCCCCCTCAGGCGAAGAGGATACCGTTGGAGGTCTGTAGACAACTTATTCATCTTCGTCTTCAGGAACATTCTTCGAACCAGATACAGATCCAGATGAGCTACCTGAAAACACATTTATGGATTTGAACAGAGATGTGTACTCGAACAACCAATCTGGACCTACTCGAGCATCCGTCTGATTTTCTTCCAACCAGTGCACGTCATAAGTTTCTACAACTTGCTTTGTCTTCTTATTATAGACCCTATAAGCGGTACGAGCAACATACCCTACGAAGTAATAATCATCGGCTTTTACATTAAACTTCGGGTTGGACTCTAAGTGAAGAAGGGTGCAAGGGCAACCAAATACGCAGAAATGACTGACTGAAGGCTTGTGACCATAAAGAATCTCATACGGGATCTTCATTTGATCTTTGTTGATCAACACACGATTCTGAACATAGCAAAAAGTTTTTATCGCCTCGGCCCAAAAGAAAACTGGAAGTTTGGAGTCACACAGCATCGTCCTTGCAACGTCTTTTAAGGTTCTGTTTCTCCTCTCAGCAACATCATTTTGTTGGGGCGTGTGAGCGGAGCTGTATTGACGCATAATACCCTTTTCTACGCCAAAATGATCGAGTACAGAATTCTTAAACTCTGTTCTGTTGTCGGTACGAAGCGCCTTCACCTGGTTGTTAGTTTGGTTTTCAATCAACACAATGAATTTCTTAATTAGATCAGCAACTCTAGCTTTGTTGGATAGAAAGAAAACCCACGTAAAATGAGAGAAATCATCAATCAAAACCAGACAATATGAATTTCTGTTGATGCTGAGAACATTTACTGGTCCAAATAGATCCATATGTAGCAATTGAAGCACCTGACTAATTGAGTTGACCTGTTTTGGGAGGTGTGGTTTTCTATGATGCTTACCTTGGGCACATGACACAGACTTCTCAAACGTGATAATGTCCTTGACAGGAAAACCACGAATGATCTCATTCTTTGCAAGACGATTCAAGTTCTTGGCGTTATCATGACCGAGTCTTCGGTGCCAAAACATTGCATTTTGTTCGGAGATCTTTGAAAAGAGGCACGTAACTTGTTCTGGTAGATTGTTATTCATATCTATGATGTAAGCATTCCCATCCCTTTTAGATTTCACAAGAATCCACTCTTCTGGGATCACAAAGCCTGACTTGAGAATCATACATTCTTTTTTGGTGAAATGTGTAGAATAGTCTTTGTCACATATTTGAGACACACTCAACAAACTATGCTTCAATTCGGGAGCAAAGTTGACATTCTCGAAACTCAACACCCCATTTGTGACGGCTCCTCTTTGAGTGATTTTACCACCATCTCCACTCGCAAAATAGATATACCCCTATTAAAAGATTGAATGTTGTGCAGTTGGACGATATCTCCTGTCATATGCCGGGAGCAGCCGTTGTCGACGAACCAAGGTTTGACGACATTCCCCCACAACTATCCCTACAAAATGTGCGGGTTTATTTAGATTTGGGGACCCAGGTCATTATTTTCCTGGGTTGTCCCGATGCCTTTTCAGGTCTATTATCATTTAAAGACTTTTCAGAGGACACTGATGATGGATTGGAAGCTAATTTGGGCAACCATTGATAATTAGGTTTTCTAACAGTCCCAGGTGGTTTTGAAATCAGATTTTTGTCAGTTTGATTGAAGCACTTGGGTTTTCTACCAGAATTGGTTGAAGACCCACTGCTTCTTCTTAACGAAATCGACCTTGGCTTGGCCATGCTCGGTTTTGGCAAACTGCTTGGGACTTTGTTATGAAAGAACTTTTTATGCTTTTGAAAAACAACCCGTTTTCTACTCTGATCATCCTTCCAATCATCTTTCCGAGAACGATTTCTAGAGGACTTTCTAGTTAAAGACCTTCCTCTGAATTCGTTCTCTCCTCTTGGTGACTCAAAATGTACAAACATTCGATTTGGACAATTCCTAGCTATATGACCACCAATACCACAATTGAAACAAATCGGTTTGTTATTGTTATAACTTGTGCTACATTGTTCAGATTTGTTTTCCATACCAACACCCTTGCTTCTCTCACATGAACAAGAATAAGAATTAGGTTGTGAGACAACTGAGGGTGCATTAGATGGAGTGTCTTGTGAAACTAGTGGTTTTTCAATATTATCATTACAAACATTAGAATTGCCAACCACATTATTCAAAACAGTATCAGACACTTTAAAACCATTCAAAACAGTATCAAAAAATGTAGAAACATCACAAAAAACATTGTCACTTGCAACATCAGAAAATTTATTGTCTTTATTTAAAACTAAAACTTCAGGTTCAGACTCAGTTTTATTTTCAGAAACAGATCATTCAACCTCGTGCTTTGACTGATTCAAGGATTGATCTGCAGGAGAAGTAGAAATGCTGGTACTTTCAACATTAATAAATCCTCCTGAAACAAAACCAGACGGCTTGCCATAAACCATGAATGGTTCATTGGTAATCTCTTCTTTGGACAAGGGTTGAAGCTGATATGAATGATCGAAAGGAGGAGACACTTGATTATACCCTAGACCCTTTGATTGATTTCGTTTAAATTGCATGCAGTGGTCTATCATATTGGCAACTACCTCACTCGATACATCATATTTTCGAAAATCAGAATCAGCAGTTTCAAATTTGCCCTTTAATGATTCAATTTCAGCCACTAGTTCAACGTTAGTTTCTTTATGTAGTCATAATTTTCGCATTTATTACTATAGTCTTCCTAAAGTCTCCGAATGTCCTTTATTTTAGATTCTAACTGGGCCTTAAGAGGTTTTTGTCCTTTTCTAAGTTCATAACCTTCATACCTAAGGTCCCCTACTTCCCTTTTTAGTAAGTCATTATGTTCATGACGAATCTTAAGGTTCTCTACTTCTCTACCTAGTGTCTCAATTTCCTCATGCATAATTTTAACATAATCAATACAAGCTTGAGAGCATGAGGGTAGACTTACCTCATTTTTATTAGGTTCATGAGAAGAAGATACCATCAATGCGAACTGCAGCTCCATCATTTGATATTCTGCTGCAACAATCTCTGTTGGAGCATCATCACCAACCTGTGCCAAATGGGCATTTTCAGGTCCATATATGTTCAGGGCCTGCATCTGATCCTCCCAGTCAAACGATTGCACAACCATGGCCTTCTCGTTGTTGACCTGAGCACCGCTTCAGCTGTTCCTAACTGCAACCATTGTCCGATCATTATTCAATCTTCTATCTGGCTATGGACACTCACGAGCAAAATGTCCTGGCTCGTGGCAGTTGAAACAACGCATCTTTCCCTTGCTGAACCCAACCTTCTTATCAGCACTCATCCCGCATTTGTTCTTTCTGGTATTCTTGGCAAACTGTTTCGCCCTGAAAACTGGCATGGCAATTTGCCATGTGATATCCATCTCTTCTACATCTTCAGGGTGAATCTGATCAAGATTGGCAAATGACAATTGGGACAGAAGATCTCCAGCTACAAGTGCATTGTAGCAGTCGACAAGCCCTGTAGCAAGAGCGAGATTTTCATCACCCTCCTTTCCTTTTGATGAGGAAGCCACATTGGAGGAAGAAGCAGCTTGAGTAACCATGAACGATTGGTTCTGAGAGAGAGGCATGGTTGATGCAGCAGGAAGAGAAGAAGCTGATGGAGTGGAAAATGACTGAACCTGAGCTTGCTGACCAGCAAAAGATTGGCCGGAAGAAGAAAAAGTAAGAGATGAAAGAGCATTGTTAGAAGAGGTCCCAAGGTTTGCATCTGAGTATGAATTCACATGGTTTATCTTTCGCTGCTTGTCATCAATATCACAGGCCTTGATGATTGTCAACACTTCAGCAAGAGAGAGCCGACTTAGATCCTTAGTATTCTTTATAACAACTACATTCATGTCCCAAGACTTTGGGAGAGCATTCAGTAGCTTCTTGTTTATCTCAGACTTGGGGTAAAAGATCCCGGCTACAATCATTTCAGTGGTAAGAGATGTGAATCGCTACAGCTGTGCTTCAAGAGTTTCTCCAAGAACGTAGTTGAACATGTTGAACCGTTGTCGCATCATATCTTGGCGACTCTCCTTCATATCTTCATTCCCTTCATAAACCTCGATTAGGGCTTCCCACAAAGCCTTAGCAGAAGTGTACTCCCTAAAACTTTGGACTATGTCCGAATATAGGGCCATGGTAAGAGTAGCCAAAGCCCTTTCTTGCTCTTCGACCTTCTCAAAGTCTTCATATGTGTAATTCTCAATCTTCTTTTCAACCACTTGCCCTGCAACAGTGGTGGTTATTATGACAGGATCTTTTATGATGCTTCTGCAGGTTTTGAAGTCCTTCATCTTGATGTACTTTTCAATCCTATACGTCCATTCAGGGAAACCTTCAATGAACAACAATCTAGGAATTCGAGTGGTTCTACTTATTACAGAGTCCATCTCGTGGTGGTGTGTTTGACTTTGAGAATCCATTAATATTAAATAGAAATTAAATAATTTAAGAATAAATTAAGTTTCTGGTCAAACACAAGTTCACAGTCAATGTAGGTTTGCAACCGTAAACTATGTTCACGGTTAGAGAAGAGTTTGCGGCCGTAAAATCTGTTCACGGTCGTAAGGTGTTTCTGGTCTAAGTTCACAGTCCAAGAATCTAAGTTGCCGGTTGATGAAAAATCCTTATTCACGGCCAAAGAACCAAGTTCATGGTTCAAGAACTGATGGGAGTTTGCGGCCATAACCTAAGTTTACGGCCGTAAGCTATGGCCGTAATCTCCCAGAAACTTGAGAAAAACGTAGTTTTAAATGAAGCTTGAAACCCTTTCGCAGCAAACACCAACTTCAGTCGCAAACAAATAAGAACAAGGTTAAAGATCGATTGTAGAATGCTTTTGATGCTGTTTTTGCTCTGATACCAATTGTAAGGTCCTGAAATGGATCTTACCAGTGATCAATTAGCAAACACAATCAATTAACAATAAAGAACAAGTAGAATTGAGAATGAACAAGCTTGCACACACTTTTCTATTAGGAATAACGTCTGGTACAACTTGTGGTTACAGTAGCCGTGAAATCTGTGGCATCAACAACTTACAAAAGACCTAGCACACCTCTATTTATACTGGACCTGGGTCGGCCTTGGGTTTACGGCCGTAAACTCATTGTTGGGCCGTAAACTACACATAATCTACGAAAAGCTATCAATTGACTCAAAAGAACCTATTATATAGAAAGCCTAGACCAAACCACTAATTAGACCCTTCACTCCCACAATCCTGGGAAAATTTATTGGTACTCATTAGTAAGAGTGCTTAGATATTTAAAGCATACAATGCACTATGAATTGAATTATACATGATATCATCATATCCTTGAAGGATATTGTGATGCAAATTGGATTTCTATTAACACTTCAAAGGCAAAGTTCACAAGTTTCTATGTGTTCACTCTTGGTAGAGCTACTATCTCTTGGAAATTATCTAAGCAAACTATGAATACTCATTTAACAATGGAAGAAAAGGTTTTTTCTTTAGATAAAGTTGTTGAAGAATCCGCATGGCTTAAAAGCTTCCTAGAATGCATTCCTTTGTGGCCTAAGCCAATTACTAGTATTGATATACATTGTGATAGTATGGTTGCTCTCACTAGAGCAAAAATCAGATACACAATGGCAACTTGGGACAAATTTGGTGCAAACATATTACATTAAGAGACTTGTTGAAAAATGGAATAATTTTCATTAGTTACAAAAAGTTAAAGGAAAATATAGTTGATCCTTTGACAAAAGACCTTAGTAGAGAGCTAGTTATATTGACATCGAGGGGAATGGGCTTAAATCCAACAAAATGAGTCACTAGTTGGTGGAAGCCTAACCTAGAAATACTGGAGATCCCATGGTCTATGTTCAACAAGATAACTAGTTGGGGATGAATCAAAATAACACTAGCACAAAGGTATGCTCACTCCTATGATATTTATTATGTTTTTTTTTTCCATTGATGATATAGGAATGAATCTAGATTCTTAATAATGATGATAGCTTTTTATAGTTGAATTGTATGGGTGGTTCTAGATTATCATTACATTTGTGAGATAGATTTGAGGTTGCATCTTTAGGAGCTGATATATCTAAGCTCTCAAAAAGTCTGATGAAGAAAGCATTGTTGACAACCAAAATGAATGCAATGGTATGAAATGATCCATGTTTAGATATTCTATATGTGATACTTATTCTCTTGATTCTACTACCTAAAATGGTTAGTTTAAGACTCTAGTTCACTACCCACAAAGTAGATGCAAATGGTATTCACTATGAAAGGTTCTAGTTTTGCAACACCTCTTTAGATACATGTCATATCTTACTTTCTTGATTTGTATATCTAACTTCTCATATTTTCCATTCAAATATAGGGTATTGTTAGAGTTTGAATAGAAAATGTAGGGTATTGTTGGGACTTAGCTTGAGCATAAAAGCATTATCGCAGGTAAGAGAAAAAAAGAACCTTTATTAACTTTTTAAGCCTTTGTCTCTACATATTCTAAAATGGATAAAGTAAGACCAAAGGAATTTAGGCTAGGATTGTTGTATTGGGCTATTAAATTAGTCTTGGATGAAGCTTGCTATTAAATATAATTAATGGTCAAAAGAATGGTCTTGGGCCTTATGGCTCTTAGGCTCCTATTGACTAATTAATTAATTTTTATATACACATTCAGAAATTGATTTATTAATTAATAAAATCTATTAATTGTTAATTAATTGTTTGATAGTTATTTAGTAGTTAAATTCGGTTTTGAACAGGTTTGGTAGTTAGCAGTTTTTACTGTTTTTTAACAGCCTATAAATAGATGATCAATTTGCATATTAATGGCTGATCAGGTATACACAAAAATTTCACTTTCTTTCTCTCTCATTTTTTTATGAAATCAAGGAAGCATGGAGAATTTCGTTAGACTGAAAATCCTCTAGATAGATCCCTATCAGGAAATCCTCAATGTTCTTATTTTCGTACGTATGAATCTTTTGTAAACATCAACATAAGAGTATGATTTTAGAATTGTGAATCATTATATATAAATTCTATTTATAATTTGTTCAATTTGGTGGTTGATTACTTTTGTCCTAACATTGCTATACATCATGGTTTATTTTTTTTTGTTCGCTTGTTTTTTTTGTTTTTTGTTTGTTTTTTAAGTTTATAATCATTGCAAGATATTCATTTCTTATTTTTAACTTTTATTAGTTTCCAGATAATGATTTTGATTAGGATTTTGGTGGGTTCTTTGACGATGGTGTGTTAACATTCTTATTTGTAACTTATAATCTTAATTTTTAATTAGTTTGATTTAGAAATAAACTAGGAGATATGTAAGCAAACTTACATTCTTAATTATTAATTAGGTTGATTTAGAAATAAACTAAGTGATATGCACTAGGAGATATATATGGAGCTAGAAAGTCTCTTTCGATAAGCAATATGCAATACCTTCATTTTATGTAGGTATAAAGGTTCTACATTAGAATATTTCCAGCAGATTGTTTATTAGTATGTTTTAGCTTTTGTATTACTAGATTCTTATAAATATACATAAACTTTGTTGTCTATGTTTTGAACAATAATATATAATATACCAGATATTTAGAAAATATTTAGATTGATCAAATCAAATCCATAGGAGAAGTGTTGCTTTGCAGCCCATTACAAATGATTTGGCCTATTGACTTTTGTGAAAATGAATAACACATTAACAAGTGGACCCAAATGCCCAAAATGAATATGAGATAGAGACATCTGAACACACATTATTCAAATTTTGGTTTTTATCACCCATAATATGAATTATGATATCACCATATCATATGTATGTGATCAAAGAGAATATTTTTTAAAGAAGTATCTTTCATTTATTGTATTTGTCTGCAAACATAGTTATGACATGTTTTTTAACGGGAAAGCAAAATCCAGCAAGAAGCTTGAATGTTACAATAGGAAAAGGAAACAACAGCTGGTATACCAATTTGAAGGCTACACCATGATACGAATAAAATTCATAATGAATAGAACTACTGCTCGAGTATTCATTTGAACCACTTTGATCTTCTACCCAAAAATCTAAACCCCAAGAGCAGAATTAATATCCCAAATATCCCAAATATCACGACGCAAGTTATACGAAGCATTTTGTAATCAGATGGCACAATTGCAAAGATGCAATTAGCATGGTTTACGATTAATACAATCATTGAAATCTGCAATTCGCGCATCAAAGGGAAATCAACAGTGAGCATGTAAATCATGTAAACTGACATGTAGAACCCTAAGGAATTCGTAATAACAAATACAGCATATGGTGCTTGATTTCTGTGGGTACCCATAATAGCTTCTCCAGCATAGTGGTGTTTAATGGTAGGAGTACCATCATCTGCGAGTTGCGGTAAAGTACTATTGCCTGTGTCCCCCCAAAGTCCTCCAGGAGGACTAAGTGAGGTTTGATATGTTGCAGTTGTGATAAGTATAACCACCACAAGAAGGGTATTCCTAATTTCGATAGAAGAGCCTCTGAGTTTATACTCTATGAACTTGTCTAACCAATCTCTATGCGGAGAATTAGGGTTTTCAAGTTTAGTTTCTGGTAGACTTAGATTTTGACTCATGGTTATTAGGTTCTGAGAAAAGAAATCTTGCTATATTGATATATTTTACATGCAAACGCTAACAAAGAGTTTATATAAGGAAATTGTCACGCGAGGTGCATGTACGTAGACCTTGTAATTGAGTCAATTGAAGTTACAAGGAAGCTTGTAATAGGGTCCACTGAAGTTGGAAGAAGCCTCGAATGGTGTCCTCCATTAATTACGTGGTATGTTCATATTTTGCATGCTAGGTGACAATGAGCTATGACCTTTACATTCCAATGTGGTCCTCCATGCAAATAATATCAATACGTTTGTTCATGGAGATGTGAAGATATAACAACTTCCTAGGCCTTGATGTATTGTCGTTTTGTATTATTTTTTAATTGGCTGGTATTGTTGTTTTGTCTTCATTTTAGTATTACATTTTGTGATGATTTAAATTTCAATTTTGATCGATTGGGCTGCTACTGAATCCATGAATCTGCTCTTTCTTTGTATCTTCTTATTAAAAGACAAAACATAAGTAGCTGCGTAACTAAAATGTATAATAATACATCTGATAATTCTATTTCTTTGTATTTTCCCATCGAAGACAAAACAACAATAGCAGCCCAATGAAAAATGAGGACTAAACATTAATACTCCACTACAACTTCAAGTTTAATATATATTTAATTTCTTTCATATGAAATTCAAATTAAACTAGTGGAAAAGTTAGGCATTAAAAACCTTAACCAATTGTAAAAAAATAGATCGATATGTGTGAGTATCCCACGTAGGTAATTTGAAAAAAAAAATAGAGATGGGTACCCCTTATATAATGCCATTAGTCGATATTTAATAGTCATGTTAGAGGGCAGTGCCATTCAAGACCCACGAAGGGTAATTTGGGTCAATTCAAAAAGCACATAAGTACGTAGCAAGTTTAAATGCATTTCACTGCTCATATAGTTTTGATGTACACAAGTATAATCCATAGGAACATTCAACAAAATTTTTTATGTCGTATATATATATAGTCATGTAAGGATCGATTTGTAAACACAACGATAGATATTCTCTCTATAGCAAATTAGGGTTTTATATATCGTTGTTTAGTACTACGTCTTCTCTTGTTCATCAGTAACATATTTAGAGAGTAGAGTTAGGAATCTTGTAGTGAGGATCGATTTGTAAACTGTGGTGTAAAATCGAACTCGTTCTTCATTAATAAGATAACTAGTATTGTTCAAGCTGGGAGATCGATTTGTGTATTCTTTAGATGTTGTAGTAGTGAAACAATATAATAAAAGTAAGGGGAAATAAATTATAAGCCCAACGGAGTTTTCAAACCCTTCAAAAAACCTCAATTATGTTTTGTCTATTCAAGAAAATACAACGAACTTAACCTTTTGTCTAAAAAATCCCCAATTAACTTACACTTCTCATTTATGGTTAACCGGCTAATGAAAGTCAACGAATGACATGATGATGACATGTAATTAAATATCAAAAAAATGACTTATAAGACCAACAAAGTTTCAAAACTGTTCAAAAAACCTCAATCATGTTTTGTTTGTTGAAAAAAAAACCAACGAACTTATGCTTTTGTTCAATTCTCCTTAGAGACAACCAGATTCATTAGATATAACAATTAGTTGGCAAATGACATTGCATTATGTTTAATGACATAAAATAAACATCTTAAAATTGTGTAACATTCCGTTTAAATTAATTAAAATAAATAATAAACCCCGAACCCCAAGAGGTAAATTCATAATTTATGTTATTTTATAATGGCCCTAAAACCAACAATATATAGCGGAGAGTGGTTTCGGGGAGCCAAATGATATATTTTAGACTTTCGGGGGTGAAAGTGTAAATTTAGGACTTGTGTTGCAAAGGATTTTAGAAGTCAGGGGGTGTTTATGTATCATTTGGTCTTAAAATGAAAGAATTAATCGAGACAGGGGCTAAGGAGTAAATTATGGACTTCATTTGAAGAGATTTTAGGGGGCAGGTTTAAACGGTAAATATTGGATTAAGATTGAAAGAAAATGTTATGGGGAGGGACCATTTCAGCCATTATGGCAATAAGTTTGGGTGACCAGGTATTTAAGCTAACGAAACCCTAAAGCCTCGTATCATCCCCAGCCGCACCACCTTATCTCCCCGGTTTGCGGCTGCAAACCTCATGACCCCCACCACCGTTCGTTTGTTGTAGAAGCCGTAGAACCACCAGAAAAGCCGTCGCCCCATTCCTCTGCTGCCCATCGCCAAGCTCCGCTATAAATAACCCTGCTGCCAGACGTCGCACTATGGAGTTGTGAACGACGAGTCGTTAGTCGTGAGCAGCCAGAGAGTTTCCGGTGGGCTTAACTACCATCGCTCTCTCCTCCCTGCCATTTACCGCCAAAGCCATCGCTAGCCGTTGCTGCTACCACCTTTAGCCACCCCGAAGGGCTGCCATGTTCGTGTCTCGTGTGGGTTTGATGGTGTTGCTGCTTCAAGATTGTGTGGTGTATGTTTATTGCTGTTACTAGTCGGGGGCATGTGTGTGTTTTAGGTTTTCCAGAAAACCTCTAGAAAACCACCATGGCTGCCAACCATGGTGGTTGCCGCCTCTATATTGGTTCTGCCACCCTCCACCACCACCGGTCACCACTAGGGTGGCTGTGTGTGTGTATTATTTTATGTGTGTGTGTTATTTTATGTGAGTGTGTGTGTGTGTTTGAGTATTGTTGTAAAGTTGTAATCGTGTGGAAATAATCAAAGAAAAACCCATAACCACCACCGTGAGGTGGTGGCTGCGGCCTCCTGCCGCCACCAGTCGCCGTGTTGGGTGACGGTGTGCCTCGTTTTCGTTTTGGACTCGTTTAGGATGCTTTGACAGAATGGTCCCAATGAAGCCCTAATTGACCTAAAAGCCTAAACATGTGGTTGATTGGCTAGTATTGGGTTGGAAACCCTAATTAGGGTTTGGAAAACCCTAATGTCATGAAACCCAAGATTTTGGATATATGGGCTTTGGATTGATCGGGACCGACATTAGGATCATTTAATAAATTAAAATATAAATTAATAACCGATTGTAATTAACCTAATGTCATATTGGACTTAATGGATTAAGTCCTTAACGGGTTAAGTGAGGAACAATTAACCCTAATCGTCATTTATTGGACTAAGCTGCTGTGAGCCTTGTGGGCCAAGTGGGAACATATTATCGACCAAGGAACTTATTGGGCCTTAGGATAAGACCGATTAGAGAGGCTTGGGCCTAATTTGGAAAATTGTGCCATAAATGGGCCATAATTCGGCCTTGAGGACTACTAGCTATTGGGCCATCAGAATGCCTAGTGGTTAGACTGGACTAAATGGTTCGGCCTTAAGATAAACCCATATAGAGGTTTGGGCTCAATTTGGAAAATTGGGCCATGTGTTGGGCTTTGGTCCATGGTTTGACTTTTGGGCATTTGGATCAGGCCTTGGAATGAATAAAGCTAAGTTAGGGTAAAGTAGTCTTTTACCCCAAGTATGGAGTTATGGTTATGCATTGGAACCCAATTATTAATTGGGTATTATTTGATGTTGGCAGTTCGGGAATCTGTCAACCAGCAGCTGGAGTTCATCCGCGGGACATCAGCAGTGCCAGGTGAGTTTTCTCACCATACCAATGGGTCTAAGGCACGAAGGCCGGCCCATTTTATGTTATGTGGTACACTAGTTGATATAGAGATATGCCGTATGCTAGTTGGTTATATGGTATATGCTATGTTGTTTGTCTATGTGATATTTGCATGAAATACCATGGGGGATCCCATGGCACTTGGATGTAAGACCATGTGGGGGAGCCCATGATTTTCCGGCAGGGAATATACCATGGGTTGGGCCCATGGCCATGGGTGTAAGACCATGGGGGTGTCCATAGCATCCTTATGCATGGAAATGTGGTAGAGATAGATTTTATAGCTAATGTTATGTGGCAGAGATAACTTTCATATATAATATGATATGTGGTATGTGGTAGAGATAGCTTGTATAGCTAATATGATATGTGGTATGTGGTAGAGATAGCTTGTATAGCTAATATAAAATGTGGTATGTGGTAGAAATAGCTTTGTCAGCTAATGTGATATATGTTATGTGGTAGAGATAGCTTTTATAGCTAATATGATATGTGGATTTTGTTTGGGGTATGCTCTGGGGAACTCACTAAGCTTCGTGCTTACAAGTTTGTTTATGGTTTCTGGTATCATTGTATTGGAAATGAAGAGCTCAGCTTGATCGCAGTGCATACACTCATGTTTCCGCAATATATGATTTTGGGACAAACTATGATGAATGTTTTTAATTAATCATGTTTTCGGAATGTTTGAATTTAAAGACATATACGTTTTGACTATATTGAAAAATGGAATTTTTACCCTTGATTTTTGGGTCGTTACAAGTTGGTATCAGAGTCTTAGTTTGAGGGATTCGGGTATACATTCGGGTGTGTCTGAACTCAAACTGAGGATCTATAAAGTTTTCAAAAATATTCAAAAGAAAATCTTTTAAAGGAAAAGGTTTTCTAAGACAAGAAAGGGTGTGGTACATTCAATCAACCGAGCTCGAGTAAGTTTTCCTAGAATACCCACATTTGGTATATGTTATGATTTGATTATGAATTTGTGAATCACATGCTAGTTAGGGCTATGGGAGATGCCTGTATATGTCGTATGAGCTGGTAGACTTGCATGCTAGTGCTGAGTAGTCAGCAATAGGTTGGACTGATATGTGGTGCTTGTAGCCTTGGGAATATTTGATGCTATGCCAGAATGAGAATGATTATTGGTACTAGTAACTGCTACGTTTATGCTTTTAAAATTGTATCCGGTTAGGATCTTACAGCCTTAGAATCATTGATATGGCCTTTTTTCCTGGTCCTTGTCTGGTTGTGGTCCTAGGGTAGAGTTGATTATTCGATAGTCTATTAGATCCTGTTCTGTATATAATTTGCATGCATAAGGCAGCTGACAGTGAGGATGGATGGATGTGGACAACATGGGTTGTGGTATGTGGGTCGAATGTTTTATGATAGTTTCTTGGATCGAAGTGCTACTACACGAATGTTGCTTGCTTTGTGCTTTATGGAACTCTTGAGTGATGGGAGTCAGCTACTAAGTGGATATGACGATATCCAAGAGGTGGATGGCGGGAATCATTGGGAGTTCCTTAGCAGCTGGTGGCAGGGCGAGGTTGGGAGCCTAGGGGAGCCTACGAGGTGCTTCGGTGGATATTATGATGCGGTTTGGTGGATATTTGGTGCATCAGCGGGATAGGTGACTTAGAGGATTCGGAAGGATTGTTGAGGAAAGTATGGATAGGTGTGGAAGGTAGTATGGGCCCATACTACTGAAAGCACAAGATCCATACTCGAATCAGTGAGAATCTTAGAGAATCTATGAAGCTGATGGGAAGGGGAATTCTTGGTTATGACCTGATAGTGGGGACAACTGCTTTGCCAGATGAGGATGAGCACACATGAGGGAGGACCAGGGTTTGGTCCTGGCTTCGGTGGTGAGCCAAATAGCGGGAGGACTGTCAGGAGTTTGAGTTCGCCTTGGATCTCTTGTATCAGGTGGTAAGGATTGATTGTAAGATCTATTACACTTTTCGGATTAGAGACTATGGCTTGGGGGTAGTTTGTAGCCCGGTTTAGAGCAGAGATTGTTTTATCTGTTGCAGTTTGGCCGTAGACGATTGAGTTGGTGAGTGTGCCAGGTGCGAGACCCTGAATAATATGATATCTAGAGAGAAAGAGAAAGGATTGATTGGAGCACATTGGGAAGAGGGGACCAGATCGGGTGCCTATATTGGAGGATCCTGGAAAGAGACCCAAGAGTTCTAGGGTTTTAGTAAGTGTATCTCTGGGTTTGTTGCCATGATTGTGTTTGGACTATACATTCAAACATTTTTCATATGCCATTTGCATACCGTGGGTTATGGAGTGGTTAGTGAAAAGTTGTTTTCCCTCCTTGTTGGTTTGGAGCATTCAATGTTATCTGGGTCTAGGTTTGAGATCGGTTCAGGGACATGATGCGGAAGGTCTATAGACAGGATTGGAGACTCAGCCATTGTGCTCGAGTCGGCTTTTGGAAGCACCGGGGGAAGTGGTTTACCATTGAGGTTTTGGCCTGGACATCGTTTATTTGGACTTCAAGATCTAGGTAAGGCATCATTTCAAGGCACCTGAGATTATTAGTCTCGCTGGGATTTGGGAAGTGTTTGTCAGATCTTTAGGAGTTGTGTGGCCTTTGGGGTTTGGGCCGGTAAAAGAACACTTGCACGGACAAGAAACAGGCTGTCAGCAGTTGGTTATTGAAGAGTATGAAGGATTGAGAATCCTTCAAATCTCATGTATTGTGAAGACTTAGTCGAATCTAAGAGGGGGAGAATCGCACAGATATGAGATCGGGAGGGGTTTCTCGTCCTCATCGAGAAAAATCACGGCCCAAGTGGCTAAGTGGTCTAAGGGTTGTGCGAGTTTCGAGTTTGGAGTCCATAACGACTCTATGAGTAGTGTAATCACTTAAACATAGAGTCGAGATACATAGCATAGATCATAGTACTAGTACTAAGGACTGATACGGCAAACCCTAGTTGCGGTGGGATGTGCCAGGGGGTGGTGCTGAGGAAGTAGATGCTACCTGAAGATAAGCCACCTGTCATTCTGCATCCTGGAATCGGGACTCCCACCTTACCTGCCTCATGTGGAACTCTTGGAGGACATATCGCATCTCCTGCTCCGCACGCTCAACCCTAGTCCACATCTGGCATACCTGATCCGCGGTACTCTAAGCTAGGTTGCCTGTGTTCCGTAATCGTCTCACCATGACTGGAAGGGCACGATCGGCCGGTCCTCCGTCCCTCAGGTCAAAGAACTCGCGTTACATGCCGAATGGGGGTTGTTGTCCCTGGTGTCTGCTCCACTTCCAAAGATCAATACCCTAGGGGGGTGTAGGACCAGTGGGGCCTACCCGGTAAGCAGGCACTCTAATCGGATAAGGGGGGGTGTGATGACTTCGGACTCTGCATCTGAATCACCTTCTTCGTTATCGCTGGGTTCCTCCTCTAGACTTCCTTCGGCTTCTTCCTCTATTTGGTCCACCACTGGCTCAGTAGGTCTGCCTTCGGCTTCCACCTCAAGTTCCCCTTCGGATTCTTCCTCGGGGTCTTCCTCGGGTTCCTCCTCAGGTTCCTCCTCGGATTCTTCCAACCATCCATTATTCCCCTGGTTAGGGAAATAAGGATCTCCAGGGTGATGGAAACCATCCATGTTGTCTGTGAGAGTGTATAAATATTCTAACATTATTCCTAAGACAATTATTGTATAGATTGAGCTGATGTTCTCTTCTTGGTGATAAAGGCGTAGGTTTTTAGGTTCCCTAGCCAGCACGATTTCCTCGGGACATGTGATAGTTGTACCTTGGAGGGAATGTAGTTGATCAGGCTACATCCACTCCTTGATACGACTAGGAACAGTCCTGGCTTAACCGAGATGCTAGCATTATCTTGTTTGGTTTGGTATTATGTTCTTTTTTCCTAATTCACACAAGTAAGGATGTTTTATCATTGTGTTTTACTTGTTTTGTTCAGAGTTGTGTTAGTCCCTCTTTTTGGTTTATAGTTGCATATCAATGTGTGGTTAGATATGCTAGTTCACTATAAACAGAGCTCTGATACCAACCTGTCACACCCCCGAACCAGACGGCGGAAGCGTCCGAGGGCTCTTGTGACTTAAATTGAATACCATCACAATGAATATACAAGAATCATAACATAATTCATCACCATGCATTGAAATACTACAACTAATATTGTTTACATCCAGTACATTGGTTTAGACATTACAATTTCATAACATAAACTGTCTGATAGATAATCTAAGCAAAACACCATGACATTACTTGGTACTTATTCTTCGGTTTACCTGTTACCTGAGAATACAAGTTATTTTGAAAAACGTCAACGTATGAAATGTTGGTGAGTTCATAATTAATGTTGTGGTAAAATGATTTGGTGTAGTTTGTAAAACCCAGAAAATACGATATTTTCTGAAAATATCATTGTTTATAAAAAGTGTGAAGATCCGTGAATATATGCTTGTTGATTTTCAAAGCATGTATAATTGTTGAACTTTTGTATAAATCACGCAAGTGAAAATGTTGAACATCCCAGGAAAACCCGATGTTTTCCCAATACATAAAATACAGTGATTTGTGTATTGTTATACCGATACGTCGAATGATTTTGATTACCCGGGTGGCGTTGGATTAATTAGGGTTTGTGAGTTGTTATAATCACACATTAAAGAAAATGACTAGTTTATAACTACAGATTACGAACGATCCATAAAGGCGTCGGTTGTTACTACTCACTTAATCCACCCACCATGGTTACTCTTGTTTATCGTCCTGAATCTGTTTACTTTGATTTCTCATAAGCCAAACAACCGAGGAGATAGGAGAGTACGAAGTCCCTTTATTTCCATGAGTTATTCAAGGCTATCGGGAATGCGAAATACACTTGGCCCAACTTGCATTTGACTTCTCGACCTCACTAGCAGTACTAATGGGCCATTAGGGCCCAATAGCACATTAGAGCTATAGAAAGTCCTTTTACATGGAATTGGGTCACTAGGGCCCAATAGCACATTAGAGTTATAGAAAGTCCTTTTACATGGAATTGGGTCATAGGAGGCCCAATAACACGTAAGCATATTCCCTTTGGGCCCAAAGATCATGTTAATGGGCTAGCAAGGCCCAACAAGCATGATTTGAAACTTGCAAGCCCAAAGTTTGTAAGTTTGCTCATCATAGTTATCGTTTGTTTATTTAAAGGCTTTGGTTTAACGATTTTGTTTTGTTATTGATTCGAGACCGAATCAATTCGTTTTGTAACGATATTTGTTGTTGAGAGTGTATTTGTTTTCCGTTTCGTTGGTAGTCGTGGATCTTGTATTTTGTATTAATGAATTAATTTGTTTGAAAGTGGAATTTGACCCTTTTCACTACCCTTCTTTTATAAAAATAACACTTTTGGTCCTTTTTATATAAAAGAATTTTCATTTTTAGTCCTTAAAACACTTTTCTTGACACTTTTATATTATTTATTTGATGAAAACACGATTTTAACCCAAAATTTACTTTATTGACAACTTCAGCCCTTCCAGAATAGTGATTCTCGGTTAGGAACTCATTTTTCACAACTTTTACAGTTTTGGCCCAAAATCTAAAAACTTTACATTTTTGGTCCCTTTTGATAGTGAAAAGCATTTTTGACTCATAAAATGATTTGTTCATGCTAATTACCCCCTGTTTTACAGAAAGTTACATTTCAGCCACTAAAATTTATCATTTCTCGCATTTTGAGGCTTATTGGGCCGAAAAGCCCAAAATTAGCCCATTAAGCTAAAAATTTACATTTTAAGTCCCTTGAAATTTCTAATGCTCAGAAAAATATTTATAGGAACTTTTTTGACCCTTTTAACCTTCAAGAAACCGTGACTTGTTGATTTGTACCCCTAGTTTTGTATTTTTTACAATTTATGCCCAAAAATGGGTTTTATGTTAGAACATGTTCATCATGACCTTATAAACTACTTTTCTTGACTTTTTTCATGTAAGATAGCTTAGATTATGCTTTTTTCCTTTCTCATGTCATAGATCTCGGGTTTACACCCTTTTTTGGTAACATATTCATCACAAAACACATGATATCACACACATACATGCACCAAATCACACATAGATCTACACATTTTTTTGTATTCTCCCCCATAAAACTCATAAAAACTGAAAATAGAGGGGTATGAAACTCACCTTGTGGTTTGGATTTGGTTTTGATGAAGATTTGAAAGAAGATTTCGGCCCTAGCAACTTCTTGAGGAAGTTTTCGAACATAGATGGTTCTAGGGAGTTAGATCATGAATTTGCATGAGTTAAGATGAGATGTTTGATGAAATGTAGAAGTTAAGCCATGGATTCAAGTAATTACTTACCAAGAATGGTGATATTAATTGGTAAAGTCCTTGAAGTCACACACCAATGCTCGAGAATTTGGAGAAAAGGGAAGAGTTCCTGAGAGTTTTTCTTGCAAGAGTTTGATCAAAATGAAAATGGTGGTGGTGTGGGGTGCTCTCAGATGTAGATAAGGAGAGAGGGGGGAAGAGATGAGCTTGCCTTGATACATGAAACTATGCATTGATAAATGGAAGATATTACTTAGAGATATGTTGGATAATCATGAGGTGTCAATATAAAAGTCAACTCTCTTAATCTCCTTCTTTTTTTTTTTTTTTGTTTTCCCACATGGGCTGAGAATTAGAGAAAAGAGAAGAGAGTTTTGGGCCTTTTTTCTTAAATCCATATTGTGGGCCCAATTTGATGATTTTTCGACCCATTGGGCTCCCATGATGGTTTACGGCCCAATATGTCAAAAATAATGGGCTTCATAGTCCATTAAAGTTAATTAGGTTAGTTATGGCCCAATAAGGCTAATAAGGGTATTTTATTTCAATCTAGGCCCAATATAAATGAAAGTGGGTCCAATTATAGCCCATTTAAGAGTTCTAAGCCCAAGATAGTCAAATTGGAAGCTTATTGGCCCATTGGGCCCAATAAGGAAATCCTAGTCCATAATGGACTTAAACTGGGATTTCTAGGGTTTCCAATTATTTGTTGACGATTTGCAGTGCTTGTATGAAGTGTTTGATTGAAATTCTGTTGTTATAGAATAAGCATCCTACATGCTTTCACATTGTTGGTTCACATTTGTTATCATTGTTAAATGTTTACAAGGAATCGAATTTACTGGTTGTGACATGTAAGACTGCAGTTATTCAGGTAACAATCACCTTTTTGCGTCGGATTCAGTGGCAACAGGTTGTCAGCATATCATGATTGGATGGATCAGAGGATTAAAGGAGCCGTGAATGGCAACATAGATAGGCCAGTTATTGTCAAACGAGGTATCCTTTAGAGGTCATGTGGGACTGTTGTGCGTGTGATGCTGGCTCAATAATTGAATAAGTGTCCGGTGTTCCGGATAGTTGGCAGACATGTTGGAACTAGGGAGGTCCCGGTTGTTCCTTAGGAAGGCATTCATGTGACATTAAGATGAGTTGGAGTGATTTTAGTGATTTGGGGTGTGTGTGTGGAGTTACTTGTCATTCGGGGCATACACTAAGTTGTGTGTAGTTAGATTAAATAATCCCAGAGTGGTGGATCTGACCCTGTTGCACAACTCTCGTTTGAGTCTAACCATTGCAGGGGTGGGTCTCCTACTCAAAGGACTATCTGAGCCTACTGACAAGTGTAGTGAGCCATAGGGATAGTTAGTCAGTGATCTTGTTCCTAACAAGAAATCCCTAATGTGAAAAGTCGAGTAGTCAGTTAGGACATTTATAGGATGGATTCAACTTGGGCTACGTATGGGCGTCTATTAAGGAGAAAGACCATCTCGATACTTCAGATCTCAGATTGAGTAAACGGAATTTTGTTACAAGGAACTAGTTTCATCTTCAGTTTTTAGAACCTTGTGGGATTGCTCTTAGTTGCCTTGGAAAGGTTGGGTATGCTTGTACTTGTAGCCGTGTTTCTTAAGTTATTTGGCTTGTCAAGAGTGGTAAGGAATGATTTCGAGGACGAAATCTAATTTAAGTGGGGGAGAGTTGTAACATTCCGTTTAAACCTCGAGCCCCAAAAGGTAAATTTATAATTTATGTTATTTTATAATGGCCCTAAAACCTATAATATTTAGCGGAGAGTGGTTTCGGGGAGCCAAATGATATATTTTAGACTTTTCGGGGGTTAACGTGTAATTTCAGGACTTGTGTTGCAAAGTATTTTAGAAGTTAGGGGTGTTTAGGTATCATTTGGTCTTAAAATTAAAGAATTTATCGAGGCAGGGGCTAAGGAGTAAATTATGGACTTCATTTGAAGAGATTTTAGGGGGCAACGTTTAAACGGTAAATATTGGATTAAGATTGAAAGAAAATGTTATGGGGAAGGACCATTTCGGCCATTATGGAAATAAGTTTGGGTGACCGGGCATTTAAGCTAACGAAACCCTAAAGCCTCATATCATCCTCAGCCGCACCACCCTATCTCTCCCATTTGTGGTCGTAAACCTCATTACCCCCCCCCCCCCCCCCCCCCGCCGTTCGTTTGCTGTAGAAGCCGGAGAACCACTAGAAACGTCGTTGCCCCACTCCTCTGCTTCCTATCGCAATGGGGGCTCGCACGTCATCCTTATGCAGGGAAATGTGGTAGAGATAACTTTTATAGCTAATGTTATGTGGTAGAGATAACTTTCATAGCTAATATAATATCTGGTATGTGGAAGAGATAGCTTGTATGTAACGCCCGTGTTTCTAGGCTAGGCATTAATGATGATGTAACAATCTAGGTTAACCTTTGTAACTCGTTTTTAAATAATAAGAATGTATTATTTGAGTATTTTGTGTTTATTGCTTAATTGTGTGATTTAAATGGATTAAGGAATAAAAACAAGTGATAAAGTAAAAATATTAGATAAGCTCGATTTCGATACATGAAGTTGTAGTGGTCGTGGCGAGGTTTCTGAATATATAAAGAATTCCGAAATCCAAGTTATAACGAAAAAGTTATGACCTGTCAAAGTTTCACGATAGAACCGGCACGACGTTGAACGACGTGAATAGTGAATTTACGAAAGAGCAATATGTAGCCTTAGTGATCTAAACGAAAATTGTAGAATACGTTAAACCGAGAGCGTGCTTAAAAAGAACATCTAAATCTAACTTCGTATGAGGACGTTATGATTTTTCTAAGTTTCGACTTAGCAGTATGCAGCCCGAAATTCGAATTTTAGATTGTGTGATTATTAGCCAAAAAATCTAATCGAGAATCAAAGATCTCGTTGATAGTAGTCCAACAGTGAAAAGACAGACGAAAACGGACATCAGATGAAGAAGTTATGAATTTCTAACGGAATTTTCCTGTCCTGACCTACTAAAAATAATATAATAAAAATAAAGTCAAAATTAGCCGACGGAGTCTAAACGAAAGTTGTAGAACATAGTCTCATCTACATGTGGATATAAAGAACGTCAAAAACGGAGCTCGTATGCGAAATATATGAGTTTTAGAAGTTTGGAAATGCGGAGTACGCCTAGTGTACTCATGGTTCATGGTTTGGGTTGGGCCACGTCGCCCTACTCCACCACTCGAGTGCTTCGGGTCCATAAGTAGTGATACATCCGGTCTGATCCACTTAGTATGCCCAACGTACTGCTTGTAGGGGGAGTACGCCCGTCGTACTTTGAAGTTACGCCCAACGTAATCGCAGGGATCAACCCCTATAAATAGAACTCAAGGGATGCCGAGTTTTGTTGCTCATTTCTTTCCACTCACTTCTTATTCTCTCGTTTTACGTGCAAAATATAACATCGAAGCCCCGGTATCATCCCGACACCCGAAGCAAGTCCCGACGCTTCAAAGTTCCCGCGAAGATTATATTTTCAAGCCAAAACTCTGTCCGCGTGAAGCCCGTATTTGGGAAAACATCCCGGTTTAATGGGAACCTTTTTTTTAAGAGATGAGGTGTTGTCTGGTCATCGTCTTATCAAAGTGAGTGTCTATTTTGTTTCTTCTAACACATAGATACGAAGTATTCTCTACAAAATACGTGTTATGTGCTTGTATATTATTTGCTTATTTGAAATAATTATTGAATGAATGATTTGTACAGGTTTTAAGCTGTATATAAATGTATATATTTTTATCTACTAATATGTTGGGTGGAACATGGGTAGAAAGTTGTTGTGTGATGAAATAAAATTCTGAGAGGCCTCGATATCATTATGATCTAGTCGTGCAACAGAATATGGATGACGACCACGGAATTTTCTAGACAGTTCAGTGGAACATTGGCTGGCTCATAACCTGTAGGTGTAGTGAACTTGGGTGTTCATTTGATGTATTCTATCCCCCTCATGGTTACCGTAGGACATTCATTGTTCAGGAAACCCCTCTATAGTAGTGTCCGTCCTTATGAAAAATCCTAGATTAGGTCCCTTGTAATAGTTGTTGTCATAGGGACGTATAGTGAGGATAACGGGAATGGGTAATCTGGTTATTGTTGGTTGGTGAAATTAAATATAATTATTTATTGTGGGTTGAAAACCCTATATGCTCACCAGGCTCCTAAGCCTGACTCACTCAGTTTCTTTGTATTACAGGTAGTGGCGCGAGAGCATAAGTTGGGGAACTTGTGAAGATGTTTTTGTTTATAGACCAGTAGTTGTATATAACTATGTAAGGTCTATGTTTTATTGTTTATGCTTTTGTGTCTGTATCGGAACATGACATCCCGAGTTTTGATATATAATGAAAATACATTTCTTTAAGAAATGCTTTGATAAATCTTATTTTATCATGTAATGTTTTGGGGACAAATTCTGCAACTCTTTTAAATCAATGGATTTACTCTGAAATTATTTTAAAAGCATAAATGAAACCGATCTTTTCTGGCCGTGATTTTGGGGATGTCGCAGTTGGTATCAGAACATTAGTTTAAGCGAACCGGGAATTTATAGGATTTGTAGACTTAAGCTTAGAATGCTAAGTGAAGATTGTGAGATGAGTGTCTGTCATATTTTAGACACAAGCACTAGATTATTTTAGGAAAGTCGCCTAAAAGGCTTTTATGTGCTAAATGTTATATGTTGCCATATATGATATTATTTGTTCAGATCTATGGTTTGTTGACAACCGGATCTAGAGACCTTATGTGTTTAGGATTCTAAGCGTAGGATTACGGAATTAGAACGAGCATGTCAATGTTTTGGAGTGATAAGGATGATTTAATTATCTATCATGATTGAGGATCTAAATTCACCTTATTCGGTGTGTAGATCAGAAATGGTAAGAACCAAAAGTGGAGTTGGAAACGTGAACGAAGACAGGAATCAACCACCTGTGATTGAGCGAGTGTCTGTTGTAGTAGCAACACCTAAGCCAATAACAATGGCTGGTGTGCAATTGATTATTCAAACAATGTTGGATCGTCAGATGGAAGAAATGAGACGTCTACTTTGGTAAAATCGTGAAGAACTTTTAATGTTGATTGAACAGCCTGAGTTAAATGAAAGGCATTCGGAAGGAGGTGACTTCAGTGGGACGGTTGGTCAAGCCAACCAAATATTAGTTAGAAAAAACCACCAGGAGGGAGGAATTGATGGACTTGGATGCAAGTACAAGGACTTTTTGACTTGCAAACCATCAACCTTCACTGGAAAGGAGGATCCGATCGTGGTTATGGATTGGATCTCAAAAATGGAGCTAGACTACATGAAGTGTGGTTGTATAGGCAAGTTGCAGACCACTTTCGCAGTATATCAGTTTAGGGGTGGAACTGTTCGTTGGTGGAACACTCTGGAGAAGACCCTAAGCCCTAATGAGCCACTACAACTGACATGGTCAAAGTTGTTGGTGCAGTTCAAGCGTAAGTTCAGCTCAGCCCAAACTCTACTGGAGTTGGAGAACAAGCTTCTGACGTTGACAAAAGGCAGCATGTCAATCGACGATTACACTAACGCCTTCACTGACAAGATGGAGTTTGCTTTGCTCATCGTCCCAGACGAGCTGAAAAAAGTGGACTGATACACAAAGGGAATTCCATGGGAGTACGTCGTGCCAGTACGTCAGGCACCTACTCTAGAGGCAGCTATCTGGGTTGCCAAGTCTGTTGAGGACATGATCAATGGAAGAACCGCCAGCAAGGTTGAAGTTGGTGATAAGAGAAAGTTTGAAGGAACTTCGGGTTCCAGCAAGAAAAACAAATCTTTGAAGTCTAATTCGAAGAAGTTTGGAGGCAAATCGAAATGGTGTGAAAAGTGCAAGAAGAAGCACTCTGGGAAATGTAGTGAGGAAGTGACTTGCTACAAATGTGGAAAAACTGGGCATTATGCCAATGAGTGTCCGTCCAACAAGAGAATGTGCTTTGGATTTAACGAGGAGGGGCATATTTTGAAAGATTGTCCTAAAAAAGAAGGAGGCAGCAAAACCCAATATTCCGCCAATGCCGAAGGCGAGAGCCTTTCAAATGACGGTTTAGGCTGCTAAAGATGAAGCTGATGTCGCTTTAGGTACCTGTCTCGTAAACAAGTTGCCTGCCCAAATTTTATTTGATTCTGGATCCAACTACTCCTTTATTTCGTATGAATATGGTAGAAAACTAGCTTTGCCTGTCGATAGACTAGATAATGCTTTATCAGTCAAAGTTGCTAGTGGCAAGTTTATACTAGTTAGCCATCGCATGAAAAGCATTTTCATTGACTTGAATGGGAATAAGTTCCATGAGGAATTATTGCCTATCGAACTAAACAGTTTCGACATGATGCTGGGGATGGATTGGATTAGCACCAATGATGCCGAACTAAACAGTTTCGCCATCGGTAATCCTCATCATGGCGAGTGCAGGCGCCGTCACCTCTCCTTCCCCTCCTTGCAACCTCAGACAGTTGAACCGCTTGTGTCCGGTCTGGTTGCAGTAAAAACAAATCAAGCCCTTCGTGGGGCAGTCCCTACTCAAGTGGCCCTGCTGGCTTCATGCATAGCATATTGTGCCTGTGATACGAAAAGCTCTACCGTGCACCCTACTACACTTGACACATCGGCCCTGACCCTGCTGACCCCTGCTAGAAGTGCCAGGGGTCTTAGGCTTCTTAGCCTTAACCCCCGCTGCTTGCCTCTGCTTCGGCTTTCGCTTGGTGCTGAAGTCCAACTCCATCTCCCATTCCTGCGCCTTCTCTAGCATCTCATTCAGGATTTTGCACCCTGTAAAGCTCACAAACTCCCGGATATCATCCCTCAACATGGAATGATACCTCGTCCTTCGCATCTCCTCATCGGTAGCATACTGCGGGATCAACAAAGCTCGTTCCCGAAACATGTCTATGATCTCCGCCATAGTCTCGGTGGTCTCTTGAAGGTCATGAAACTCCTTCACAAGCCGTTACACCTCAATGGCTGGTTCAAACTCCAAGTCCAATTGTCGAACAAACTCTGCCCAGGTTATCTCAGCCACACCGGCTGCTCCCACCTGACTCGTAACCTCACCCCACCAATTTTGGGCCCTGTCTCTCAGCATACAAGAAGCAAATCCCACCTTTGCTGCATCCGGGCAAGAACTCATGTGTTGGCCGTTCTCGATATCCGCCACCCAACGTCGACTAACAATGGGACCCCTGGCCCTAAAAAACGTTGGCGCCCCACACGCCTTAAACTCCCGGATCGAGGGAGTTCGGGCCCTAATCTAGGCCACAACAATCTCAGCTCTGAATGATCTAAGTTTCTCCTACATGATCTCCATAATGTCCTCCTTCACCATCCCAAAAATGATTAGGGTAACGTCAAGGATGCCCTGGTAACCTCGGCTGCAATAAGCTTGCACAGCCTCTCATCAACCACATTGGTAGTGTCGCCCGATCCATTCCCAGATCCAGATCCAGATCCCGATCTTGATCCCCCTGCTCCAAATCGTGTCACCACCATGCCGAACTGAAGTGTCATAAATCATAACGATCAGGATTTCCATATAAGGGATCTTCCCACGTTGTTCCTTCTTGAAGTTTTCAGATATCACATTGGTTTGGGTACAGGTCTTGTGCTTTTAGTACGGGCCCAATACTACCTTCCACACCTACCTGTACCTTTGCCCAATGCTCTACCTGATAACCCTAATTCGTCCCAAAACAAAGCCATATCCCACAAACTACCGCATACATCAAACTCAGGCTGTCCTAAGATTTACTCTACTCACAACAATCAGACCATTCATAACAGGTTGCCTTTATGCATGCAGATTATACACAAAAAAGGATCAAATAGACTTTCGAATAAAAGATTCTACCCTAGGACCACAACCAGACAAGGAGTAGGAAATAAGGCCAAATCAATCATTCTAAGGATATAATCTCATAACTGTATATAAATTTAAAAGCACACACATAGCAAGTTCCATACGATCATCAAAGCTCAAATATCAGAATAACATGACTAGCACATTGTGGAACTACTTACTTGGCTCGACTGATCACGCGCGTTGGACTCTCATCTTTTACTTTCTTTCAAAAGCTTTTTATGTCATTTTGAAAACAATTTTACCATTTCCTTAGTTTGAGTCCTGACACACCCAAGAGTATGTCCAAATCCCTCAAACCAAGGCTCTAATACCAACTTGTAACGACACAATTTTCAAAGTAAACTTTTAAATTTTGAATAAGTAAACATATTCTGATACATTAAGAAATCCAGTTACAATTGTTTTCAAAACATATGTCAATACAACTTTTATTCCAAACATCAGAGTGTCCCATAAAATATCTGCGAGACAGTGCATGTCGCGCCATCACGCCTTGCCCTTGCCCTTGGAATCTGAAGTACCTGAAACCATAAACAAACCTGTAAGCACGAAGCTTAGTGAGTTCCCCAAAGCATACCCCACACACAAATAACATAACATGTTAGCTATGAAAGCTACCTCTACCACATAATACATAACCACTAGCTATAAAGCTACCTCTACCACGTAATGCATATCAATTAGCTACAAAGCTATCTCGACCATCAACCACAAGGATATCTCTACCCTTATCCATAACGGCTATCTCTACCATTAGCCCTGAAGGCTATCTCTACCACTAGCCCTGAAGGCTATCTCTACCATTAGCCATGAAGGTTATCTCTACCATTAGCCTTGAAGTCTATCTCTACCACTAGCTGTAAGAGCTATCTCTACCACATATTAATGCATGACAAAGCCATACACCTCTAAACAAAAAGTATACCAACTATCATAAAATGGGCCAACCTTGGTGCCTTAGACCCATTGGTATGGTGAAAAGACTCACCTCGAATGAAAAAGCTTCCTGAAGAAATCCTTAGCTGCTGCCATGTCCACTTCCTGATCCATCAATACCGATGAATATACCCAATTAGCAATTGGGCCCCAAATCTCAAAACCGAACCCAACACTAGGTAGGCTTTCCAAGCCCACTAGCGGCCCACTAATGGCCCAATTTGCTCAATTGGGCCCAACCCCTCTAATGGGCCTTACTTTAAGCCCAAACATATTCTTGGCCTAAATTATCTGACTTCGGATGGCCTACTAACGCCTAAATACCCAAAGCATGGCCCAAACTATAGCCCAAAAACACATGGCCCAACTGACAGAGTACGCGGGGCGTACATCCTCGTAAGCTAAACGTACTGACTGAGTGGTGCGTATGCTGGGCATACCTTCATGTACGCTCATCGTAAACCTCTTGTTAAGTCCATTTCTCCTTAAGTGCTTAATACTTCACTTCATGAGCTACAAGCACATATCCTTGCCCTTTTCCACGTCTTAATCTATAAGGTCACTAACTTGGTGACTTTACTTGGCCCAAACAAGCCCAAACTCCAAAAATGATGTTCTACTTCCATGAAAAGGGCTTGATCTCATACATGAACCCATTAAGACATTCAAGATGGAGACTTTACTGCTTATGGGACCCTTTTAGCTCTTACGGTGGCAACCCTAAGCTCACAAACAAGATTTCACCAAAAAGGTCCATTCTTCGGAACAAAAGAGTCCATAACCTCATCTTAAGAGAGATCTAAGAGATTAATCATCAAGCTCATGACTTTATACCTTGAAAAGATTTGTAGTGAAGCAACAATCCCAGATCTGAACCTTCTCTTTTGTACCAATACCTTGGTTTGACCTTTGCTTCCTTGAAGAGTGGATCCAAAACACGAAAATGCTCCCACAAAGCCTTCCAAGCTCCAAGAATACACAAAGAGGATTAGCGTTTCGTAAAAACTGTCTAAGGGTGAGAAGGAGGCTGACCCTAGAGGGTATCATGTTCTTCATATAGTGGTACACCCTAAAAATTAGGTTTAGGGACTCTAAGCATACGCTGGGCGTACTCCTCGTACGTTGGGCGTACGTCTCCAATCACCCGTGACCACTTACTCCACCTATGTTGGGTGTACCCTAGCTTACGCTGGGGGTACCCTCGCCATCCACCATGGATGCATGGGGTCTTCTTGTCTCCAATTTCCATTAGGGGCTAGAATTGACAAAAGCTTCAGAGTGTCATAACTCCTTCATTATAAGTCTGTTTCCGACGAACTTTATATCCATGGAAAGGTGGAAGGAAGCCCTACGCTCCCCTTGACACCTCCAAGTCTAAAACCTTCCGGATAAAACCCGAGACCCATAAAAGACGGAATCGCCCTTACCTTTTGGTCCTCAAGACCCAACCGAGTACTTTCAAATAGGGTGTTAAAAAGAGAGTACCCATAGGCATATGAGCTACTCACTTTGACACGATAAGACAAAGCTTTTGCCTTGACGTATTACACTAAAATATGGGGGATTTGGGACGAGATATAGTCCTCGTCACCTACACATAAGTGCACTTGTGAGATCTACACATGTGGTCTTCAGAAAATAATGGCAGAAACCAAAGAAAAGGAGTGAGTATATGAATTTTTGTTGGGTCTTGAAGATAAATCTGGGACCAGAAAAACCGATAGTCTTTCTATGAAGCCTACAACAAGCCTTCGTATAGCCTGCCACTTGGTTACCGAAGATGTACAACAAAGGACTATAATGTTGTAAAGAAACTAGTTTTGGAATTTGCTGCCTTCCAAGCATTCTCACAAAGTAAAAGTGGAGATTGTGGTACAAATCAAACTGGAAGAAGTAGAGATTTTAAGAAGCAAGATGTGAACAAAGAAGCGATCTGATGCACATTTTGCAATAAAGATGGGCACAAATATGAAGGTTGTTTTGAAAGAACTGGTTATCTGGAAAGGTGGCCTGGTAAAAAGGAAAAAGAGGAAAAAGATGGAACAAACAAAAACTAAAACTAAGTCAAAGGTAGTGCATGTTAGTCTCGATTTAAGTTCCATACCAATCATCACCAATGAACAATATGCAACATTGGTGAAACATTTTTCAGCCCATTGCTCAACTTCTGAAACTCCCACAATCAACACGGCTGGTAAGATCAAACTAAATGACGATAGGATGATGGTCTTAGGATCTATTGAGCATATACTTAGCAATTGTAATATTTTACTGGGATGGTTAAATTATAATCATGATATTGTCACTATTCCAAATGGTGAGAATGTACTAGTGGAAGGTGTTGGAATGACCACTTTAGCATATGAATTAAAAATGGAAAATGTCATTTACATACCCTCATTCAACACCAACATTCTATACGTTAGTACTATAATGAAAGGACTCAAATGTGTTATGACATTTTTTCATGACTTCTATGTTATAGAGGACTTAGTTTCGAAGAAAGTGATTGTCACGGGTGAGAGTAAAAATGGTCTTTATCACATGAAGAATAAAATAAATGAAGAAATGGTGATGGAATTCTTGAAATACAGACATTGACATAAGAGGTTAGGGCATGTGCCTAGAGAAAAGCTTCATCAAATCGAGTGTTTGTCAAGATCTAACAACTCCGCATAAAATATTTTTTCTGATTCTTGTATAAAGGTCAAACAAACTCGTTTACCTTTTCTTAGTATTTTAGTATAAACAGTTGATTGTTTTGATTTATAAAATTGCAATATATGGTGAAATTATCATATACAATCTACTTCTAAAGCACATTATTTTTTTTTTATTATTGTTGATGATTTTATTCGTGCAATCTAGGTATATCTTAATAAGTACAAGCATGAGGCCAACAAATGTTTGGTGAATTTCTACAACATAGTAAAAACTCAATTTGGAAAAGAGATTAAAAGATAATTGAGCGAAAACAGAGGGGAGTTCACTTGTAATCTCATGCAGGATTTTTATGATGAACATGGGATCATGCTTGAAACATTTTATGCTTACACCCCACAATAAAATAGAGTTGTGGAGAGAAAGCACACATACATTCTCAAGGTGGCAAGAGCTATCAGTTTTGAAGCCAAATTATTGGTTAAGTTCAAGGGAGATTGTATCATGGCCATAACATATGTTGTAAACAGACTTCCTCAAAATCCATAGAGAACAAAAATCCATTCGAAATTGTATAAAAGTAAAATCCTATGTTTGATCATATGTTGGTATTTGGATTCCTTGCCCATGTTAGAAACAATAGGACGATAGGAGATAAAATTCGAGGTGAGGGGGAAACCCTCAATTTCTGTTGGTTATCGTCAAGGCTAAAATCCATGTTCCTTGAGATGTAATTTTTATAGAAAACAAATTTCCTTAAAAAATGTGACCCTGCAAAATAAAGATGATGAAGACTTGTTTCCAAATGTTGCTGATGATGAGGTCGACATGCCCACAATAGCACATTAAAATGATAGTAGAGAAATATAGATCGATCGTGTGTTAGTAAATGATGAGCAAACTTTGTCTTCTACCAATGGAAACGATGTGTAACATCCATAAAACTCAAGCCAATTTAAAACTTTTTAAATCATTCAAAAACAAATAATTATTACAATTTTTCTTTTCAAAATGGTTTCATGTGAGAGTATCTCAGAATCAAATCATAAAAATATAAGGAGGTGCACATTCACACCTTCGTCTTCCCGCGATCATCAGAAATACCTGAAACATAATTAACAACTATAAGCCTGAAGCTTAATGAGTTCCCACAAAATACCAACGCCATACAAATCATAGCTATATCATAGAAAACAAGTAAACAACATGCATAATGAGCCATCAGCCTGACTGGACCGCCTCGCAGGGCCATCAGTCTATCTGGACCGCTCTCTGAGCCATCGACACGTCTGGATTCCCTATCAAGGCCTTTAGTCTATCCGGACCACTCATCGGGCCTTCATCCTGACTAGTGTGCCCTAACCGAGTCTACAGTCTATCCGGTCCGCCCTAGGTATGTTGGCCTAGCATCTATAACAGTCAAACCCCATATAACAGATCACTAATCATATCATCATCCTATATACCATGATACCGACCTAACATGTCATTAACATAGCATCAATCTATATACTAGGATACCGACCTAACAGGTCACTAGCATAGCATCATCCTATATACCAGGATACCAACCTAATAGGTTACTAACATATCAACATGCAATAAACCCGAATACAAATCCGAAAAGGGCAGCATTTGTGCCTTCGACCCTGTTAGTATAGTGAGGAAAACTCACCTCACAATGTCGATCGAAACTGAAATTTCAAACTCCTGAGATACGGCTTCAAACACCAACACCTACAACCACTAAGGATCCACTTCCATAAATACCCAATTTACCAAAATAATCTCAGAAGTCAACTGGTCAACCTTTGCTCAAAGTCAAAGTAAACGGTCAAGGTCAACAGTTCATGTTGACCCAACTCATCGACAGTAGCCCACTGACTCGTTGAGTTCTTACAGAACTCGAGAAGTCATGAATACCCTAGTTGACTCGCCGAGTTTCCAGACAACTCGTCGAGTCCATGCGGTGTCCAACTGTCAGGAAAAACCCTAACTAACTCGTCGAGTCATCTCACTGACTCGCCGAGTCCATGCAAAACCAATACAAGAAATCTTCATCTGAATCATCGAGTTGACCAAGCAACTCGTCAAGTCTCTTCCGTGTTTTTCTTATTCAGACACTTTTAAGCAAGACTAAGGCTCCAAATTGTAGATTTAGCCTCCTAGGGCATGGTTTCCACATAAAGTTGCAAACTTTAGGTGCATGCAAGGTTTGAAATTCCAAAACCAAGCTAAGGAAGAAGTTTTCGGTAAGGAGAAGGCCATAACTTGCTAAAGACTAGAACTTTATGACTATAAGGGGCTAGAGAAGTCTAGATCTGAACTTCATGCATAAAACCAGAAATAACTCCACAACACACTAGAAATATACCTAAAACTTTGCATGAAGATATCTACTTAAAGAAAAGTGAAGGAAAAAACTTGTTACCTTCAAGATGATGCTAAGATGAAGCAGAAATTAGATCCACAAGCTTCTCCTTGCTCCAAACTCCTTAGTGTCACACCCCCGAACCAGACGGAGGAAACGTCCAAAGGCTTGTGCGTGACTTCATCTTGAAATATCATTACAGTGAACAAATTGAAACATAACATCATCATCACCACACATGTAATATAACAACATTCATTGTTTACATCGAGTATTGTATTTGAATATTACATGCCAAAATAGTAAGAGTATGATGAAACAAAATATAACACGATATCCATTAGTTTGTTTAGTTCATCATGCTTCAACGGTTTCCTGAGAATACAAGTTATTTTGAAAAAAATGGTCAACATAAAATGTTGGTGATTTCATAAGCATGTTTGTGAAAATGATTTGTATAATTTTGAAAACCACCAAAAAATCCGATATTTTCTGCAAACTGTTTAGTATGTTTGTGTCAGATCTTGTATTGATGCATGTATGTTATTGTTTATTTGACTAAAAGGGTAAAGAGAATGTAGAGAGCATGTAAAGAGCATGTAAAGAGAATATTCACAGATAACCCGATATTGTCTGTAACAGAGAAAGTTGCCATACCAACCCCTGAGGTTGAGTACTA
This sequence comes from Lactuca sativa, assembly GCF_002870075.4. Taxonomy (NCBI): domain Eukaryota; kingdom Viridiplantae; phylum Streptophyta; class Magnoliopsida; order Asterales; family Asteraceae; genus Lactuca; species Lactuca sativa. The sequence continues at coordinate 108,771,346 of NC_056623.2, forward strand.
GTAAGAGTATGTTTCCGAGTAATCCAATAGAAAAGAGAATGGTCTTCCGTAAACTTCATAACGTTAATTCCTCTAAGCGAGTCATCACAACCATACTAATTAATGACAATTTCACCTGTCTTTGCGTCTTTGGGATGCAGCCAGAATAGAATAAGGTTTTTGTCACCCTAGACTGGCCTAGTCTAACTATAGCGAACAGCTCAGGTGTGGACTATCATCCTCGTATAACTCTATACACAAATCCTCGCTCTCCTTTCAAGAGACTCTGGTTATAACTACAGGCTACGATCGTACACTTAATAAGTGCCAACCGATAAAAACTCACTAGATCCTTAATGTACTTTACACGAAGAAAAAGTATAAACTCATTCCAGACCCAATGATCCATGTAAGTAAACCACTAAGGCATCGCTAAACATGTAAATCATTTTAGGACCCAATTGGAATAAGATTATATAACATGGGCCCGAAATATATATATATATATATATATATATATATATATATATATATATATATATATATATATATATATATATATATATATATATATATATATATATATATGAAAGGACAACTAAGACGCATTTCACATGTAAGGTATTTATAGGCCCAAATAGCACATAAATAGTATCCAAGGTCCGTCGCACATGTTAATGGATCAATGAGGCCCAATCAACATGTAAATAGTATACAAGACCTATTACACATAAAAATGGGCCACTAAGGCCCGATAACTTAAAAAATTATCAAATTAATCCTTTTGTTAGTTTATCGTTGGTTTTGGTTCAAGTATTCACTTAAATAGCATAAAAGTCCACTTTTTCTAAAAATAATGACGTTCTTGGCCCACTAAGCCAAAAATTTACAATGAAGGCCCAATTCTTGTAAGAATAACACTTTAATCTCCATTTTGTTCAAAACTTGTGTTGATGACTAGTTTGTGATAAAAATAACATTTTAAACCCATCTTTGTTAAAAATATCATTTATTGCTTTATTTTTGTGAAAACACACAATTTTCTGGTTTTGGGCTTTTCTGAGCTACTTGTTGGAAAATTTGTAGAAAAATCATTAAGTCTAAATTTGAATCCATAAATTCTGGAAGTTTGGAAATTTTGTCTACTTTGTTCACAATGTTTCTCATAATTTTTAATGGCTACTAAAAAGTGTGAAATTGCTCACCTTCACAGGTTGGTCCGAAAATATTTTAAATATGATAAACAGTTTTGTAAAATTCGCCAAAAATTGTAGAAAAATCGTATGAAAACGTGAGAGTAGTCATTTTAAAGGTATAAATCTGAACTCTATCCATGTAAAACATTTTTGAAAAATATTTCCATTAAGAGGTTCAAAACAGTCCAAGATTGCACCAAAACTTTTCTGTCAAGGGCTGTTTTATGAGTTTAAATTGTAGATCTTAGAACACAACACTCATTTTTGCTATTTAAAGTGTATAAATCCCAGATCTACTAGTTTATATGTAATATATGTGATAAAACATACTTTTATCAAAGTTCTTTTGAAGATCCAATTGATAAACTTCAAGTTCTTAACATATTTTTAGATTAATGAAGTAATCAACACATAATCACCATATAATTCATGGAAAACACACATTGTCATGCATATACACATATATCTACACAAATCAACTTGTATTCTCCCCCAAAAACAACTAAAAACCAAAAACAAGGGTGTATGAACTCACGTTAGGGTGATGGATCGGTTTTGATGAAGAAGTGGAAGAAGATTTTTGATCCTAGCAAACTTTCTTGAGTAGATCTTAAACTTAGATGGTTATAAGAACATAATTCACAAATATATGGATGTAAGAGGAGATATTTGAAGAGATCAAAAGCAAAATCATAGATCTAAACAAAACTTACCAAAGATGATGATCTAGGTGAAGATCCTCTGGAAACTTCCCACAAATCTCGAAAATTTAGAGGAGTAGAGAGGAGCTCTTTTGAGAGAGTTTTGAAAGATTTTGAAAGAAGAATGATGGTTAGGAGGCCTTATGGCTGTGAGTTTTGAAGAGGGAGAGAGAGCGAAATCCTTGCCTAGATACATGTAAGTTGTATGGTTATATGGTGGATATTTGGCATGGATGACCACCATGCAATATTGAGGTGGCACATCCAAAAGACAACCCTCATTTCATCTCCCTTTTTTTTATGTTGGGCTGAGATTTTTGGGCCAAGAATGTAGGAATGGGATAGTTTGAGCCCATTAAACTTTAGTTAGGATTTTTGGGGCCTAATCCTTAAATTTTCGGCCCATTGAGCCTTTAAGGCAGTTCACGGCCCAAAAATATAAAAGAATGGGTTCTATGGTCCATTAAGGTTAATTGGAGTTGTTATGGCCCAATAAGGCCCATTAGAAATAAGATGGATCATTATAGGGCCAAGGTAGTCAAGTTGAAAGTTTATTGGTTCGTTAGACCCAATAAGAGAATCCTAGTCCATAGTAATCTTGAACCGGGATTTCTAAGGTTTCCAACCCTTAGTTGAACATATGAGATGTATTTGAACGAGAATAGAGTATAGGCTTTTACAATGGATGATTCTTACATGGGAATAGAATTTCCTAGAAAAATGCCAGTTGTGACACTTAGACTTCAAGCTCTCTTCACAAAATCCACCTTCCAAGCTTCTAAACACATAAAAATGGAGAGTAGACGCAATTAGGGTTTTCTGAGCTCAAGGGGGGCAGTAAGGGGGCAGGGGGAGGCTAATGAGCCTTTAAATAGTGTGTAAAACCCTGGAAATTAGGGTTTCATTCCCTAGCTCCTACTCGTCGAGTTGGGGTCCTCCAACTTGTTGAGTAGACCTCCTAAATCACGCGGCATGATTTGCTTCTACACGACGAGTTGGGGCATCCAACTCGTCAAGTAGGTCTAAGAATGTGAATAAAAGCTTTCAATTTTATACCTAGGAGTCGGGGTGTTACAATTCTCCCCCACTTGAACTAGACCTCATCCTCGAAGTCTACTATTGTAAATAACTCGGGGTAATGCTCCCGCATCTCTGTCTCCGGCTCCTAAGTCCACTCGGATCCCCTCCAGTGCTGCCACTTTACCTTTACCAAACGTACTTCCTTATTCCGTAGAACCTTTACTTTCCTTTCAAGAACGGCCACTGGCCTCTCTACGTAATTCAGGCGCTCGTCGACCTAATTCAAATTCTAGTACATAACAAAATAACAAAAAAAAAACAAGTTTTCAACAAACATTGTTCTCATTATCAATCTAGTTCTCCTCCTCCTCCCCCTCCTCATCATCACCACTACCATCAAGACATCAACATCATCATTAACATCATCATCATCATCATCATCCTCTTCGAGTTCATTGGTTGTTTCGGGGTTATTTTGTGAAAACATATTGGGGTTAAATTGGAATTGTGACATTGGTTGTGGTTGGAAGTTAGGAATGAAGGACGTGAAACTGTTATTATACATTTGTTGCATTTGTAGCATTTGTTGTTGCATGATTTGAATTTGTTGGGATAATACCGCAACTTGGGGATTATCTGAAGATTGGGATGTGGAAACTTTGGAACGTTTCGTATGTTAATTTGGAAATAAATTATTGTTGATGCTTGGTTGCCTTCCAATTCCACGAATATGTCTGCATCTCTCACTGAGGGCACGTGCGAGACATTGTTCTTCATTTAACTTTCCGTTCTCCCCAAACTCTGATTGCATCAACATCTTCTCTCGTTGAATGTTTTCCTAAATTATAGAAAACAATAAAAATACATAAATTAAAACAAATAACTAAATTTATACACTAAAATAGTAATAATATACCTTAAACCAACTATAATAATAATAATTACATATTTATCCAACAACTTATTAACTTTGTTTGTTACTTACCCAAACTACTTTTGCTTGCGGTGTACACCAACCCCGACTTTCTTTAAAGCGCATATGTCTCCAACCGTCGATATGTTGTGGATCTTGTCCATTTTCTTTCTATAATAAGCCAAAAACAATTAATATATTATATAAGTGTTAGATAAAAATTTTAGATAATACAAATAAATTTAATTAGATCCTCACGTCGTCTGTCTAGATATATGTTCTACTTCCATGAGAACTCATAAATAGAAGTTTGGAGCTACTTTCTTTACCTTGTTCGCACTGCCTCCTATAACCTTTATCCAAAAAAAAAAAGATCAATCATCTTATCCCAAGCTTCGTCATCAATATCATCTGGTGGACATTGTCTTGCACCTTCCACATCCTTATATCCACCAACCCTATAAAAATAACTTTTCACTTGATATTTGTGCTCTTTATAAGCTCATTGGCAATCGCTCTATACAACCGCTCGAATGACTTCCCATAGATTTTTACCCTGATACATATCAAGATCAAAAAATGTTTGCAATAAAAAAAATTAAATAGTAAAAAAAATATTTAAAAAGTATAAATTTTTTCACAATAAAAAGTATTTTGTACTTACTTTAATCTCAGGATACATAGCTTCATAGTGATGGAAAAGAACACGTCTCCAAGTCCTATAATGGAGTGGTACATGATCTGCCACAAAGTTTGAGATAAACCTTGTCAACATTTTTCCATTTGTATTAATGAATCTATAGGTCCCCCCGATGCTATCAATTTCCATAGGTAAAGGTTGACCGCTGAGATTGAACTTTTTTCGCATATTTAAGCATCTTTCTTTTCCACGCCGACGCATCGGGTTTGCTACAAGATTGACAACCCGATATATTTAAAACTTTAAAAATATATCCAACATGTTAAAGAAATTTTAAAATTTTAAAATATATCCAATATATTTAAGAATTTCATGTAACTTACAAGATTGACAACCCACCAATATCTTCCATGCACGCTCATGTGGAGTTCGTTTCCCGCCGTCTCCTCCATGCCCCCTCGTAACATGTGTAACCATCTGTTTAACAAATATTAGAAAATATGTAAACATATTTTAAAAAAAACTAATAAACAATTTTAAGCAATTAAAATGTATAACAACCATAATATACCATCAATCAGAATCATCACTAGAACAATATACATGTACAACATCATCATTAATAAATTCGTCATCGTTTATGAAATCGTTATCATTATCTGAAGAGTACGTATCACCACCATCATCGTCATCATTAAATAAACTGTCATCGTTTATAATAGGAGCGGCACTTGATTCACTATCGTCATCATTATCTAAAAAGTACATATCATCACTGTCAATAGAGTATGTATCATCATCATCATCACCTAAATCGATAGCTAAAGGAAAATCATTTAATCGACTTTCATTCACCACATATATCTCATTAACAACGATACTCGGATAATCCCAAAACCACACTTTGTTTCTGACATAATTTTTAAGTTTTTTCATGTATCTTTCAAAAGGATACATCCATCTCATGTGTACAAGCCCTCCAAAAATGGCTTCTTCAGGTAAATGAAGAATTAGATGAATCATGATGTTGAAAAATGTTGGAGGATATATCAACTCAAGATTTCATAAAATCTTCACCACATCTTTTCTGGTATTTCTCATGTCGTTAACATCTAATGATCGTACACAATTTTTTGTAAAAATGTACACAAGTCAATGATTATTGTTGAAACATTTTCTGGGAGAAATGCTTGAACCCCTATAGGCAACAATCGTTGTATGAGAATGTGATGATCGTGAGACTTTAGCCCAACCAAATTTAATGCAGTATCATTCACCTTCTTATCAATGTTCGATCCAAAACTACAAGGTAGCCTCACTCCTTTAATGATTTGATAGAATCATTTCCGATCAATTGGTTTAAAAGAGTAATCAACATGTGGTAGTATTATTTTCTTCTTGTTGTCTTCCTTCTTATTTTTGACTTTCTTCCTCTTGGTGACTTTCTCTTTTGGCCATTGATATGGCCAAATGCCCATATTTTTCAAGTCTTCTCTTGCTTATTTTTGGTCTTTGGTTTTTTCATTCATCAATGCAGTATTTACAAAACTTTCATCCACATTTTTCTCCACATGCATAAAATCTATATTGTGTTTTAGCTCGAGGGAAGACCAATACTCAAACTCAAAAAAGATACTACGTTTCGTCCAATTCAACTATTTTTTTCTTATTTCATCATTGCGCTTTCTTGTTGCACCCCCGTGCTCAGGATGTTTCCTTGGAATACGATCAGCGAGACAAGCCAATTGCTTTAATATAACTGTATTGTTGAATCGTCTTGGATGTGGCCTTCTCTCAGGTTGACCATTAAACAATAAAGTTTGCCTCCACTTATGGTTCATATGCAAGAATCGTTTATGACCAACATAAGACATCTTCTTGGTGACGGGAATGGAAGATGTGTATGTGTAAGAAGTAGGGCATGCTAAATAACCTTGACCACTAGACAAATTTCCACGCGTTGGAAAATCATTGATAGTCTACAACAACACCGCACACATGTTGAATACGGTGTTGGTTGATTCATCTCTCATTTGGACTCCTTCGGCCCACAACATTTTCAACTCATCCATCAAAGGCCTCAAGAAAACATCAATGTCCATTGAGGGTGATTTAGGGCCAGGAATCAGCAAAATTAGCATGAAAGAAGACTCTTTCATACATATCCATAGTGGTGTATTGTAGGTAGTTAATATAATCGGCCAAGTACTATTAAAATTGCCAAATGGATTGAATCTGTCAGTAGCCAAACCTAGATGAACATTTCTAGGTTCTTTAGCAAACTCTGGATATCTTTGATGAAAATCTTGCCATGTCTTCCCATCAACCGGATGATACATCATACCATCTATTGAGCATCCAATATTATACCAACTCATATCTTTAGCTTTGAATGTGGAGCTATACATTCGTTAAAGTTTTGGAGTCAAAGGAATGTACTGCAACACTTGTTGTGGTATAGCGTGGCTTTTGTCGACGACATATATCGTCTGGATAAGTGTGGTCTCCATAGTGCTAGATCCTTGTAGTGTTTACTGGTTTTTCTATGGGGATGGGTTCTGAAGCTCTAAATATATACAGGTTTTCAATGGCAGTTCTAGATCGAGAAAGTCGTGCTTATGCTTCCTAGATTCTCTATCGTCACTCAAGTTGAAGAAGCGAGGACACCATAATGTTGACTCTGATACGGATCAAGAACACTTTTGTCATCTACTTGATGGTAAAGCTGAATTTTCTGATTCTTGACTTGATCTGGATGAGAAATACAAATATTTATTGATAACGGGACTCTAAGTTTGTTTCTTAAAAATTAGGTAAAGTAATAAAGAAGGAAAATATACGATGAAAGAGAATATTTTTTTTAAAGACGTATTCTTCATATTTATTGTATTTTTCTGCATGCAAACATACTTATTACATGTTTTTTTAACGGGAAAGCAAAATCCAGCAAGAAGCTGGAATGTTACAATACGAAAAGGAAACAACAACTGGTATAGTGAAGGGTACACCATGATACGAATAAAATTCATAATGAATAGAACTACTGCTCGAATATTCATTTGAACCACTTTGATCTTCTACCCAAAAATCTAAACCCCAAGAGCAGAATTAATATCCCAAATATCACAAATATCACGACGCAAGTTATACGAAGCATTTTGTAATCAGATGGCACAATTGCAAAGGTGCAATTAGCATGGTTTACGGTTAATACAATCATTGAAATCTGCAATTCGCGCATCAAAGGGAAATCAACAGTGAGCATGTAAATCATGTAAACTGACATGTAGAACCCTAAGGAATTCGTAATAACAAATACAGCATATGGTGCTTGATTTCTGTGGGTACCCATAATAGCTTCTCCAGCATAGTGGTGTTTAATGGTAGGAGTACCATCATCTGCGAGTTGCGGTAAAGTACTATTGCCTGTGTCCCCCCAAAGTCCTCCAGGAGGACTAAGTGAGGTTTGATATGTTGCAGTTGTGATAAGTATAACCACCACAAGAAGGGTATTCCTAATTTCGATAGAAGAGCCTCTGAGTTTATACTCTATGAACTTGTCTAACCAATCTCTATGCGGAGAATGAGGGTTTTCATGTTTAGTTTATGGTAGACTTAGATTTTGACTCATGGTTATAATTAGGTTCTAAGAAAAGAAATCTTGCTATATTGATATATTTTACATGCAAACGCTAACAAAGGGTTTATATAAGGAAATTAGCACGCCAGGTGCATGTATCGTAGACCTTGTAATTGAGTCTATTGAAGTTACAAGGAAGCTTGTAATCGGGTCCACTGAAGTTGGAAGAAGCCTCAAATGGTGTCCTCCATTCAACTGTTGCCAGTATTGTGCTTGCTAAGTGACGTTGAGCCATGACGTTTACATTAAAGATGTGGACCTCCATTCAAATGATAACAATATTTTTGTTCATGGAGATGTGACAATGGAATGTACGTACGACGTCCTGATAAATAATTAAATATATACAGACAGTCAAACACTACTAGGGTGTGCAAAAAACCTGTAACCAAACAACTGAACCGTTTTGAAAAAACCGAGGGTTTGGTTAGTTTTTTAATCGGATGGTATTATTGTTTTGTGTTAATTTTAGTATTGCATATTGTTATGCTTTAGAATCTCAGTTTTCATTGGGCTGCTACTTAATCCGTGAATCTTCTCTTTCTTTGTATCTTCTCATTAAAAGACAAAACAATAGTTGCTGCATAAATAAAATGTAATACTACATTTGCTAATCTTCTCTTTCTTTGTATTTTTCCATCGAAGACAAAACAACACAATAGCAGCCGCTGAAAAATGAATAGAAAACATTAAAAATATTCCGCTACAACTTGAAGTTTAATTTATTTTCTTTCACATCAATTTCAAACCAGTAGAAAACTACTTAGGTATTGAAAATCTTTAAGCTATTGAAATAAAATAGAAACTTGAAATAACGTATGAGTATCCGAAATAGGCCCTATGAAAAGAAAAAAAAAAAAGATGTACACCCCTTGTATAATGACATTACACATAGGATGAGAAAAAATCGCATCACAAATAAAATTAACCGCAAAAATTGCATAAACCGCTACCTATAACCCACAACCACAATAAAAACCGATGATGAGGTTTCTGTTTTTCAAAAACCGAAAATTTGCGGTGCGGTGTGGTTATTAGTTTTCAAAAACCGCAAAAAACCGCACCGCATATGTTATATACGATTTTTTTTATTAATTATTTATATATCAAATATTATAAATAAGACAAGTTTAATGGATGAAAGATGGAAAAAATACTAGAATACAAAACTATTGGTTTTTGTTATGTTTAACTTTGAAAAATGGTAAAATTCGACAATTTTAAGATATTTATTGTTAATTACTATTGATTTTACGTTTTTAAGATATTAGTTGTTTGTGATTTATGTTGATTGTCTTATACCATATGGTTTTTTTTATCATTACAAATAATATGTTTGAACTTTTAAAACCCTTAATAATCGCACCAAATCTATGCGGTTAATAACTGCAACAAAAAAAAAACAAAAAACAAAACTGCACCGCAAAAATAACCGCCTAACTGCACCGCTAAAATAACTGCACCAAGAGATTTTGAAAATGGATTAACCGCATTTGCAGTTAGTGGTGAGGTTTTGGTTAATAACCATACCGCGCTCACCCCTAATTACACATGTTTGATGTTCATGCCTTGGAATACCCACGAAAGGAAATTTGCTTCAATTGTCTAGCACATAAGTGGCAAGTTTAAATGCATTTAATTTCTCATATAGTTTTTATGTACAAAAGTATAATCCATGGTAACATCCAAGAAAAGTTACAGTTACCAGTTACCGACAATTATTCTCATAATATTGGATACATACAAAAAATAAAGATCAATCAACTATATCAACAATACACAAAAGTACACCGGACTTGATTTGAAATGATCCTATATTATCCGGAGGTACTATACATGACATTATAGGCTTTAAATCGCTCCAAGTTAGATCACCAATGTCAGACTAGCCCACTTGGTTGGGGTTTTGCCTCTAGATTTGAGGTATTGGTTTCTAAATCATGTGTTAACAATTTCTACTCACCAGCTGTTCAAAAGAAGAAATCTCCAAGAGCATGTACTACCCATTCTCGACTCATCTGAGATCATGCATCCTAATACATTTTTTATTCAGTATGGTCGCATGTGGTATCACTAAAAGCAAAGCAATTGAAATGCAAACAAAACCAAATGTTAAGGAACCTTTGTTAACTTAACGTGACGAATTTATGTTTTACACAACAAGAGTTTAATTTTGTGCACGAAAGGATAAAGAGGAAGAATACACACACGCCACTATTTCAATGTGTGTTTCTTGATACAATTAAAAAGGAAAACGAAGTGGCATGAAAGGATTACATGAAAAACGAATGCAAGAATAAAATAGCGAGTTGTATAAACCCTAGTATACAAGGGTTAGTTGAGTCGAACGGTTTGACTTGTTGACTTTATTTGACTTTGACTTGACTAGCATTTGACGGTTGTCACAACATGTCATCGGTATAGCGTGGCTTTTGCCGACGACCTATTTTGTTTGCGTAAGTGTCGTATCCATAGGGCTAGATCCTTGTAGTGTTTACTGGTTTTTCTAAGGAGATGGGTTCTGAAGTTCTAAATATATACAAGTTTTCAATGGCAGTTCTGGATTGAGAAAGTCATGCTTATGCTTCCTAGATTCTCTATCGTCACTGAAGTTGAATAAGCGAGGACACCATAATGTTGACTCTGATACAGATCAAGAACACTTATGTCATCTTCTTGATGGTAAAGCTGAATTTTCTGATTTTTGACTTGATCTGGATGAGAAACACAAATATTTATGACAAAACTTTCAAAATGGTACCTACAGTTTCACGAAATCTGAAGTTTGGTCCCTAATTTACAAAAACCTTACGGATGGTCCATGTGGTTTCAAAACTTTTAATGTTTAGTCATTCCGTCTAACTCTGTCATCTTTCTACCGTTAAGTGAGGGGCATTTTCGTCATTTCAATACCTAGGGACCATTTATGAAGGTTTTCTATTATTTTAAATAAAAATAAAAAATGAAACCTCTCTCTCTCTCTCTATGTGTGTGTGTGTAAAACCAAGACTCCATCTCCACGATTCCATCGTCGCCTGTCGCCTCTCTCAATCATGTTTGCAAAAAAAGTTCCTGAAATCCTTAAATAAATCGATTTTGCAGATCAGATCTTTGAAACTCAATTAAAAACAAACACAAAAAGCAAAGCAAAGCACTTACAATTGAAGAAGGTTGTACAGGTGTATCTTCCATAGCATTGGTAGTTCCATTTAAATGCTGAGAGACAATAAGCATAATCTGGTGCAACAAATTGGACAAAAAAGCCCCTTCTTCAGTGACCACTAGCAATAGCACACCCATAGAGCTTTAGGAAGCTTCAGAAGGCGGCACTAAAATCCTAATGGGGACTACCAACACCTCTGATCCCCTACTTTGCCTAAGGGCATTTTCATGATTCGTAACTCCACTATCAGCAGGAGTTGCTGCTGCTGAGCGCTCTCCACCACCATTTGTTTCCCTTATCACTAAACTAAAGAAAGTGCATATAAGAAGTTAATGGAATGGAAATCCATTAAAATCAGAATGTGAGAATAGTAATAGTGTAATATACATGTATGTATTTTGATATCAATATTCTGTGGACGTAAACCAAAACCAAAATTATTAGTGCCAGAGGCTGACCCTGTGACTACTACAGTTACAGATGGAGGTGGAGGTGGATGTGTGGTTGTTCAAAAACTACTGCCAGGTTGAAAAGGTAGAGGCTACATCATTGTTGGATTTGACCCAGATGTTGATACGAAACCAACGATGTTGCTCTGGACATAAAACGCCATCTCCACGGCGTTTCAAGGCGACACTGACATGGGTTCCTACCAATCTGGCTGGTCCGGTGACTAAAACAGAGAACCCGTTTCTTAATTTTGTGAATGATTTCATTGGGGTTGCTAATCGATTTCATGCCTGTTACTCAGGCTCAATTTCTTGGTGAACTTTTAGGAGAGAGAGAAAGAGAGAGAGAGAGAGAGAGAGAGAGAGAGAGAGAGAGAGACCCTTTTTATGATGCTCGTGATTTGACATGTTGACGAAAGGAGGAAGAGGATTGTCTAAGAATAAAGATCCACCTTCAGACTACGATGAGGGAGGAAGAGAAGGCTGGGATGGGGATCTGTGACAACCCAAAGTTATCCATCGCCGAAACCCAATTCGTTCGTAAGACCCGTTTTTAGCAATTCGTTTCCGATTTCGTAATTAAATTAAGTCATTAATTTGAAATTATTATTACGACTTAATGGGTGTCTCAACACATTTAGAACTCATTTTAGCACCCCCATTCTAGTTATCGCAAAAATTTAAGAATCAACCATATCGGGTTACGGCAACTTTATCGGGTTTGACCAAAAGCCACGTCTAACGTCGGTATCGGGTAGAATTCCACCGTGTCCAAATCTTAAACAATATTTAAAGATGTTTAAGCTTCCATTTGAAGCTTTTTCCCTCTCTCACTACTCTCTCTCTAACCTCTCTCCTCAAACCAAAGAACTAGGTCCAAAACTCCAATTTAAGGCTCCAAATCCTTGAGGTAACTTCCCTAACTTGTTATTCAACCTCCTTAGCCTTCAAATCCGAATTTAAACTTTGATTTTGGACCTCAAACATGAGTTTATGGCCAAGGAGCACGCTTGGCCCGTAAACACCTAATAAGAGGGTTTTTATGCCTTTAAACCTCTCCAAACCAATTTTGGGACTTAGATACGACTATATGGCTTACCATTCTGGACTTAGAACACCCTAAACATGAATTTTGAGGAGTAAACATGAGTTTATTGCCCAAAATCATGCTTGGGCTGTAAACTCATCATTCATGGAGAGTAAACTCAAAACCAAGTGTTTAAAAGCCATTTAAACACACCATTAGCCTTGGAATAAATCCTAGAACCAACCAAAATCAATTTGGGGACCCTAAACATAATAAAAACTCTTCATTTGAGAGTTTACGGCCATAAATCCCCAAGAAATAGTTCCAGGGCCGTAAACTCATAAAAACATGTTAAATGGTGCCCTAAACTCATTCTAAGGCTTGTAAAAATAGTTTGAATCACAGGTGATTGTCCTAGCTTCACAAAATAAATTAAGGATTGAGCATGGGGGAGTTTACGGTCGTAAACTCCATGTTTACTGCCATAAACTCCAATAAATGGTCCTTAAGTGACTTTAATCCATTCCAAGGCCCTAGATTAAAACCTAGCTAATTTTCCCAAGTGTTATCATGCCATTTAACACCATAAAACCCCTAATCATGAGTTCACGGCCGTTAACTCATGTGGTTATGGTCTTAGGGCCGAAAACTCCATAAGGAGTTTACTCTTGAAGAGTAAACTCATTTACCAAGTCCCACACGTCCTTAGATGTCACCCGGGTCGCTCCAAACGCTTTATTTGAGGTGTTTTCGCATCCTAGAGTAAATAGTCATATCTAATTAGTGAATTAAAGTCTAATTAGATACAAATGTGTATCATTTCACATTACATAGGAACCTCGCACATTTTCAAGCCTTGAACTGACGTTTAGCATCCAAACCGACACATTCCGCGATTGGTGAGTTCATACCCCTACGCCTTTTTCCGTGTTTTTCAATGTTTTCAGGAGGGAATACAAGAAAAATATTAAATGTTATCAAAACATAAAACTGATATATTTCTATAAATATCTGGCTAACCTTTAGATATCTTTACCCGTTATGTATTATGCTGAGCATAAGGGATGTTTTATCGATTATAACTACATGGATTTCAGTAAAGGAAACAATCAAATTAATCAAATTATTATGGGAATAATTTGGGATCTTTAGTTCTTCTTTAATGAGTACAGATTTATGTAAAGTTAATAGATAAACTATGTCGGATTCAGTTTATCTCCGTTTAATTTAGAATATATTACCAGATAACTTCATTGTATTTAACTATTTCTATTGTATTATGTTTCGATACGATTTGTATGTCTGATAACGTCTGAGAACCCCATGAATAACATGATACTAGCTTGTGAGATTCGTCATTGTTATCAGTAAATCCTCCCCGGAAGTGTAACCAGAGTCTCCTGGAGGGAGAGCGTGGAATTTGTGAATAGAGCTATTCGGGACTGACAATCCCACACCTTAACTGCTAGCTACAGTTAGGCGGGCATGCCTGGGGTGACAAGTTCTGGAAATCGTCTGACGTCTGACAAACGTCAAGGAGGTCTCGGTGTCGCATTAGCATGGTTACCCGACTCACAATACGTATTAATATAAGTTTATTCACGGATTGAATTTCATATCTACTTTCTATCTATAGTTCCTATATCTAGTACGAAAGATAGTCCCATGATTTTAAATCTATATCTAGTACGGGATGATAGTCCCGTGCTTTTCAATCTATATCTAGTATGGGATGATAGTCCCATGGTTTTCAATCTATATCTAGTACGGGATGATAGTCCCATGGTTTTCAATCTATATCTATACGGGATGATAGTCACATGGTTTTCAATCTGTATCTATCCTTAGTTTTCATGTATCAAGGCTATCTTATATCTGGTACGGGATAGTAATCTCAGGATTTTCAGTAAATAGTTTTATGCGTAAAACTATACAATGTGGTTCTTAACTAAAACTTTACTTTTAGGAAAATATAGGATTTTCCTGGGATAACACTGTACATAACCATAATCGTGTAAGAAAACAGTTAACCAAACATTACTTTTAAGAAAATATGGGATTTTCTTGGATTCATAACTTTTTCGGAAAAACAAAGGAAACTTAAACATTTTCAGAAAAACAAACATCTTATGAACTCACCAGCTTTATGCTGATTTTCAAACTGCTTGTATTCTCAGGTCCATATTAGACAGGTACCCAGCGATCCTTTTTAGAGAAGACGGAGCGTACTGAAGAACTCGTCTTATCTTCTGTTCATATATACCTATGTATAACACTTGTGATACTTTACTTTTGAACAATTGTAAATTTCAATATGTAATGTAATGGTTGTTTACTTTGCTTACTATGTGCATTGGATTTGATACTCAACGTGGAGTCCGCCCCGAAAATGTTTCCGCCTTCGGTTTTCGGGGTGCGACAGATTGGTATCAGAGACCTTGTTTATAGTGAACTAGTATACCAAACCTTACATGGTATAAGACTATAAACACTAAGGGGCCTAAGTGCTCTGAACTAAAAGTATCCTTCAAAATATAAGTATTTTCAAAAGTATACAAGTATACCGAACCATCGAGATTCGTAATCACAAGTAAAACAAAACATATGTAAATGGGTGTTGTGTACTACGGTTAAACCTGGGCAGTTATGTAGTTGTGTCTAGGATCAATATAGCCTGGCCAACTATATTCATTCGAGACACGGCTAACATGTTCTTGGGAGTGACTGTGGTATGCGGCATGCCTAAAACTTACCCAATACCCAAACAACGAGCCATCGCTACAGCGAATCATGAAATACTATAGGAGTATTTCTCAAGCCAAACCCATTATAGAAATTCTCATTGCAGCGTTGATCCTCGATCATTCCCTTAGCGATAGCTAATCTGCTTTGTTAACTCTTTCCTGCTTTATTGCTTAATAGAATACCATATATCTGTCTTAATGAGATATCTCTTGTCCCATATCTCTTGATTCAATTTAGAGGACTTATGATCCTCTCTTTCCCGATCTTATTAGATCAATATGCCTCCAAGAAAGAGACCCAGCTCAAAAACCAACAACCCTCCGCCACTACCTTCTCCTCAAATTGATCTTGTAACGCTTCAGGCAGCTATTACTGCCGCAGTGACAACCGCCATGTCACAAAGAAACCCCGGTAGTTTAGGAGGTGGTCCCCAACACCAAAACCAAGAAGATAACCAGGGACACCGAAAGAAGGGTTCCTATAAAGATTTCATGAGCGCAAAACCCACATCCTTGATGGCATTGGAGGTGTCATTTTCCTCACCCAATGGTTCGAGAAGATCGAATCCATCTTTGAAATTTGTGCATGCTCAGAATCTGACAAATTGAAGTATGTCGCCTGCACCTTCATCGATAAAGCCCCGACTTGGTGGAATGCCCGAGTCAAATCCTTAACTTTACCTGTAGCCAACGCCATGGGTTGGGAAGCCATGAAGTAACTTCTACTGGCTGAGTACTGCCCTCGGGGCGAAATGCAGAAGTTAGAACACGAACTCTGGAACCTGAAGATGAAGGGTTCTGATATCGTCGCTTACACTTCCAGGTTCGATGACTTGGCACTATTCTACCCGGGAATGGTTACCCCAGAGAGTAAGAAGATAGAGAGATTCATCTGGGGGTTGACCCAGCCAACAAAAGGAAACCTCTTAGTTGCGAGGCCGAATACATATGACAGCTCCAAATGCTTAGCACGAATCTTAATCGACCATAGTGATGACCTTGAGGAAACAACTACTACTCCTGAGCCGACGGAGAGGAGTGGTGAGAAAAGGAAAATTGGAAAGAAGAAGGAATGTCAGACATTGCAGGAGTCTTCAAAGAGGCATCAACTTGTGGCAGTTCACGCTGCTACTACCCCTGCAACTATTTCTGTTGTTGGATCCTCAGCTCGAAAACCTACCAGTAGGTATGCGGGAACCCTCCCTAGTTGTGACAAGTGCAAATATCATCACCTCACTTCCAGCCCAGGTATAGAGATGTTTTGCAACAGTTGTGGCATAAAGGGTCACATGGAGAAAAACTGTAAGACACCAACTCATTCAACCAATCAAGCTTCCGGAGCGGGCATTGGTCAAGCCTGCTATGGTTGCGGAGAAGTTGGGCATCTCAAGCGAAACTGCCCTAAGGCAGTAACATCTGGCAACACCGGAAGAGTCCTAGCGATAGGACGAGAGGAAAGAACCACCGATCCCACCGTTGCCATAGGTATAATTCCCCTCGATGAATCTTATGCCTGTGATTCTTTTCGATTCTAATGCTAAAAGAAATTTGCTAACCATTCATTCAAACATCTTTCTAAACTTTGTCCTTCGTTAGTAATCAAAAATGTGTACCGTCGAGATGGTTAACAAGTAAGAAGGAGAACGCTAACGTCATATCCATAGATTGTATCCTCAATCCGGACAATTATTCTTTTCCATTCGATCTAATGGCAAACTTTTCATGAAATGCTTTGATACCATCTTTGGCATGTAATGACCGAGCCTCATTGATGTTGTTATTCTTGGTTTCGAGAAAGCCATCCATCTTAAATTTTCCCCGAAACAACTCTCATGATCTTCGTGCATCAAATCTTAAAAAGTTTTCCCATGTATTTCTCGTCCGTGTGATCAACGAGAAACTAGAAGTCTACAACTCTTCCCCCGATGCCTTTTTCGAAGAATTCCTGAGAATTCTTCCTGAACGTGTAATCAAGTCTCGCATCGACCTAATCCCTGGAATTACCTCATAGCCAAAAACCTCAGTGAGAATGATGTGTCCAAGACAACAACCAGGACTTGATATGATCACTACGAGTTAGTAGTGGTACCCTTTGGTCAAATCATTTTCCTTAGTCATGTAGATAAGCAAAGCAGTCATACCCGTGGACCTTTCCAAAAACTATGGCGATAGAGATTTAGTCAGCACTGGAGATACCCATAGAAAACCCGTCAATCCATGGGTCCCGCTGGCTAATATCGCAGACCCACCTAGAAATTTCCTTTAGAATCGTTAAACCTTTAGCTATTCTACCATATGAAGATGTACCCTCTTGTTGGAAGTCTTACTCTGGAGAGACATAGTACGCCTTGAGAAGTGCGGAAAACTTAACTCGTGGTACATTAGAACCTTCGAGATCCTCGTTAGGAATCGATTCCGTAGCCCTCTCCGAGCTATCTTCAGAACTCAGCAGCAACCATCTGGTATTCCATATCTTTGTTCATAAGAAGTGCCGACTCGACGAAACCCTAGTAATCCCTTTGATGAGATCGAAATCAACGGAAACCCAAACCTCCATAGAAGAATCAATTGAGATCATGGATTGAGAGGTTGAACGTACGAAGCAAAGCCGCATCCCGGTAGTGAGGGTTCGCTGGAATGTCAAGCGGAGACCCGATTCCACTTAGGAGCGTGAAGACCCGATGCAGTAGATTCATTCTCGTCATTCTTTTCACTTCATGATCTGTATCCAAATCTTTGAATTTCGGGACGAAATTCCCTCTAACGGGGGGATAATGTGACAACCCGAAGTTATCCATCGCCGAAACCCAATTCTTTCGTAAGACCCGTTTTTAGCAATTCGTTTCCGATTTCGTAATTAAATTAAGTCATTAATTTGAAATTATTATTACGAATTAATGGGTGTCTCAACACATTTAGAACTCATTTTAGCACCCCATTCTAGTTATCAGAAAAATTTTAGAATTAACCATATCGGGTTACGGCAACTTTATCGGGTTTGACCAAAAGCCACGTCTAATGTCGATATCGGGTAGAATTCCACCGTGTCCAAATCTTAGACACTATTTAAAGATGTTTAAGCTTCCATTTGAAGCTTTTTCCCTCTCTCACTACTCCCTCTCTAACCTCTCTCCTCAAACCAAAGAACTAGGTCCAAAACTCAAATTTAAGGCTCCAAATCCTTGAGGTAACTTCCCTAACTTGTTATTCAACCTCCTTAGCCTTCAAATCCGAATTTAAACTTTGATTTTGGACCTCAAACATGAGTTTATGGCCAAGGGGCATGCTTGGGCTGTAAACACCTAATAAGAGGGTTCTTATGCCTTTAAACCCCTCCAAACCAATTTTGGGACTTAGATACGACTATATGGCTTACCATTCTGGACTTAGAACACCCTAAACATGAATTTTGAGGAGCAAACATGATTTTACTGCCCAAGATCATGCTTGGGCTGTAAACTCATCATTCATGGAGAGTAAACTCAAAACCAAGTGTTTAAAAGCCATTTAAACACACCATTAGCCTTGGAATAAATCCTAGAACCAACCAAAATCAATTTGGGGACCTTAAACATAATAAAAACTCTTCATTTTAGAGTTTAGAGCCATAACTCCGCAAGAAATAGTTCCAGGGCCGTAAACTCATAAAAACATGTTAAATGGTGCCCTAAACTCATTCTAAGGCTTGTAAAAATAGTTTGAATCACATGTGATTGTCCTAGCTTCACCAAATAAATTAAGTATTGAGCATGGGGGAGTTTACTGCCGTAAACTCCATGTTTACTGCCATAAACTCCAATGAGTTTAATCCATTCCAAGGCCCTAGATTAAAACCTAGCTAATTTTCTTAAGTGTTATCATGCCATTTAACACCATAAAACCCCTAATCATGACTTCACGGCCGTAAACTCTTGTGGTTATGGTCTTAGGGCTAAAAACTCCATAAGGAGTTTACTCTTGAAGAGTAAACTCATTTCCCAAGTCCTACACATCCTTAGATGTCACCCAGGTCGCTCCAAACGCTTGATTTGAGGTGTTTTCGCATCCTAGAGTAAATAATCATATCTAATTAGTGAATTAAAGTCTAATTAGATAAAAATGTGTATCATTTCACATTATATAGGAACCTCGCGCGTTTTTAAGCCTTAAAATGACGTTTAGCATCCAAACCGACACATTCCGCGATTGGTGAGTTCATACCCCTACGCCTTTTTCCATGTTTTTCAATGTTTTCAGGGGGGAATACAAGAAAAATATTAAATGTTATCAAAACATAAAACTGATATATTTCTATAAATATCTGGCTAACCTTTAGATATCTTTACCCCTTATGTATTATGTTGAGCATAAGGGATGTTTTATCGATTATAACTACATGGATTTCAGTAAAGGAAACAATCAAATTAATCAAATTATTATGGGAATAATTTGGGATCTTTAGTTCTTGTTTAATGAGTACAGATTTATGTAAAGTTAATAGATAAACTATGTCGGATTCAGTTTATCTCCGTTTAATTTAGAATATATTGCCAGATAACTTCATTGTATTTAACTATTTCTATTGTATTATGTTTCGATACGATTTGTATGTCTGATAACGTCTGAGAACCCCGTGAATAACATGATACTAGCTTGTTAGATTCGTCATTGTTATCAGTAAATCCTCCCCGGAAGTGTAACCAGAGTCTCCTGGAGGGAGAGCGTGGAATTTGTGAATAGAACTATTCGGGACTGACAATCCCACACCTTAACTACTAGCTACAGTTAGGCGGGCATGCCTGGGGTGACAAGTTCTAGAAATCGTCCGACGTCTGACAAACGTCAAGGAGGTCTCGGTGTCGCATTAGCATGGTTACCCGACTCACAATACGTATTAATATAAGTTTATTCACGGATTGAATTTCATATTTACTTTCTATCTATAGTTCCTATATCTAGTACGGATGATAGTCCCATGATTTTAAATCTATATCTAGTACGGGATGATAGTCCCGTGCTTTTCAATCTATATCTAGTATGGGATGATAATCCCATGGTTTTCAATCTATATCTAGTACGGGATGATAGTCCCATGGTTTTCAATCTATATCTATACGGGATGATAGTCACATGGTTTTCAATCTTTATCTATCCTTAGTTTTCATGTATCAAGGCTATCTTATATCTGGTACGGGATAGTAATCTCATGATTTTCAGTAAATAGTTTTATGCGTAAAACTATACAATGTGGTTCTTAACTAAAACTTTACTTTTAGGAAAATATAGGATTTTCCTGGGATAACACTGTACATAACCAGAATCGTGTAAGAAAACAGTTAACCAAACATTACTTTTAAGAAAATATGGGATTTTCTTGGATTCATAACTTTTTCGGAAAAACAAAGGAAACTTAAACATTTTCAGAAAAACAAACATCTTATGAACTCACCAGCTTTATGCTGATTTTCAAACTGCTTGTATTCTCAGGTCCATATTAGACAGGTACCCAGCGATCCTTTTTGGAGAAGACGGATCGTACTGAAGATCTCGTCTTATCTTTTGTTCATATATACCTATGTATAACACTTGTGATACTTTACTTTTGAACAATTGTAAATTTCAATATGTAATGTAATGGTTGATTACTTTGCTTACTATGTGCATTGGATTTGATACTCAATGTGGAGTCCGCCTCAGAAATGTTTCCGCCTGCGGTTTTTGGGGTGTGACAGGATCAGAGTGTTTACTAGAGGAACCAATGGTAGAATTTTTTGGTGACAAACGGCGAGGAATGATGCAATGGTGGGGGAAACGAAGGATGATCTGATTCATGAGAGAGAGAGAGATAGAGAGAGAGAGAGAGAGAGAGAGGTGGGGCCCTTTAACATTAAATAGTTATATTTATTTTTCTTTTTTTTAAATTAAGGCAAAACTTCATAAATGGTCCCTGTGGTTGTGAAATGACAAAAATGCCCTTCACTTAACGGCTAAATGTTAACGGATTTAGCGAAAAGGACCATTTGTTAAAAGTTTTGAAACCACCGGGACCATCTGTGAGGTTTTTATAAATTAGAGACTAAACTTCAGATTTTCGGAAACCACAGAGACCATTTGAAGTTTTGTCAATATTTATTGATAACGGGACTCTAAGTTTGTTTCTTAAAAATTAGTTAAATTAATAAAGAAGGAAAATATATGATGAAAGAGAATATTTTTTTAAAGAAGGATTCTTCATTTATTGTATTTTTCTGCATGCAAACATAGTTATTACATGTTTGTTTAACGAGAAAGCAAAATCCAGCAACAAGCTGGAATGTTACAAAAGGAAAAGGAAACAACAGTTGGTATACCAATTTGAAGGCTACACCATGATACGATAAAATTCATAATAATGAATAGAACTACTGCTCGAATATTCATTTGAACCACTTTAATCTTCTACCCAAAAATCTAAACCCTACGAGCATAATTAATGTCCCGAATATCACAAATATCACGATGCAAGTTATACGAAGCATTTTGTAATCAGATGGCACAATTGCAAAGGTGCAATTAGCATGGTTTATGGTTAATACAATCATTGAAATCTGCAATTCGTGTATCAAAGGGAAATCAACGGTGAGCATGTAAATCATGTAAACTGACATGTAGAACCCTAAATTCGTAATAAAAAATACAACATATGGTGCTTGATATCTATGAGTACCCATAATAGCTTCTCCAGCATAGTGGTGTTTAATGATAGGAGTACCATCATCTGCGAGTTGCGGTAAAGTACTATTGCCTGTGTCCTGCCAAAGTCCTCCAGGAGGACTAAGCGAGGTTTGATATGTTGCAGTCGTGATGAGTATAATGACTACAAGAAGGGTACTCCTGATTTCGATAGAAGTGCCTTTGAGTTTATACTGTATGAACTTGTCTAACCAATCTCTATGCGGAGAATGAGGGTTTTCATGTTTAGTTTCTGGTAGACTTAGATTTTGACTCATAGTTATAATTAAGTTATGAGAAAAGAAATCTTGCTATATTGATATATTTTACATGCAAACGCTAACAAAGAGTTTATATAAGTAAATTGGGACGCCAGGTGCATGTATGTAAACCTTGTAATTTAGTCAACTGAAGTTGTAAGGAAGCATGTAATCGGGTCCACAGAAGTTAGAACCTACGAAGCCTTAAATGGTGTCCTCCATTAATTACGTGGTATTTTGCTTGCTAGGTTACGATGTGCTATGATGTTTACTATAAGACTTTATTGAATTAACCTCAAAGGGTATGAGCGAGTTTACATGTATATAAAATACAAGATAACAAACAAA
This sequence comes from Lactuca sativa, assembly GCF_002870075.4. NCBI lineage: Eukaryota > Viridiplantae > Streptophyta > Magnoliopsida > Asterales > Asteraceae > Lactuca > Lactuca sativa. Next base: position 108,794,116 of record NC_056623.2, read on the forward strand.
GGCTAATTTCTAGGAATACAACTAGATAACTATATTATCTAGACTTATCTTATTTATCAATAATACTCCCCCTCAAGCGAAGAGGTGGTAAACCAACATGCAACTTGGAACGAAATTGCTCAAATAGTGGATGTGGAAGACTCTTGGTGAATATATCAGCCAATTGTAACGAAGTGGGCACAAAACGCGTGTGTAATCTACTAGAAGCAACTAACTCATGAACGAAGTGATAGTCTATGTGTATATGCATCGCTCTTTTGTGAGATATAGGATTCTGGGTAAGAAAAAGAGCACTCTTGTTGTCACATAAGAGAGTTGGACGATCTAGTGGCAAAGCATGAAGTTCACGAAGAAGATGAGTAATCCAAATAATTTCAGCAGCAGTATTTGCCATTGCTCGATATTCAGATTCACAACTAGATCGAGAGATGGTTGGTTGCTTTTTAGCGCTCCAAGAAACAAGATTTCCACCTAAAAATATGGAGTAACCATATGTTGAACGTCGAGTCTCAATACACCGGGCCCAATCCGCATCAGAATAACCAAGAAGCAAAGAGGACTTGGGGTAAGTAAAGTGAAGACCATAGGATAAAGTGCCTTTTACATATCTTAAGATTCTTTTGACTATTTGAAAATGGTCAGTCGTAGGAGCATGTAGAAATTGGTTGACTTGATTAACTGCGTACGATAAGTTAGGACGGGTAATAGTTAAGTATTATAAAGCACCAACCAGTGATCGATATAAAGTGGGATCCGAACATGGCGAACCAGAAGTGACAAGATAATCTGAGGTTGATAAAGGAGTTGAAGCAGGTTTTGAGTCAAGCAGACCGGCCCGAGTGAGAATATCATGTGCATACTTGGCTTGAGTGAGAAATAAACCATTTTCCATATACGATACTTCAAGACCCAAGAAGTAATTTAACTGGCCAAGATCCTTGATAGCAAAATCGGAGTGAAGTCGAGTAATAAACTTTTTAATGAAGAGTGGAGAATTTCCTGTTACGATAATGTCATCGTCATAAACTAACAGGTATAGGATTTGTGACTCCTGTTTGAAGACAAATAGAGATGTATCAGCTCGACTGCAAACAAAACCGAGAGTGAGAAGAAATGAACTGAGGCGTTGAGACCAAGAACGTGGAGACTGTTTAAGGCCATATAGGGCCTTCTTTCAACGATAAACATGATTAGGATATCTTTGGTCAACAAAACCCGGGGGTTGTTCCATAAATACCCTGTCAGTAAGAATTCCATTTAGAAAAGCATTATTGACATCAAGTTGATGAAGAGGCCATTTATGCATGACAGACAAAGATAAGACAATACGAATAGTGGCGGCTTTGACAACAGGACTAAAAGTACGAGTGTAGTCAAGACCCGAAATTTGACTGAACCCTTGAGCGACCAATCGGGCCTTTAGTCGTTGGATGGTACCATCTGAATTGAATTTGGTATGATAGACCCATTTTGAACCCACTATATTTGAACAATGTGGACGAGGGACAAGATCCCAAGTGTTGTTTGAGCGAAGAGCATTCATTTCTTCTTTCATGGCATATAGTCATTGAGGATGTTTAGCTGCAGATTTGAAACCACGAGGCTCTTTAGTAACAAAAAGAGCATGAAGAAGCGGAGCATGTTCAACATATGCAAGGTCTACACGGTGACGGGGTTTAAAGATTCCTGCACGAGATCGAGTCACCATAGGATGAGAAGAAGAAGATGGCACTGTTGGACCTGGTGCAGGTGACGATGAAAAAGTTGTTGTCGTGGTGATAGGAGAATCTGACGAGTCGGTAGGTGATGGCGGGGAGGTTGTCGACACATCAGAAGTGGTACCGCTGGATACAGAAGTTAATTCAGCACCTAATGAGAATGTCGCAGGCTGTTGATCATCTGTGAAACGATGCTCATGCGGACAAAGCGAGCAGAATGGAGCTGGTTCTGAGTTGCGGTGTTGAGGAGCAGGCATGGGGGACAACTGTGGAGACGGACATGGTTCTTGGAAGTCTGTGAACAATAATTTGGCTTGATCAATAGGCGGTAAAACACCACGGAAAGGAAACGTGTTTTCATCAAAGATTGCATGTCGGGTGGTGTAAATGTGATTTGAAGTAGGATCCAAGTAGCGATAACCCTTATAGTTGGAGTTGTATCCAATAAAAATGAAAGAAGCACTGCGAGGGGCCAATTTGTGTGTCGAATAATTGCGTAAGTATGGAAAAATCCAACATCCAAAAACCCGAAAAACATCATAGTTTGGTGGTGAGTGAAACAACATCTCAAATGGAGTCTTTTGATCAAGAATCTTTGATGGAAGACGATTGATAATATAAGTTTCGGAGCTGAAAGCGTCAACCCAAAAAGAAGCTGGTACATTTGCATTAAAGATCATTGCGAGACCGGTTTCGGTAATATGGCGATGTTTCCGTTCAGCTCGCCCATTTTGTTGCGGAGTATGAGGGCAAGACAAACGATGATGGGTATCGTCTTCCATGAGAAGAGCACGAACTTGGTTGTTTGTGAATTCGGTTCCTCCGTCACTCTGAAAAGCTTTAATTTTGCAAGAACATTGTGTTTGTACGAACGCAAGAAAGGCTTTAAATATATTAAAAAAATCAGATTTCAATTTTAATAGATAAAACCATGTGAATCGAGAGAAGTCATCCACGAAGATGCAATAGTATAAGTATCCTTCTATTGAAGGAATAGGTGCTGGCCCCCATAAGTCACAATGGAAAAAATCAAGCACATGCAAAGAACGTTTTCATTTAATGTAAATGATAACTGTTTGCTTTTGGAAAACTGACATGAAGAACATATACTAGGTTTAGGCAAAAGTGAAGTAAATGACAAACAACCCGATTTATTCAATAAAGAAATTGTATCAAAAGCAGCATGAACTAATCTAGTGTGCCATAATTCATAAGAAGCACATAATTTGGAAGTTCTTAAGTTTGTAAGAAAAACTTCCTGGCCATTCTTGAGAACATAGAGACCATTTTCACATCTACCCTCTGCCAATATTTCCTCTGTTGCGCGGTTCTGAATGGCAAAAAAAGGATTAGAAAATAACACATCCACCAGAGAATCCTTGGTCAATTTACTAATGGAAAGGAGATTCTTAGTGAAATTAGGAACCACAATAACATCTGATAGTTTAAGATCTTTGGAAATTGAAGAGTTACCAATATGAGAGATGGAAGAAGTATTACCATTTCCAAAAACAACGTGATCAGATCCTGCATAAGTTGAAGCCGAATCAAGAGTTGCGAGAGATGATGCCATATGGGTGGAGGCACCAGAATAAACGAACCAATCTGGGGAGTTATTTGTAACATGACACTGGGCTTGGAAGGCTTGGGCTAAATTCACTTTTTAAGAAGTGCCCTGACTAGCGAATGAAGCCAAATCGGGACAAGAACTCACATAGTGACCATTTGTGCGACATAGCTAGCAGTGTGGGGGGCGCTAACCACGACCGCGACCACCGGTGTTTGAAAAACGACCACGACCTCTACTAGAGTTGTTACCACTACGAGAAGTAGTAGCTGAAGAGGGCTGACGATTGGCAGTGAAAGCAACGACTGGTGGAGTGGGATCATGAATTGCAGCAAGAAATAACTCATGTCCTTCAGCTTGAGAGACCAGATCACGGAAAGAAGGACGAGGCTTAATGGCACGATAAGTAGTAGAAAAAGTCTCAAATGAAGAACCAAGTCCACAAAGAAACCAGTGAATCTTATCAAGATCATCAACGGGGTGACCAATTGCAGCAAGTTGGTCATAGATTGCTTTGAATTTGGAACCAAATTCGGTAACAGTGGAGGAACCCTTTTTAAGTTGTCGAAGGGTATCCTTTAGGGTCTGTATACGCTCCTAGGAATCATGGCTATATGCTACTTCAAGAGATCGCCAAATATCAAAGGCAGTCTTGGAGCCGAGAGATTCAGCCATAGCAGCCTCGCTGAGAGAGGCCTGGATAATAAGGTAAGCGCGTTGATCTGCTTCCAACCAGGTTTCATAGTCAGGATTAGGAGAAGAAGTATTTGCAACAACTTTTGTCTTGGGTGGAGGAAGAATCGTGCCATCTATAACTCTATGTGGCCGGACAACTTCTGATATGTAAGAAGGGGAAGCATTTGATTGCTCCAGAGTAAGTAGTTTGTAGGAGAAAGTTTGACAGTAATCATATGAAGAATGGTGTTGAAAGGGAGAGAAGATGGGGATGAAGAAGAGGAGTCGTCGATCGTCATTGCAGAGAGGAAATGTCTTGACCTAATCTGATACCATATAAGACTTTATTGAATTAACCTCAAAGGGTATGAACGAGTTTACATGTATATAAAATACAAGATAACAAACAAAGGCTAATTTCTATGAATACAACTTCAATACAGCTAGATAACTATATTATCTAGACTTATCTTTTTTATCACTAATATTTACATTCCAATGTGGTCCTCATGCAAATAATATCAATACTTTTGTTCATGGAGATATGCAGACGTAACACCTTCCTAGGCCTTGATGTATTGTCGTTTTGTATTATTTTTTAATTGGCTGGTATTGTTGTTTTGTCTTCATTTTAGTATTACATTTTGTGATGATTTAAATTTCAGTTTTGATTGGGTTGCTACTGAATCCATGAATCTGCTCTTTCTTTGTATCTTCTCATTAAAAGACAAAACACAAGTAGCTGCGTAACTCAAATATATAATAATACATCTGATAATTCTATTTCTTTGTATTTTGCAATCGAAGACAAAACAACAATAGCAGCCCAATGAAAAATGAGGACTAAACATTAATACTCCACTACAACTTCAAGTTTAATATATTTTCTTTCACATGAAGTTCAAATTAATCTAGTGGAAAAGTTATGCATTAAAAATCTTAACCAATTGAAAAAAGATAGAAATATGTGAGTATCCCGCATAGGTCATTTGAAAAAAGAAATAGAGATGGGTACCATTCAAGACCCACGAAGGGAAATTTGTGCCAATTCAAAAGCATATAAGTACGTAGCAAGTTTAAATGCATTTCACTGCTCATATAGTTTTGATATACACAAGTATAATCCAAGGTTCATAACCCATAGTTTGTGTATTCTTTAGACGTTGTAGTAGTGAAACAATATACTTAATACAAGTAAATAGTAAGGTTCATAACCCATAGTCAGACAAAAAGAGCCAAATATCTTTTACATACATGAGAAGTTCAACTATTGAATCGATACTATATATAAACCACTTACAATTCAGACCCTTTCTTGGCTTGTCTCAGGTAATACATTTCTACCCTTCTTCAAATAATTTCTAAGCAGCATGATGATACATGGTATCGCAAATGGGAGAGCAATCGAAATGCCAATAAAACCAAACGTTATGTAATTAGTTGGAGCAATCTCGTTCATACAAGTAGCGTAAGTTACACTAATTGCAAACATCGAAATCCGCAATTCCAACTGCAAAGGGAAAGCTGCAGTGAGTACGTAAATCATGTGAACTGAAGTGTAGAACCCCACTGAATTCGCAAACAAAAATATACTATATGCTATCGGATTTTTAGTACCCATAATAGCTTTTCCAGCAATGTGAGATTTAGTCGAAATCGTATGATTTGTGGATGGAATAGAATCGTCTTGCCAAGCACCTCCAGGAGGACTAAGTGCGGGTTGATACGTTGCAGTGGTGATAAGTATAACAATCACGAGAAGCGTATTTCTTACCATGTTAGGAGAGTCTTTTAGATTATTGTACTTAAAGTAGTCCGAAAGATTCGATCTAGGATTTTCATGTCTTGTGTCAGTATGATTTGATCTTTCTATATGAGTATATGTTGGAGACTGCAGGTTTTCAGACTTTAAACCTCCGGATTTGATGAGAATGTCCTCAATTTCTCGATCACCAGCTTCACTTTGAAACATTAATAGCATATCAAGAGGAGTTAAACCTCTTTTGTTTAAGGAATTCAACTCAATCTTCCCTTTGATGGTAGCTTGTTCGTTTAGTAGAAAGTCAACCACCTATTAAAAATATAAACTTTGATCATGAAATTCGTAAAGACTTGAGGTACAAAAGACAAAAGTGTACTTACTTCATATTGCTTCATTGAAACGCCAAGGTGCAAGATTGTATTCCCCTGAATGTCCTTAGAATTCAGAAGATCTTCCTTGTTGACTTTCTTCAGATGTTGAATCAAAACTTTGAAAGCTTCGAATTTGTTGTTCTTCACTGCGAGATGGAGGGGTGTCTCAAGTCGCGCAGTCGTGAAGTCCACAGAATCCGAGCTCGCTAAAAGCAACTCTTTTACAACTTCAACTTTACCTTTGACCACAGCGAAATGGAGAGGAATTTTTCTGTCTTTTCCTTTGATCAAACACAAACCAATGTCAACTTTGAGAAGCTCCTTAACAATTTCGGTATGCCCACAAGCAGCTGCTATGTGCAAAGGTGTAAAACCATCTTGGTTAAGCTCCCTGGAAAATTCCTGCTTTAGTTTGATGAGTGTCGATGCGAAGTTGACATGTCCAGCGAAACAAGCTATGTGTAATGGAGTTTCGCTACCCTCCATTGCTACGACATGAAGCATAGATGGGTTTTTGTCGATTTCTTTAAGCAGTTCGTCGACATCCCCATTCCATGCTGCCTGAATCAGGCTTCGATTCATTGGTCTACGAAGAGAAATCTTGTTGTGTTAGTTTTTTATGTATGCTCACGAAGTGTTTCTAATATTAAGCAACGGGTTTGACAGGTGTAGGTAGAGCTTGTAGTTGAGTCAATGAGATTAGGTTTTACTTAAAGGATTAAGATATTAAAGTCAACTGATTAGCTCATGATCAGTTGCATTCAAATGTTATCCACCTTAAAGAATAGCCAAAATTTTCTGTCTGATGTAATTGAATATTGCAGCCTTATAATTTTTGACAATTGTTTAAGGAAAACTTGATGTCGATCAGACACTAGAATAACAATAACTTTTCTCATGACATTTAAAAAATAAAACTTGATGTTGTGTAACAAAAAAAAGTTGTTACATTTGACTATCAATTTTCAATTAAATTCAGAACTACAATTTTTTTTGCCAATTGAATAAATTGTAATTCACAAATAATGGATAAAAGTTCAATTGCCTAATTATTAAATTCTAAGAACAAATAAATAACTATAGTGGTTGATTAATTCCGTCCACATAACCTAAATCAAACTTAGGTCGAGTTTAATTAGGTGCTTGTATTATTAGTTTCAGTAGCAATTTTTGCATCGTTTACCAAGAAATTTTGCTAACAATTCTGTTTAAATTCGGAATGTAAAAAAGTCTTGTGACACCGATCTCGTGTGGGGGTATTTGATTAAAAATACAAGGACAGGGTTAACCCCTGTTTTAATATTGTGGGTGGGGATGGGGGTACACAGTCCCGTCTCGAAACCCACATAGAAGACCCCTTAATATATTATTTATATTAATTATATAAATATAATAAGTAATAGCATGATTTTGAGCTACCAACATCCAATAAAAATCATGTTTTAAATTGTTAATATAACGTTTTTGAGATCTCATACCATTTCTATTTTTAACAATTAAAACTATGCTATAATTAATTATTTTTTACGTAAAGAATAGCTTTTTAGCCTAAAAACAATTCCTTTTAGTGTCTTTTCCCGTTTTTCCCATTGAGACCCCTAGTCTATATCAAACTCATATAGAACAAGTTTTTTATTATAACCAATCAAATCTAATTTTAATCACCGTGGTAGAGAAAAAAAGTATAATCAAAATTAGTCTGAAGGAATCCATAAGTATCTATCCTTTATATAGGACATCTTGTTTTATTTTTGTCCCTATATTTTTCGTCCTCGTGTATTTATACACATGGATGTTTTATTATTGAAATAAGAAAGTTTGATATTTATTATGATATAAGAGTGGGTTATTAACCCTAGACTACAAACCCAACAACAATGAAAAAATCCAGAAAAGACAATGCCACCAAAGATAGCTCGATCAGCCAACAGATCGATGCCAACTCCATCTATTAAATACATGCATGTAACTATCCAAAGCAGATGCATGTTATGACCCCCCCCCCCCCCCCCCCCCCCCCGCGAAACAACAACTATGACAACTGGAGAGAAGAGATGTGAAACTTCCTTTTCACCAAAAACAAAATTAGTTTCTTAATTGGATGTTGGAGATGTCTTAGAAATGGATGCCAAATCTGATGATTTGGAAAAGGTGGGACGTCGTGCTCAAACGATGGCTAACCACCACTATGGAGAAAGAAATCAGAAATAATGTCAAATACGTCAAGACTGTTAGAGAAATATATGAAGACCATTAATAATGCTGCAGTAATAAAGAGAGTGCCTACAGGCATATGAGCTAAAGCAAACCCTCACAGTAACATGATAAGACAAAGCTTCTGCCTTGACGTATTACACTAAAATATGTGTAACGTCCCAAAAATAAGACCTAAAATTTTTTCAATTTTAAATTAATAAAACAGTAAACCATATCATTATCATAAAACCAAAGTAATCTAATTTTATCAATACATCATCGTTATCAAAGTAAATCACAAAATGCGCAATTGAATGGTGTGTGTTCTGCAATCATCCCAAGCTCTTCCATTTTAAACCAAAAGTACTTGAAACATAAACTGAAAACCATAAGCACAAAGCTTAGTGAGTACCTCAAAATACCACATACCATATATACATAAATAAACACATAATGGGCCCTGCCCGTCATCAGGCCCTGTCCGGGATCCAACCCCGCTTGGTATACAGATCTATAAATCAACGGACCCCGCCCAATGAGTATAACGGGCCCCACCCAAACTCGCATAACAGGCCCCGCCCACTGAGTATAATGTGTCTCTCTCACACACAAAACACATAAGCATAACAAAATAATAACATACATAATAACCATCGGGCCTCGCTCGGCATCGGGACTTGCCCGGTAAGCATACCAACACACAACACATGCAATAATCACAAAGATACATAGCATATAAAATGGTCATCGGGCCCCGCCCGGTAAGCATCCAAGCATATAACACATGCAAGAGTCACGGAGACATTTAGCATCCTAACATAACAAAATTATGGGCCGACATTGGTTTCTTCGACTCGCTAATCATAGTGAGGAAACTCACCTCGCACTGCTGAATCCCATGGATAAATCTCTGGCTACTGGCCCGCTATAAATCTTAAAATAACATCGAATTAATAATTGGATCCTGACTCACACTAAGAGTCCAAACTAGGGTAAAATACCTTTTTACCCTTTCCCTAACTTGAACCAAAGCTAAAGCCCAATCCAAATGTCCAAAAAGCCGAAATTCCAAAATAATCACCCAATCTCAATCATGGCCGAATTTTCCAAATTGGGCCCAAATCTCTTTCATAGGATTTCCACCAAGGAGTCCAATACAGTATCAACACCCCAACAAGGCCCAAGACATCAAAATCCAAACATAGCACAATACCGAGAAGCCCACGAAATCGAAGCCCACTGCTGAGTAAGCAGGGCGTACTCATCTCGTACACTTAGCGTACTCCCTTCGGGGCCAGTACGCGCAACGTATCAGATTGGTTACGCCCAATATACTCCCCGGATCACCATCCTACCCCATTAAGCACTTAATCAATTAAACCCTTCCTCCAAACTCTCTGATCTGATTCATATGGACGACTTATCACATAAAGTTTCCAACTTTATGTGCATGCATGGCTTAATGGATCTTTAGAGCTTAATAAATGACTTAACACATGCATAAGACCAAAACCACAATAAAGTTTACAACTTTATGATCAAGAAACCCTTAATGATCCGAGATCTACAAGGATAAGCTCCAAAAACGTCCTTATCTCACAAAATCAACCAAAAAGGGACCAACGTGACCATAAACAAGCTAACGAGTAAATTTATGAAATGGAATTACAAGCTTTGACCTTTATACCTCAAATGCCACCAAAAAAAGGTGCAAAATCTAGATCTCAAGGCTCTCTATCAAAGAATGATTCTTCAAGTTTCTTCTTCTACCAATTCAAGATGCATAACACCCACCAAAATCTTCACAGTAGCTCAAAAGCACCACACAAAGGCTAAGGAACAAATTAGGGTTTTCTAGGGGTATGGAGGCTTATTAAACAAGGCAAAAAGACGATATCCTATGGTTTATATAGGTTACAATCCCTAAAATTAGGGTTTGTACATTGCTCACATACGCTAAGCGTACTGTACTTACGCCCAACATACGTGGAAGAGCTCTGCGATCCATCTGCATATCTACGCCCAACTTACAAGGAGTACGCCCATCATACTCCAACATTCCCGAAGTTGGGAATTCAGCTCCCTAAGGAACAATTCAGCAAACAAGACTCCCCCAAAGGGTCTAAACCGAAATTGACAATGAACCAAGCGTTACAACTCTCCCTCACTTAAATTAGATTCCGTCCTCGAAATCATTCCTTACCAACCCAGGAACGTTGGAGAGCCTAAGAACACAACCATATCCCCTAGCATACAAAAACCTTCCCAAAGGAAACCTAACCCAACCCTAGAAGAGCTCTCTAAGATTCATAACCAAGGCCTAAGCGTTAAGGATTTCTTGTAGTGGGCTTCAGTATTCAAGATGAGTGTCCTCACTGTTGTATGGGTCGAAGGCACCAATGTCGACCCATTTGGTTTATGTGTTGAAGTAAGACCCGGGGGATAGCCCTTGGCATTATGTATGAAAGACCAGGAAGTGGCTCCAGGCATACTATATGCAAGACCAAAGTCTGCACTTTGGTAAGTAGTATAGTTTGTGTGTTAGTTGTCTTTGTGATTCTTGCATGGAAGACCAGGAGGTGGCTCTTGGCACTTGTCTTTAAGACCTAAGGTTGTGGCCCCTAGCCTGGTAAGAAAGACCATGAGGTGGCTCGTGGCATAATGGCAAGACTATGGTTGGCACATAGCACTCTCATTAATTATGGTATATGATTGATATGTATGGCTAACGGTTACGTATGGCATGTGTTGATCGTTTGATATGTATGGTATGTGGTATTTAGGGAACTCACTAAACTTTGTGCTTACGGTTTTCAGTTTATGTTTCATGTACTCTAGTTTTCAGATGAAAGAGCTTGGTACAATCGTAACACATACACCTGTGCTTTTTCTGCAATATGTGATCTTTAGGATTGAACTCTGATAACTGTGTTCATTGAATTACTTTTTAATGTTTAGAACAAAGTTACAGTAGTGTTTTGATTATAATAAAAATGAAATTTTTACCTTGGAATTTTGGGCTGCTACAAGTTGGTATTAGAGCCTTGGTTTAAGGGATTAAGGCATACTCTCGGGTGTGCATGAACTCAAACTGAGGGTTTGGTGAAATTTTTATAAAATAAATATTTAACTAAAAAGGAACTTCTAATCAAAGAAAGGGGTGTGATGCGTGCAATCGATCGAGCTTAAGTAAGTGGTACCCATGATACAATACATGTTTATTATGATATATGATATGATTATTAGAATTTCATGCTAGCTTAGGACTAAGGATCTGCTCATTATTATATGATAGAGAGATGCATTTTATGTGTCTGATTGTTTAAGCTTTAGTATTGCATGCTAGTCTATATATCTTATAAGTAGATGGAATGGCTTGTATAGAGTATGTTGGTTAGATTTTTCTGTTTCCTGAATGTTGCTTGATTTGTGCTTTGTGGGTGATCTTAGCAATGTGAGTTAGCTACTAAGTGCATATGCTAAGTCACATGTGGCACAGGTTGGATAATTTCAGAGTGATGGACTTGACCCCATTGCACAACTCTTGTTTGAGTCCAACTGTTATAGGGTGGAGTCTTTTACTCGAAGGACTGTTTGATCTCTATTGCATGTGGATATATTCAAGAGGAGGCTAATTGTCCTTAGTGGGGGATCCTTCAGCAGCTGAGGGCTAGGTGGGGTTGGTAACCTAGGAGAGCCTAGGATATTCTTCAGTAGGGGTAAAGATGTGGTTTAGTGGGTTTTGGTGCTTTGGCTTGAGGAAGTGACTTAGAGGATTCAGGAGGATTGCTAAGGAAAGTATGGATAAGTGTGGAAGGTAGTATTGGGATCGTACTAATGAAATCACAAGATCTATACCTGAATCGGTGAGAGTCTTGGAGAATCTAAGAAGATGATGGAAGGAGGATTCTTGGGTATATTTTGATTGTTGGTTTGTCATATTTCAGTTTGGAGATGAGCTCTCAGGGAGGTGGTTCTGGTTCGGGTTCTGGCTCAGGTGCGGTTGTTAAGTCGATTAGCAAGCAGTTGTGGGAATTAATTTCATCAGAGATTTCTCGCTGTGTTTCAGAGATATTGGATGAGCGCTAGGACGCGTTCTGTGCGAAGGTTATGGATATCATTAGGGCTCGCACTCTTTTTTCCGGGAGTTCCGTGCTTATGGAGCTCCTGCATTCCATGGGGAGGGGGACCCTATTGTCAGTAGGAAGTGGTTAACGGATATCACTAACGCATTCAGGATGAGTTTCTTCTCCGAAGAGGCAAAGTTCATATTTGCTTCCTGCCTATTGAGGGAAAGGGGAAGTTGGTAATGAGTTAGGTGATGATGTTGTTGAAGATATATCATGGGATGACTTCTCGACTAGGTTCTGAGCTAAGTTTGCACCAACGATCGAGGTACAATAGTTGGTGTGAGAGTTTCTGGATCTCCGCCAGACTACTGAGATTGTGACAGAGATTACTGCCAAGTTCCGAGAGAGGGCTTTCTTGGTACCACAATATGCAACAGATGAGGAAATGAAGAAAGTGAGGTATCATGATATGCTGCGGGATGATATCAAGGAGTTCGTGAGTATTTCGGGGTGTGAAAACCTGAATGATATGATCTCTAGGGCCTGAGAGCGGGAGATTGATTTGGAGCACATAGGGAAGAGGGGGTCAGATCAGGTGCAGACATTGGAGGGTCCTGGGAAGAGAACCAAGACTTCTGACAAGTGTGTGGGTGGCCAGTAGGGTCAGAGTCAGTGCAGCTCGTGCGGGCAACAACACGATGGAGTTTGTCGTTCCAGAGGTTTGGGCTACTACAAGTGGGCAGGTTTGGTCACGTCAGCAGTGATTGTCCTTCTGGGGCAAGCCCATTATGTTTTCACTGCGACCAGGTGGGCCACAAGAAGGCCAATTGTCAGATGTTGAGGGGAGGAGCAGTAAGAGCGCATGCTCCGGCTACTTTGAGGATCACCAATAGACGAGAAGGTAGGACAGGAGCCCCAGCAGAGAGGATTTGAACTTTGCAGTGTCAGAGAAGGGAGCTCAGGACTCCAGTAGGCAATATTGTAGGTACATATCTTTTTCCCTCTTTCGGATTATTTATATCAGTCTATCTGGACCAAATCCCGGTCCTCAGTCTATCTGGACCGCTCTCTGAGCCCTCGGCACATCTAAACAACCCTCCTTTGGGCCTTTAGCCTATTTGAACCGCTTGCTGGGCCTTCGGCCTAACTAGATTTGCCAGGCCAACACGGCGAGTTTTCCGCTTACAACTCGTCGTGTTCATACGTGTCTAAAGGTTGGGAAAACCCTAGCTGACTCGCCGAGTCATTCAACTGACTCATCGAGCCCAAGGCAATCTTCATCGGACTCCCCGAGTCGTTCATCTGACTCGCCGAGTCCATTCAGTCCTTCACCCATATAGAGACTTTTTAAGCCATGCTAAGGCTCCATATTTTAGATCTAGTCCCCCAAGGCATGTTTATCATGTAAAGTTGCAAACTTTAAGTGCATGCAAGACCATAAAGTCCTAAAATGACAAACTAAGCTTGCAATGGAGGTTTTGCACTTAAGGAGAGTCTCAGCTTTGCAAAAGTTGGAAGCTTTATGGACTTAAAGACCCAAGAGAGTTCAGATCTGAAGTTACCACTTCAGATCTTAGCTTATACACAAGCAAAGCTTCCAAACATACAAGGAAAGTCCTAAAATCCACCCAAAAGAGATCTAGAATGAAATGAGCCAAGGTAACATCCTAATACCTTCAAGAGGGTGTCAACTGGAGTATATGTTTGCTTCCCATGAGTTTTCTTGCTCCAGTTTACATGTTTCCTAAGTGTTTCTCCACTAAGACTCCTCTTCTAAGCTTTAACACACCAAAGAAACACACACACACACATGTTTTAGGGTTTAAGGGTGCCAAGGAGTTGTAAATGGGAGGCTGGGGGAGGCCAATGATCCTTTAAATAGGGTGCAATACCCCGAAATTTAGGGTTTCATCTGCCAGCTCCTACTCCTCGAGTCCCTTCTTGGACTCGGCGAGTAGGTCACTAAAACATGCGGACTAACCCACTACTACTCGACGAGTAGGGCAACCAACTCCTTGAGTAGACCTTGAAAACAAGAAAATTCTTACATAAAATCAATACTTGAGAATCGGGGCGTTACAGCGGGTGTGGAGTGTTTTTTGCTATCTTGGTTGTAGTCGGGATTAGTTTGGGGGCATTGTATGGATGGTTTATGGTCAGGACTCAACGGGTTAGTTGTCCAGTGTCACCAGAATCTAGTGGTTTTAGCCATTGTGCTTGGATTGTTTTTGGAGGTGCCGAGGGAAGTTGTTTGTTGCTTTAGTTGGAGCATCCGTCCTTTGAACTTCAATATTTGAGTGAGATGTTATTTTTAGCATCTGAGGTTATCAATAATATTGGGATTTGGGAAGTGTTCAGCTAGTCATCAGATAATATGTGGTCTTTTGAGGTGGCTAGTAATGGATCACTAGCAAGGTGGAGAGTTTGTTGTCAGCGGATCGATCATTGGAAAGTAAGAAGGATTGGGGGATTCCTTCAATTCTCATGTGCTTTGAGAATTTAGTCGATTCAAAGTGGGGGGGAATTGTTCAAGGATTCAGGAGTAGAAGTGGTTTCGAAACTAGGATTAGTTTCGCATCCCGGTCAGGTAGGAAGGCAACCCAAGTGGCTGTTTGGATTAAGGATTGTGTGAGTTGGAAGTTTGGGAAACTTACCAACATTGAGATCGCGTTCTCTTGGTGCTCGATAGCAGGATTTGGGGAACCAGGTTGGGGTTTCAAGCATGGCTCAATTTCAGCTTGGGTGTTTGGTCGAGTGTGTGCTCGACTCTCGGTGTATTCGGTTTGATAGATTAGAGGTAAGGCTTTGGGCTGTGATTATGGTAAGTGGAAGTGTTGTAAGACTACATGGTGGCTCGTAGCATTCACTAGTTAGCAATTATTGTTGAAGTATTGTAAGACTGTTGGGTGGCCCGTAGCATTCACTAGTGGTCAGTTGGTATGGGAGTGTTGTAAGACTGCGGGGTGGCCCGTAGCATTCACTGGTCCTTATTCAGAAGGTGAGATTGTAGAAAACATGTGTTTTGATCACGGTTTCCTTCGGATGGTTTAGGCTAGGGTGGGTCACTTCGAAGGCTGTTGGAGGGCCGCAATATGTTTGGAATACTACATTGGGTCCTCCTGTAGCGTTCAGTTTACCATCGGGTTAGTGTCGAGATGGTTGGGTAGTTATTGATTGTGAGGCTTTCTGTCAGAAATCGTGAGGGGCGACTGTGTGGGAGTGTTTTGGCTTAGTACCGGGTTGGAACCCGGTATTTCAGATGACTAGCAGATGGATTGGGATCATGGAGGTCTCTGTGGATTTTCAGGGTTTCAGGCAGTATCAATGTTTTGGGCAGTTTCAGTGTTTTGGGCATTTCCAATGTTCGGGCAATTTTAGTGATTTGGGTTTCGTGTGTGTGTGGAGTAACTGGTGGATTGGGAAATGCTAAGTCACTCGCAGTGGGATTAAATAATCTCATATTAATTGATTTGACCCTGGTGTGTGGCTCTCGTCTGTGTCTTACCGTTGCAGGAATGAATCTTCTACTCAAAGGATTATTTGTGCCTTTTGTCAGATATAAGTGTTTTGTAGCTGTTTATGCTCAGTGACTTTGTTTCCCTTTGAAGCAGCAATGTGATCGAGGGTTCGACGCATTTTGTTTAGTATGAAACTCTATGAGGATGGTTTGGTGGCAGCTCGTTGTGGAAGGTCTGATAGGAGGTTAGACCATTGAGACCTTATATTTCAAAGTTTAGGTGAGATAGCATTGGGTTTTGTTCAAGGAATTGTGGTTTCGTTGTTCATCGGGCTTAAAGAACTATTCTAAGGGTAGTTTCAGTAAATTTGGATAAGTCGTGGTATGTTCCAGATTGAAAGTATTATGTTTGGTCAGTTATTCATTGAGAGTTGGGCATGGAGTTGTTTCAGCATGAACGGTCTGCCCGGGTGTCAGACCATTATAGATTCTAGTCCTAGAAAGGTAGAAGTGTTTGCAAAGGGCTGAAGGGTTGAGTGTTATTTTCGAGATAGAAGTTTCGGTTTCGGTTTCGGTTGCCTTCTAAAGATTATTTTGTGCGTAGAATTTTGTTTATAATCTTCAGGTTGGTCATTTTGGTATGAGCATTAATAAAGAGCAATTTCGAGGACGAAATCTAATTTAACTGGGGGAGAGTTGTAACACCCAGAATCTAGAAGGTTAATTGTGGAAATATTGTCAATTTCATGTCGAACTCGGTGAGTTGGAGGAGCCAACTCAGCGAGTTGAAGATGATGAATCATGTGGATTAAGGGGTCTAATCGACGAGTTGAGGA
The DNA here is from genome assembly GCF_002870075.4 of Lactuca sativa. NCBI lineage: Eukaryota > Viridiplantae > Streptophyta > Magnoliopsida > Asterales > Asteraceae > Lactuca > Lactuca sativa. Next base: position 108,810,768 of record NC_056623.2, read on the forward strand.
GTCTTAACTCGGCGACTAGAGGTTATTTTGGTCACGAGATTTATGAGCCAACTCGACGAGTTGGGCGCTGTTTAGGAAACCCTAATTTTGGGGTTTTGCACCTTGTTGAAACACCTTAAGTTCCAGGTGTTGGCCTCATTTCCAATCTCCATAGCTCTTAACCCTAATCTCAAAATCCTAGAGCCTCCAAGAGTGTTGTGAGTCCAGTGTGTGTTTGAAGCTCATTCAAGGAGGAGAAGCTTGGTACAAGGTGGTCGTTCAAGAAGGAGCTCATAGATCTTGATTTTCTTCCCTATTTCTAGCTCATTTTGGGTATAAAGTTCTATCCTTGCTTATTATTGTCTTAGATCTCTTCTTGGATTTATTTGTATGCTTTTAGCCATTGTTGGGTGATTGTTGAGGAAGTAGAAAGGTGCAAACTTTATGATCTTTATCATCTCTTTTGGCATAAAGGTGCCAACTTTATGGTCCTAAGGGCTTCATGCATTCATTAAGTCCTCCTTTTGGTCTCTGTTAAGCTTTTGAGCTTCTTCTAAGCATGAATAAGTGTAAAGTTGGAAACTTTCCATGGCCATTTAGCCTTATATGCTCAGATCTGCATCTTGGAGTTGTGTCCTTGTAGAATAAGTTCTTAATGTTTAAATCCTTACCCTTTTAAGTTTAGGGTTTGGGTTTTGAACGCATTTTGGTAGTTCTTTGGGTAAAGTTGGAAACTTTACCCTTCTTATGGTCATTTCAGTTAAGATCTGAGTGGGAGAAGTTGTTAGTTTTGAATATGGCTTAATAGGTTGAGTTGTTTGTTCCTAGGTGAACTCGACAAGTTGGATAGCCAACTCGGCGAGTTGTTTTGGTTTTCCCCGATTTTGAGTTGGTGAAGGTCAACTCGGCGAGTTGATTAGACAGCTCGGAGAGTTGGATCGGTTTCTTCCCGACTTTACGGTTTTTAGAGGAACTTGGCGAGTTGAAGGATAAAACTCGGCGAGTTGGGTCAACTCAGGCCGTTGATTTTGACTTTTGACTTATTCCTTTAATCAAGCTTATGCCAAGGGGTGTTTGAAGCAATCTGAATTGGAAAGTGTGGGATTAGGATAAGGTCCGTATGGGAGTGGGCCTAATTTGGAAAATTAGGCCATTAGTGAGATTTCAAGGATTTTGTGGTTTTGCATCTTGTTGGCTTTATGGCTTGGGCCTTAGTAATGAATCCTAATGGGGTAGGGGTAACATTACCATTTTACCCCAATTATTGATTATGGATCATGGTTTGGAACCCAATTGCTAATTGGGTGATATTTTGGTATTGCTAGCTCGAGGGTTTGTAAGGGCAGCAGCTAAGGATTTCTTGTAGTGTGCTTCAGCATTCGAGGTGAGTCTCTCCACTGTTGTATGGGTCGAAGGCACCAATGCCAGCCCATTTGGTTTAGGTGTTGAAGTAAGACCCGGGGTTAAGCCCTTGGCATTATGTATGAAAGACCAGGAGGCGACTCTAGGCACACTATATGCAAGACCAAAATTTGAACTCTAGCAAGTAGTTATATAAGTAGTATAGTTTGTGTGCTAGTTGTCTTTGTGATGCTTGCATGGAAGACCAGGAGGTAGCTCTTGGCACTTGTCTGTAAGACCCAGGGTTGTGGCCCCTGGGCTGGCAAGAAAGACCATGAGGTGGCTCGTCGCATAATGGCAAGACTATGGTTGGCACATAGCACTCTCATTGATTATGGTATATGATTGATATGTATGGCTCACGGTTATGTATGTCATGTATGGATCGTTTCATATGTATGGTATGTGGTATTTGGGGAAGTCACTAAACTTTGTGCTTACGATTTTTAGTTTATGTTTCATGTAATCCAGTTTTTAGATGAAAGAGCTCGGGACGATCGCAGCAATATGTGATCTTTGGGATTGAACTCTGATAATTGTGTTCATTGAAATACTTTTTAATGTTTAGAACAAAGTTACAGTAGTGTTTTGATTATAATAAAAATGAAATTTTTACCTTGGAATTTTGGGCTGTTATGTAAACAAAACACTTCCAACCCTTGATTATCTAGTTGCTTTACTGGATATCGAATCACTGACCACTCATTACTGTAGAACACCCATACTTGACAGAAGGCTTAGATTATCCTTTGAGTAAAAGACTCATCCCTGCAATGGTTAGATTCAAACGAGAGCTGCGTCACAGGGTCGAATCCATTACTCTGAGATTATTTAATCTAGGCTGCAAGTGACTTAACATATTCCCCAAATCACAAGCAGTTCCACAGACGAGCCCCAAATCACTGATACCATCCCGGGCTCATCTTGATGCCCCCTAGCAGCTTTCCAAAAGCAACTGTCCCAACTTACCTGCTAAACAACCGATTCACTGGATTTCCATCTGCTTACTAAGACATATAGTCTTACATAGTTGCACCATACGCCTTCCGAATGAAGGCCTCATATGAAAAGCATTTCTCTAGCGATCTCGTTGTTATGGCTCCAACAACCTTCCTAACCCAACCAATCATAACGAAGCGCCAAGCCTGACGCAACCAAATCCAATACTAATAGTGAATGCTACATGACCACCCATAGACTTAGATCACAACCGGCCTCATACGACCCACCACTTCCTTAATTCCATGAATGTTGTGGCCCTCCCACATTCTTACAAACTGACCTTCCCTGGTCCAATCCCATTTGAAGAAATCTACAAGCCAAAGAATATATTTGACATGCCCTCACCACTACTCAAGGACCAGTGAATACTATGGGCCACCCCACAGTCTTACAACACTCCAACACTATCTTCTAACCTAGTGAATGCTACATGCCACACCGCAGTCTGAAACACTCCCATCTTGCCATGGCCACCACCCATGGTCTTACCGCTCATCTACTAATCCATCCATACTCATCCTGAGTTGAACACAACCTGCAAAAGATCAGAACGTACCCAAGAATCCTCATCCCATAGGCTTCCTAGATTCTCTAAAACTCTCCCCGATTCAAGTATGGATCTTTTTCTTTCTGTAGTATGGGCTCAATACTACCTTCCACACATGTCCATACTTTCCTCAAGAATCATCTTGAATCCTCCAAGTCACCTTCTCAAACTAATACTCCAAGCACTCGCTAAACAGTGCAACAAAACCTACTGAAACATTTCTGAGGCTTTCCTAGGTTCCCGACCTTACCCTCCCATGACCTGCTAAAGAACTCCACGAAATTTTAGTTAGCTACCTTATGAATACAATCACGTGCAACAAAGCTCATATAATCCTTCGAGTAAAAGACCCATCCCTACAACGGTTAGACTCAAACGAGAGCTGCGCAATAGGCTCAAATCCATCATTCTAATATTATTCAGCATTCATTGCATGTGACTTAACATATTCACTTAATAGCTAACCCACATCACTTAAGAGTCCCACAAAGCACAAAGCAATCAACATTCGTGCAGTAGCACCCCGATCCATAGAATAACCAAAGAACATCCAAACTCACATACTACAACTCATGCTAGAAACTTCCACTCTCACTGTCGGTTGCCTTATGCATGTAGATTATACACAATACATGATCAAATAGACTATCGAATAAAAGACTCTACTCTAGGACCACAACTAAAGAAGCTCTAATACGGAACCCAAACCCGCCGATGCAGAGTCAACAACCCACAGTTATCATAATCGAAGGAAGCCACCTGACCCACAATACGCTCAATCTTCTGGTTCTCTTCCTTCATAGCCTCGACCTGAGCCTCACGAATCCGCACCAATAGTGGAGTAATCACAGTCATCCTTAAACATATGTCTCTGATTATAGTTGTGAACACTTTGCGGCTGAGAGCATTGGCCTTCCATGGGTGATGAAGGATCTCACAATCATAATCCTTCACCACATCCAACCACCGGCGCTTCCTCATATTTAGATTCGGCTGATCCATCATATACCTCAGGCTCTTGTGATCTGTGTAAATGGTACAACGAACCCCATAGAGGTAATGCCGTCAAATCTTGAGGGGGAAAACCACATCCCCCAGCTCCGAGTCATGTATCGGATAATTCGCCTCATAAGGCTTCAGCTGCCTCGAAACGTAAATGATCATGCGACCCCTCTGATTCAATACTGCTCCTAAAACCGAGATCGGCACATTGGAATAAACCACAAAATCCTCAACACCCTCCGGCAAGGTAAAAATTAGTGCCTCGCATAACCGCTGTCTCAATGTCTCAAATCTACCTTCTGCTCAGGCCCCTAGCAAAAAGTAACTGTGTTCTTTATCAACCGAGTCAAAGGAACATCTATCTTAGAGAAATCCTGGATGAATCTCCGATAGTAACCTGCTAAACCATGGAAACTCCAAATCTAAGACAGATTTCTCGGAACCTACCACTGCATTAGAGCCTCGACCTTGGTCGGATATACTAGAATTCCATTCTAGTTGACAAGGTGCCCCAGAAACTACACCTCACCCAACCAAAATTCACACTTTGAGAACTTTGCGAAAAGTCTCTCCCTCCTTAACGTCTCCAAAACTTCCCTTAATTGCTCCTCATGCTGCTCTTGAGTATTGGAATAGAACAAGATATCATCGATAAACACAATCGCAGACCGGTCCTGCGTCGGCCTGCATACACGGTTCATGAGATCCATCAATGCGACTGGAGCATTGGTGAGCCCAAAAGACATCACCATGAACTCGTAATGACCATAACGAGTTCGGAAGGCTATCATCTACAAATCCTCATCTCTAACACTCATCTGATGGTAACTCGATCGTAAATCAATCTTGGAGAACCAAGATGCACCCTAAAGCTAGTCAAAAAGATCATCAATCCTTGGGAGTGAGTATCGTTCTTCACCGTTACCTTATGCAACTCATGGTAGTCAATACACATACGATGAGACTCATCCTTCTTCTTCACAAAGAAGATTGGTGGTGCCCAAGGCGAACTGCTTGGTCGAAAGAATCCCTCGTCTAACAACCCCTGCAACTGTGTAGACAAATCTTGCATCTCAGGAGGAGCCAACCGATACGGTGCTCTAGATACTTGAGCCACACCAGGAACCAGATCAATCCTGAACTCAACCTTACTTATGGAGGTACCCCAGGCGAATCCTTCGGAAACACATCTGGGTAATGCCTCACAATAGGAACATCATTCACGATCGCCTTACCCTTATCCCGGGTATCCAAAACAAAGACAACAAATCTAGAACAACCCTAGTGAATATAGCATCTGGCCCTCGCTATTGAACACAAAATCAGCCAACGCTAAGCTCTCTCTCTCTCTCTCTCTCTCTCTCTCTCTCTCTCTCCATTAACCACTAAATCTCCCATACTTGGGGTTCGAACCCAAACTAACTGCTACTCACAACTGATCACCACCCCATTAGGACTCAACCAATCCATACCCATAATAACCTTGTTCACATGCATAGGGAAGGGAACCAAATCGACGAAACATTGATCACTGAATAACTGAAGAGTACAACCTTGATGAACCCTCGCAACCCAAACAAATCTATCATCTACAATCTCGACATCTAGAGGAAAATCCGGCTCCCCGAAGTTCTAAAAAACCTCTTGCTAAGCGCAAGTGATACAAAGGATCAGGTAGCCCCCGAATAAAACTATACCAACGCAGAAATACCATTTACGAGGAACGATACTAAAATGAAACACATAAATATAAGCAATCAATTCAATATAAATAAACATATAAGGTGAAGATACATACCCGTCACCACGTCGAGAGTTGCACAAGCCTCTTCAGCTGTCAGCTAAAAAGACCTGATCTTCACCATAGGTGCATCCTCCCAGCCCTGGCGGCCATCAGTAATCCGAAGAGTTTCAGGATCGGGTGTTAACACTGTTCCCGCTAAAGCTAAATTCGGACAATGGGCCTTCTTGTGGCCCCTCTTATTGCAATGAAAGCCAATCAGATCATATATCGGGGTGGTGGTGGTAGCACCATTGCAATCGCTGCTAATATGACCAGTCCGGCCACACTTGAAGCAACCAGAACCACCCACCCTGCACGCCCCATTGTGCATCCTACTGCACTTGCCACAACGGTCCCGACCAAACTGGTCCTTCCCTCTCGCATCAACAACCTTTGGGCCTTTTTCCCGAACCCCCCGATACCTGAGCCTCATCGGACTTCCTCTTCCTATCCATATTGAGATCAATCTCCCTCTCCCTAGCCCTCACTATCATATCCTCCAGCGTCTTGCAGCTGGATCGGCTCAAAAACTGCCTAATATCAGTCCTCAACATCTCATAATACCTATCCTTCTTCATCGCCTCATCTGCCACATACTGCGGAACCAAAAGTGCCCTCTCCTGAAACATCACGGTGATCTCAGCCACCATCTCAGTAGTTTGGCGGTGATCCAGAAACCCTTGTGCCAACTGATGCACCTCAATCACCTGTGCAAACTCAGTTCTGAACCTGGTCACGAAATCATCCCATGACATTGTATCAATAGCTTGGTCACCAACTATATGTCCCACCTCCTACCACAAATCTTGTGCCATGTCTTTCAGAAGATAGGAAGCAAGTGTGACATTTGCCCACTCGGGGAAACTGTTGGTGTGGAAGGCGTTAGCAGCATCCACTAACCACCTCTTACTCGATATCAGGTCCTTCACCCCATAATAGTCTGGAGTTCCACATGATCGGAACTCCCTGAAGTTCAATGAACGTGCCCCAACCAAGGCCACAATCTTAGAATGAAAAGAGCTCAAACGCTCATCCAGAATCTCCAGAATACCCTCCATGACTGTGCTAAGGATCACAGGAGTCTGTTCAAGAATACAACATGGAATTGTTGGATTTAATGTCTCATCCCATAACTATAATTGGTATGTACTTGACTCGAGATTAGTATGGTCCATTTGGGTTGCATGGCACCGAAATAATTTGTAAGGATGGACGTATGAGGAGAGGATATGTATGATTTGTTAATGTAATATAAGTTCTAATATATTAATGTGAAATAATATTATTTAATTAGTATTTATCAAGAATTAATTTGGAATTAATTTTGTGATCAGAAGAGACTAATTAAATATAAGGGGTTGATTTGGTAAATCATTCATTCTTATAAAGTGGGCTTATGATCCATAGTTCTTTATGTTGGGCTAAACCCATGTGGTGACCCATGGATAATCCATGTATGTTTAACCCATGGAGCATGAGGGATATGGAAGGTCATTAGGGTTTACATGGTGTAACCCTAGTTTGCCACATTATATAAGAGACCAAGGCTACCAAAATTGGCACCTAAATGAACTTAGAAGAGTGTTAGCTGATTTTGTGAAGCAAAGAATTCTCTCTCAAATCTTCCATTGTTGGTGGTGTTGTGTGAAGCATTTGAGGCATCACACTTGGGGTGCTAGGCTCTTAAAGGCTTATGGTTTCAAGCTACAACAAAAGGTATGTCATTCAACTAGACTTTTGTAGTGTATATACTACATAGTATGCTAGTTAGGATGATGCCTTGTAAAATTGAAAGTTTGCATGTATAATAGAGAAAACATAGATCCAAGGTATCTAGGGTTGCATGTACACCTTAGGAGTGTTAGAATGCTCATAACCCTTCAGTGGTATCAGAGCCTAGCCTTGTTTTCCATTATACTTGATGCTACTTGTTTTCAAAGCTTGAAAGATCGATTGTATGCTGTCTGGAGAGTGAACTCGCCGAGTCTACTGGGGAACTCGACGAGTCCATCCTATAAACTGACCAACTCGCCGAATCAGTTCATGCACTCGACGAGTTGGTGTTCCATAATGCATATTTTCAAGATTTTAAGCTGGAATTGAATTAGGATCATTACCCTAAACTGTTTTTAAACTTATAAACCTGTTTTTGATTTTGTAATGATCATGCTTATCCAATTCAAAAGATAATTGTCAAAGTTTCATGTTTTGTATTAGTTTATAAGATTAGGCTAATTACATGAAATTTTTTTGATATGAAATGTCTTGTTCATATGAGTTTAATCTATATCATGGACATTACTTGACATGCTTGTTAGTTTAATTGATGATCTTAATGGCCTTTGATGTGCTCCATAACTTGTCCTCAGGTTATGGAAAATGAAAAGTCACTTCTTTAAAAGGCCTAAAAACTCATAGGTTATGGACTTGAAAGTTTTGACAAGTTTCAAAACTTGCCCTCAAGTTTTGGAATTTGTAAAGTCACTTTAGAATACTTTAATTCCAAACCCTAGAATTTTAAAAGTTTAAAATTCAACCCTTATACTTTATAGTATTATAAGTTAGTAATATATATATATATATATATATATATATATATATATGTGTGTGTGTGTGTGTGTGTGTATAAGATCAAGTCAGTCTTACCCTTAGTAGACCTCATTCACGAAGCCGGTCTATAAGGGAGCATAAGGTTACTACCTATAAAATGGCAGTTTAATGGGTGTCCACTCTCATCCACCACTTCCTTGACTGGTGGAGGGTTGTTAGCCGAATGGGTAGGATAGGACTATAATTTTCATTAAGTATAATGATAACAAGGTAACTAAATGATTTATTAAATTCCCAATCTTAGTTACTTTAGTAAAATGTGAACTTGATGTTAATCCATGAAAATTGCACTTTGCACCTTACCAAATCGTTGATGGAGCGTGTGTGGTTAACCGGCACATTAATTTGGATTAGTAAGGGTGGCAAAGGGTGGCTCGATGTTTGTCATAAGATCAATGGAGTGTGTGTGGTTAACCGGCACATTGATTGGTTGACAAAGTCGAGAGTACCAAGAACATTTTGCATGGTTATTCACACCTTGTTTGTGATCCTCTGTATCCTAGTCACAAACCTGAAGGGTATAAGCGAGATTTAAACATGCCATTGAATTGTTCAATGAACGTCAAAGGATCTAGGAGTTTCAATCCAATTAAACTTAATAAGAATTTCGTTTTTTCATGGTGGAAATTGGTAAATCGTCATTTACCTACCTTCAAATATTTTTGCAAGTTAGATTACGACATCCCTCTTCCAATTTGTAAAATATTGTGTTGGGTCCTAGCCTTAATATTTCATTTGGGTGCTATATTAAGGAGTCTTTATCTAATCTAAACTTGTCTTTCTTTCCTTTTCAGATGTCTTCCAACACTGCTTCTGGCTCAAACCCAATTGGCTCTTTCTCTCTCATGAACCTTTGTAGGAGAGCCATCTTTGATGATTCCAACTTCAATGATTAGATTAGGAACATTAGGATGGTCACTCACTATGAGGGCAAGGAATATGTCCTCGACTAGGAGCTAAAGGAAATTGATGAGTCTTCTACTACTCCTAAGGAGATTGCTGAGTTTAGGGCACATGAGAGGGATGTCACCAAGGTAGCTTGTATCATGTTGGCCACTATGTCAGCTTAACTCCAAAAGTCCTATGAGGACTTCTACCATTTTAAGATGCACCAGGACCTGATGGAAAGATACCATCAGAGTGCTCATCAAGAGAGGTATGAAATCATCTCTTCCACGATAACAACCAGGATGAAGGATGGTGAACCCATCACGGGCTACTTGCAGAAAATGCAAAGGTGTATGGACCAATTGATAAAGTTGAATGTGAACTTCCTTGAAGAGCTGGCTATAGATATCATTCTACACTCCTTACCTCCATGTTATGATCAGTTACGAATGACCTATCATATGAACAAGGATGAGGTCACACTTAGCACACTTCAAGGGCTTTTCAGGATTGCTGAAAGTGGTCTCAAAGGAAATTTGGTTGTTACTACTCCTACCACCGCCCCTGTTCTGGAAATTGGACAAGGGAAAGTCTCTTGATGGATCCTCTTCAAGTGGGACCAAGGTTGGTTCTGCTGCTCCCTCTTCTATTCCTAAGGAAGCAGAGTGTTTCTACTGTCACGAAAAAGGGAACTGGAAGTGAAGCTGTCCCAACTACTTGCAGGATGTTAAAGATGGGAAGGTTAAGGCCACCCATCCAGGTATTTATACTATTCTATCTTAAAACTTATCACATTCTAACTCTTGGGTTCTTGACATAGTTTGTGGATTTCACATTTGTTCTGATGTCCAAGGCCTAAAAAGAAGTAAGGATGTGGAGCACGGGAAGATAAACTTGATCATGGGGAATAGGAAGGTTTCACCTGTCACCAAGATTGGAGTTTACTCTTTATTTCTTAGTAGTGGGTTAGAAATAGATTTGAATAATTGTTGCTACTTGTCAGATATGGCGATAAATATTATTTCCTTTCATGATTTGTAGAAACAATGTAACATCCGGATTTTCAGGGTTATTATTATGTAGTTTAATCTTTTGATTAGAGGAGAGACTCGATGAGTTGAAGATCCAACTCACCGAGTCGAGTCGGGCTTCTCACACGGATTTAAGGAGTGGACTCGACGAGTCAGAGGAGGGACTCGCCGAGTAGGTGTTGGGCAGAGAAACCCTAATTTATCGGGTTTAGGACCTATTTAAAGGTCCTTATGGCCTTTATTTGTGGCTATTACACCCTGAGAAACCCTAGAGAGCAGAGAGAAAGAATATGGTGCAAAAGGAGGGGTAATTCATCCTCCTTTGGAGTGTCTTAGCAAAACGAAGGAAGGATTTCGAGTTAGGCTGTCTTGTGGGGCTCAAATCTTCCATCATTTCATTCAGAGCTGCTTTGAGAGGTAAGATTCATGTCCACCTTCGTTTCTTTAGTAGATTTCATGAATCTAGGGTTTCTTCATGCTTTATTAAGCTTGAATCTAGAGTATGAGAGGTCTCGACGAGTCGAGTCGGGGTTGCCCCGCAATTCATACCAGGTGTAACTCGTCGAGCAAGGGGTTGGCTCGACGTGTCAAGCGAGGCTAGGAGGAGGATTCCGTGGACACGTGTGGACTCGCCGAGTCGCCCTTGTGCACTCAACGAGTCGGGTCAAAGTTTGACCGTTGACTTTCGTTGACTTTAGGGTTTTGGTCAAGACTGATTTAAGAGAGTTCAGGGAAGGGTAGAATGGTCTTCTACCAAATCTTTGGATCTGAGAAAATGAGAGAGTGTTGATCGGGGATGTTATTTAAATAATAGGAGGAGGCCAGGTCGGGACGTTGAGCACGAGAGTTCATCCGACTTCGTTTGAGGTGAGTCTTCTCATTATACTTTACGTAGAGTGGTAACAGAGTTATGTGATAGAGTTATTATATACTATCTATGCGATGTGTGGCACTGCATTATTTTTATGTGATTTATGCTGTGTGTATATAAGAGTTAGGACCGGAAGGTCCACAGAGCTAGGACCAGTGGCTCCACAGAGTTAGGTTTAGAGTTATGTGTCAGTGTATTTGTATGCTATTTATTTGATGAGATTTATGGTGATATGTGATATGCATGATTCAGAGTTATCAGAGTTAGGACCTTTGGGTCCATGGAGTTAGGGCCAGAGGGTCCACAGAGAGTTGGGACTGGAGGGTCCCACTGAGACACTGACCAGAGGGTCAACAGAGTTATAGTCTTGAGTGGCTAATATGTGTTAGAGCGGTATTTTGGGGAACTCGCTAAGCTTCATGCTTACAATATTTTGCGTTATGTGTTTTCGGTTTTCTCAGGATCACGGGACGGCACCGGCTCGATTGTACACACCAGAGGAAGCGTTTGTTTTTAGGATCTTGGTTTATTAATCGATTGAACAAAGGAGTCATTATTGTAATTTAAACAAAAATGGGATTTTATGAAAAGTGTTAAAGAGATAAGCGATTTTAAATGAAAATTTTGTTTTGAAAATTTTGGTGTTACAAGTTGGTATCAGAGCCTTGGTTTGAGGGATTCTGATGCACCTTCGGGTAAATATGGACTCAAACTGAGGGAGTAAGAAAAAATTTTTAAAGAAATGATTTTCTAAAAGGGAATAAGAGTTCAAAGAGAAAGCGAGAAAGAGCAGTGTATACAATCAGCCAGAGCCCGAACGGTGATTTCCCAAAATACCCTTACTTTTGCGTTATGAGATATTTATGAAACATTTTATAAGATATTATGCATGCTAGAGATAGGCTAGGTATTTCGTATCTTAGACTAGAGTGGCTTGATTTGTAATGCCCTAGCCTAGGAGTTGTTGTTATATGTGATGTGCTTTTGAGTAGGAGTGAGAGTATTCAATTGGAATCCTTTTAGCGGATTTGAGTAGAGGAGTAGTCTAGGAGACACGCCTAGATGAGAGTTGTGGTGCTTATCGAAAGAATAGTTAGAACCCACGAGGGGTAGAGTTCGCTGGTACTTTTGAGAATGAGCAGAGTAAGCGGAGTTATCACCCAGAGTGAGTTCTATGTATTCTTCGATGCCCGAATGCTGCTTGCTTCGTGCTTTGTGGAACTCTCGATGATGGGAGTCAACTACCAAGTGAATATGACGATATTCAGGAGGTAGATGGCTGGCATCATTAGGAGCTCTTCAGCAGCTGATTGCGGAGAAGTGGGAGGACCAAGGAAGAGCCTAGGGAGTGACCTTAGCCAGATGAGTACGCTAGCGGAGTAGAGCATTTTGCTGAGGAGCGAGCACACGTGGCAGAATTAGTAAACGAGAAGGTTGAGCAGCTACTTAGGAGCTTTGGAATGGTCCGTGTGGAAAGTATGGGTAGATGTGGCAGGTAGTATGGGCCCGTACTACCGAAAGCAGAGGACCCATACTCAATTTAGGGAGTATTTTGAAGGTTCTAAGTAGCAGATTGAGGAGTGATGTTATGGTTCGAGTACCATACATCGGAGCAGATTGAGGAGTGATGTTATGGTTCAAGTACCATACATCGGAGCAGATTGAGAAGTGATTTTATGGTTCGAGTACCATACATCGGAGCAAATTGGGGAGTGATGTTATGGTTCGAGTACCATACATCGGAGCAGATTGAGGAGTGATGTTATGGTTCGAGTACCATAAATCGGAGCAGATTGAGGAGTGATGTTATGGTTCGAGTACCATACATCGGAGCAAATTGGGGAGTGATGTTATGGTTCGTGTACCATGCATTGTAGCAGATTTAGAAGAGATGTCAGGGGCTGAGTACCATGGTTCTTAGCAAATGATGCTTGTGATTCTTCGGTTATCCGATCAGGATTGATTGGTGGAGTTTGGACGGGATGGGGTTTTAGGCCTGAGGGCCATGATTAAGTCCGAAGAGGCATCCCTTGAGAGGGAGGTCGGGAGCATTTCAGAGTACCTTGGTAAGAGGTCAGATGTAGTCGCAAGACTCAGGGATTAGTAGAGAAGGCATTTATGAGGGATTGCGGTCTGAGTGAGCAATCAGCCGAATGAGGAGATGTCACCTTCTGTGACTTGTTGGGTGCTATTTATGTTTCCTGTGGGAAGTAGGAGAGGCATGAGATTTCAGTTTTGGGTTTAGGATTAAACCCTATGGGTTGACATTGATGTTGATTTTTTTTCCACAAGAGTATCAGGAAGCGTGTCTGCCGCGAGGAAATGATCTACCATGAGCAGGTAGTCAGTGGGGACTGAGATGGTCAAGGATCACATTACACCCTAATTGAGTATAGTAGGGTGTGTGGTAGCGGTATCAGTGGGTAATCCAGTAGAGTATATCAAAGTGGTGGCTCTTCTGTCTATGATGGGTATTGAGTATAGTAGTGGAGTCCCTATTCTCGTGATCATTCACGTGTTGAAACGGGGGTTGAGAAGTCAAGGATGAGGAGTATGATGATTTATTGTTTCAGTCTAAGAGTCAGTGATAGTACTGGACAGTTGGGATGTTCAGTATTGGGATGATATGAGACTTCGAATGGATAGAGGTGGTCGTGATGAGAAGTTCCTAAGGATTTCGTCGGAGATTTAGGGTATTTAAGATTTCTTGATCTCTACGTGGGGAGATCATTGGGCGTTGTGTGGCACCTTCCAAGTGTAGGTGCGATGTTTCTAGAGGAAAACGTCTGTGGGGTAGAGTGTTGATGCGTTAATTGGTGATGGTTCGAACCCTAAGTGGGGGAGAACTGGGTATTTTTTGAGGGAACCAGAGATTTGTGCAAGAACGGTTAGGGGTTGGACACAGAAACCTGCGGTTCGAATTCATGAGACCAGGGTCATTGGTGATCAAGGAAAGGTGAAGGGCGAGATAATGCATGTGGTATGTGTCTGAGAAAGGATGGGTGTCTCCACGGCAGGTGGCCAATGGTCAGGAATCTGGTGGTGGTCAGGGTCATTTCAAGTGGAAGGCCCGTAATGATGGTATGGGTAGTTGAGAACTTTTGGGTCGAAGTATGGATTGTATATGCCCCTTTTTGGGGTGGATAGAAGATTATCGAGCAGCCAACTCCCGGGCCGGTATGTGTATCCTTGCTTGGATTTTGAGCAGCAGGGGAAAAGGGTTTCGGAGGATCATCAGTGTGTTCTGAAGCGTTAGCGCTTTCTTTGTATTCCAATTGAGTCTTTGGATACACTAAAGTTGCGCATTAGGTAAATTGAAGAATTATTTATGGGGTTCAGAGGAAATGTATTGTTGTATCTATATGGTGCTGGGGGTAGGAGATCTGTGGTTGAGGCAGGACATTGTGATGTTCTGTAATGGTGTTCCGTGGTACCCGGGTATAATGTCCCGATTTCGGAGTTACTTAGAATCTTGAGTTTGAGACGACTAGTGGCATATCATGTATCTACGGTTCCAGTGGGAGCACTTCAGGTATTGACATCAAGAGGGATTATTTAAGAAAGTGGATCTCATTAGAGGTAGGTATTTTGATATAGCGGTTGTCGCCAGAGTCTGTGATGCATGTTTGGGAAAAGTGTGTGTAGCTATCTATGATAGTCTACGGGGAAGGAGTTAGTGGACGTAGTGTGGCGTTGTAATGAGAATGAGGGTATGGGGTGAAGCTACGGGGAGTCATAGTATTCACTAGTCAGAGGGTGTTGTGATGCTACGGGGAGACGTAGTACTCACAAGTCAGAGAGAGGGAGTCGTGTTACTACGGGGAGCTGTAGTACTCACTAGTCAGTTGGTGTTGTGGTGCTACGGGGAGCCGTAGTACTCACCAGTCTGAGGCTGTCGTGATGTTGCGGGGAGCCATAGTACTCACTAGACGGCAAGAGAGTGTGATGATGGAGTGTACTCCGATCAGTGTTTGATGCAGAAGAGTTTTAGGCTTGAGTAGCCCTAGTACTGAGTTTTTGGAGCCTGGTGGTTGAACCAGGGGCAAGACTGGGGTCTTCGTCTCTGTCAGGGCTAAGTCGATTTTTGGTTGGGTTGTAGTTTTTGTTTGAGAATTTTGTGACTTGTGTGTCACAAGGCCGAGAATTTTGTGACTTGTGTGTCACAGGGTCGGGAAGAGTTATACGTGAGGGAGGTGGTATCGCAGCACAAAGTACCAATCTCGATGGTTTCAGATCGATATGTACACTTCACTTCCAGATTCTGAAAGAAATTCCATGAGGATTTGGGCACGAGGTTGCATTTTAATACCGCCTACCACCCACCGACTGACGGTCAGAGTGAGCGGACGATTCAGACGCTCAAGGACATGCTTCAGGAATATGTATTGCATTTCGGAGAGTGTTGGGACACCTACTTACCCTTGGTTGAGTTTTCCTATAACAACAGACGTCATTCGAGCATTAGTATGCCACCCTTTGAGCTGTTGTATGGGAGGAGGTGTCGGACTCCCATTTGCTGGGGAGAGGTAGGGCAACATGTGATGTGTAGTACGGAGATGGTGCTTCAGATGACCAAGCAGTTTCAGCAGGTCAGACAGAGGTTGCTGACGGCTAAGAGCCGTCAGAAGAGTTATGTGGATAGACGGCGGTCAGACCTCGTGTGGTGTTAAAAGGGATATGGAATTTGGAGATGAGGCTTATGAATGGGATGTTTGAGGACACTTCTGAGCGAGCATGGATATGCTTTTGTGTCTAAGTACAGAGTGTTGGGGATTCTTTGTTCGGAGGGTTTCTGATAGCAGTCTAGTAGATGTGCCCCGGTGGAGTGTGGACCCTTTTATTCGTGGGGCGTGATTCATATGATTTAGCATGATCGGCTTGGAGAAGAGATAGCCGGTTTTTGGACGTGGTCTTATGGGATCAGAGAGCCAGTGAGGAAGTTGGGTTGATATTCGAGGAGCAAAAATCATGGTAATCGCTCCAGTAGGTGGTCTGTGTTGCGTTATGAGCATTCTAACACTCCTAAGTGTACATGCAACCCTAAATACCTTGGATCTATGTTTTCTCTATTATACATGCAAATATGAACATCCAAGGTATTACCCTAATCTAGCATACAAAACAATGAATGTAACAAGATAGAATACATACATCTTTGATGTAGAAAGTCTTCATGAAGCTTGAGGGCCTAGTGCCCCAAGTGTGACACCTCAAATGGTTCACACAACACCAAATACACTTAGAATAACTTGAGAGAATTCTACACTTCATGAAAATCGGCTAGCCCTTCTATTACACACACTAGTGGCCGATTTTGGTCAAGAATAAGATGCATATATAGTTGGGGTTACACCATGTAAACCCTATTTGACATGGCCTTTCATTTCCTTGATCCATGGGTACAAATACACCATGGAGCATCCATGGAGCATCATATGGGTTTTAGCCCAACTAGATAATCCATGGAGCATTAGCCCACTATATAAGTATGGATGATTTGCACAATCAACCCATGTATTTAATTAGTCTTCTTTTGATCACTTAATTAATCCTAGATTAATTCTTGATCAATACTAATTAAATAATCTTATTATTCTTATTAGGAATATACTAGAACTTATAATATATTAATAACCATAAGTGTCTTATTTCTCTCATTATAGTCTATCCAAGTGCATGATGCCATGCAACCCAAATGGACCATGCCGGGTCGGGTCAAGTCTTACCAATTATAGTTATGGACTTAGACATTAATCCAACAGTCTCCCACTTGGATAAGTCTAAAACTATTATTACGTATGACTTTAGGAACCAACTGGCAATCGTAGCTCTCAAAAGCTTCTGTCGAACTCTGACCTTGTCGATGAACTCTGACCTGTGTCAATGACTTGTCCATTAGATAAGGGATCATATATTCCTCCATTCTAGATATCATATGGACTGAGACATGGATTATAATCATTCTCTTTGTCCATTTGTTGTTTCCCGATTTCCGATTTATGACGACTGACTAATTGAACAAATCAAAACAGTCCTGGCCTAGCCGAGCACTTCCATTTGTCATCATCAAATCATCGAGGGGCCCACAGATATCGCTTTTATCCCGAAGGTAAAAGGAATGGATAAACTTCGACTCATATGGCTTGTTCTACTACTTGTTGAATCATACACAAAGGCACGTTTTATAACATCGAGTTACCAATGCGTTTTCGTGCAATCAATGTACAATCAACTCATAGTAACAACTCATATCTCTAGGTTTGAAGAATATAAGATATTATCGTCTCATGATCACTCGTGATAAAATCCATGAAGTGATTCCAATGAGCGCGGGTTGAATCCAATACTCAGAACTTATGAGCACTCATGAGTGTTGTAGCCCTTTGTCCAACACCTTAGACCTCTACAAGCCAACCCATGACAGTCTTAACTCATATCTACTTCCAACATATGACCGACTGTGGATGGTTTGAATAACTTAGTCATTCCGGAAGAATAACCTAGTTTATTCGGGAAGTCAAAACATGCAAAGTGAAACACAATAATAATTGAATCCAATATGGTATCAAAACCTATGAACATAAATAAAACACCTTTTATTTATCACCATATGATTACACATTATTCATTGTATACTATTTCAGCTATCAACTTTATTCTTGAATTTAAAAAAATAGTTGTCCCATGCTTCAAGCATGTACACTATGTTTTCTAAACACTAGTCATGTCATACACCAAGTATGCAAGAATTCCAAATTCATGCCATTTACTGAAATCTGTTAGATTCTAAACTTATATGCATTGATCCTATTGTAATGATTATGCACAAAGTCATAAAGACTTGACAACAAACATTACAGAGCATTCCAAAGGAGATCAACTCCTTTAGAAACATCCTTCTTGCATTAAGTTTCCTTAATCTTACACAGATTGAAAATTTTCTAACTTTGAAACATTTCCAGATTCCATTTTGACTATCACTTCTGAACAAGAGTTGCCTCCTTCCTGATTATGTCAATATGGTCCTTCCAGAATTATCACTATACTTCCAACTGTCCTTGAGCAACCAATCTTTGGTAAACCTTAGATTGTCCTCGACAGTTGTTTAATCCATTTAGTCATATCCAGTTCTAAACCTTTTCCCTTCTTAATGCCCCAGGCATCTGGAAAATTTTAGAAAGGATGAATATAGCACATGTAATCGATCCTATATCCGAAGCATATGGGACACGATTCATGATGTCTCACATAAAGACTAAACCAGTCTTTTTTTGTAACATTTCCATTTCAATTTGCCAAGTTCTCATAATTCAGATTATGTAAAGGGATGCCGTAATCATAATCGAATTTAAGAACGCAAATAATGGACCCATATACAGAATTTCCTTATGTTGAGCCATTCCAACATGAAATTCATATATATATCCTTGACTAAATGATTAAAGCCTCATGATCTAAGCTTATAGATTTGAGATGAAGAATAGTTTCCTCTCCCTTAATTATAGCAAAACAACCTTTTTCCGATTGAAACCTTTTGTTTTCTATAATTAACATTACTAACTTGCAATACTTATCATAATAATCATGCTCCCACTAACATGATGATTATTAGCATAACACTTATGCTCCCACTAGCTTTGACATGTACTCAGAAATCAGCTGACTTTCTTACCAAAGTTCAGATTTCTTATACTAGATTGCTTTGATAAAACTTTATCAAAATCATACACCTTCCTTTAGATAGCACACTTGTGTATCTGAACAATTATGAAGAGGGATGCCGTAATCATAATGGTTAGACCTTTTTGCCACTTCTCACAAGTCCAGGTTAGTGTGCCGGTAAACCACACACGCTCCACTAACGAATTTGAGAATGCAAATATCACAATTGCTATCTAGCTAAAATCTACTTAGTGAAAGTGTTTCCTCACCATCATTTTCATGAATCGGAGAGAAACCTTATGACACTTAGATTTGCCGGTGTATGTGTTCTTATCCATGTGAATTGTCATAACCATAGTCACAAGACAAGGATAATGACAAATCCCAACAAATATGGATTGAACTCGATCTTAATTTCTTGCCACCTGGCAGCTCAAGGGCCTGCCATTGCTTCCAAGTTGTTGTGCAACAAATTGAGAACTCTAAGAAATCATATGCAAAGCCAACTTTAACTGGAATGGGCACAGAATATGTCAACACGATAGGTTATAAACCTCAAGTCGTGTGCTAGTGAAGAACTTTAGGTTTTATCCTTGATTAGTTCTTGAGACTTTCAAGAACAAGGGATGCTAACAGCTTCTATGTGACATTTACTTCGAAAAGTTATATGCCAGTTCTAATACCGTAGTTAAACGTTTAGAGCCTGAACAAATAAAGTTTCCAGATCCGGTCAGCAACAGACCATAGATCCGATCATATAATGCATATCATAAATCATTTAGCACATAAAAGCATGTTATGTATTTTCCCTAAATAAGCTAGTGCTTGTATCTATTCAGGTGTATTACCAAAATTTTATTAGACACACTCCTCATAATCATTTCTTAGCATTCTAAGTTTAAGTCTAGAAATAAATCAATATTCCTAGTTCGCTTAAACTAATGCTCTGATACCAACTGTGACATCCCCATTTTCACGGCCAGAAAAGACCGATTATGTTTATGCTTTATAAAAATCAGAGTATCCTTTTTATACAAATGTTGTGGAATTTGTTCCCAGAAAAACATGATAAATACGTTATCAAAGCATTTCTGAAGAAATGTATTTTTTTATTTATTTTAAAACATTGGGATGTCATCGTCAATACAGAAACATAAGCATAAACAGAACTTAAATTCATTATCATTAGTGATTTACATCTCCTTAATCTCTTAGTGTAATGTAACTTCAAATCAACACCTGTGATACAAATTAACTGAGTGGGTCAGGTTGGGAAACCTGGTGAGTACATAGGGTTTTCAATCCACAATATATAATTAACTTGTTTCTTCACATAATACATGTCAAACAATTAACTCGATTACCCATCCCCATTTTATTCATTTGATATTCCCTAAAGTATTACCTTAAGGTTCATTTCCTATATCGTACTTACGTCTCATCTCTTTGCATTTCATTTCTATATATGTTCGTTCCTAAGGACTTTTCCTACGGATCATCGCCTACATCACACAAACAATAATGGTTTGGGGATTACTCCCTCGATACGCACCTAGTAAGGGTTGGAGTATCATCACATGAATACATAGTTACAACATCACTTGAACTCGTAATTCATAGTAAGGGTTAGAGTACCATCACATGAATACGTAGTTACAACATCGCCTGAACTCGTAATTCATAGTAAGGGTTAGAGTATCATCACATGAATACGTAGTTACAACATCGCCTGAACTCATAATTCATCACCTACAGGTTGTGAGCCTGCTGGTGTTTCCACGGGGTTGTCTATAATAGTCCGTGGTCGCCATCTATACTTTGGTAGATGACTACATCTCCAAATTGTCGGACAAGGTTATAGTATCTTTCATCCTACATCACCGATTCAACATCACCTATCCATCACCTATCTCTCATCATTTTATTTCATCACACACCAACTATTTCATCTACCCATGTTTTATCCCAACATATTTGTAGATATAAAATAAATATATATTTAAATCATTTAAAACATGTGTAAAATCATTCATCCGTCTTAGACGGCAAGTATTCAGATAATATGCACACAGAGCATGTAATTTATATAAAATACTTCATATCTATGTGTAAGATGAAAGGGACCATGCACTCACTTGATAAGGTGGTGACCCGGTACTCGGACAGCGCTTCGTTTACTTTAAAATAATTTCCTTCGATGAAACCTACTATTATTACCACTAGATTTTAGTCTACTATTTACCATGATTAATTATTAGTCTTATTATTATTATTATTATTATATGAGCATTTAAACAATACTTTCCAACCACTATGTACAAACAGGGGCCAGACATAAAACACCGAAGGGCAGAACCATTTTGGCATATAACACTTCTGAAATCCAACAACCCTATGCGGCCCTTTAAACCAGATTCTGCGTACCGCGAGTAGGTAAAAAGATATTATAACGACACTTATATAATAATAGCTCAAATATTAATTATAAGTTTATAATAACAATACTAATTTTAAATATAAGCTATATTAAAATAGGGTAAGCATAACTTACTTACAAGGTGTTTTAGCTAGGAGTCCGGCTCTGCAGGGGCAGAACTTCGTTGTTGAATCTTTTTAAGAAAGATTCGTGCAGCGCTTCAGTGCTCACCTTACTATACTAAAACTACAGAAAGAGAAGTCGAATCACGAGGGACCGAAATGTTCGGGGGATAAGAAGAGAAAGACTCTTGAATCAAGAGAATGGTGCAAGAAATATGAGAGCCCAAGCCTCTTATTTATAGTAATTGAATTTACAAAAACTACCCTCCATAATTACTTAATGACCTTATAGTTATATATAAACGACTAAACACCCCTTCATAATGCTATTTTAAATAGATTTAACGATATGTGTACTAAACTAATGTCGTAAGTATTCAACACTAGTCTTATAATAACCGCATCGGCGATACCTTTCTGATGATATATACATGTGTATATATATGAGTACGTATATATGATTTATACTTTATTTTAATACATAAATATGCTATTATAGTTTGTAACTCATTCATACGAACTCCATTTTTGACGTTCTTTATATCCACGCATTGGTATTTATGAGTACTACAACTTTCATTCAGACGTCGTCAGCTAATTGTCATTCTACCTCAGATTTACAAAACTGTATCGAATTTATCGCGCTCGAAGAGTAGGGACCAAGTTTCGTCCATATATTTAACATACGAGCTCTACTCTCGACATTCCTCATATCCGCACGTAGGTAAAAATAAGATCTCAAGCTTTCATTTAGACTCCGTCGGCTAATTATCGACCGATCTTAAATTTAACAATAGGAGGAGATTATACTGTTAAATGCCCGCGTAAAATCATAACTTCTATATACGGACTCCGTTTTCGTCTGTATTTTTACCATTGAGTTCCTATTAATGAGATCTTTAACTCTCATTTAGGTTGTGTAGGCCAAAAACGCTCGAACTAAAATTCGAGTTTCAGGTCGTGCAATGCTATGCCAAATGTTAGAAAATTCATCACTTCCTCATACAAAGTTAGATTTGGGCGTTCTTTTTATTGACACTCTCAGTTTAACTTATTCTACAAATTTTGTTTAGATTACTAAGGCTAAAAGTCCTCTATCGTAAATTCACTATTTACGTCTCCCGGTGCCGTGCTGGTTTTGCCGAAAAACTTCGACGGGTCATAACTTCTTCGTTATAACTCGGATTTCGGCATTCTTTATATGTACTGAATCCTTGTAACATATACTAAAACTTGGTTAGGATTAATCCTTCTAAATAAATTTCCATCAAAAACTCATTTTTGATGCTTATTGTCTCTAAATTGACTAGCCCGGATCTGCGGACGTTATAGAGTCTTTCGTGAGAAAGAGCTCATAGGCCAAGGAGACAGTGGGAGGAAAATTGACCTTGAAGAACTTCAAGAGTCAAGCGGTGAAGGAATCTCAAACACTAGCGATCAACCTGAGGAGGAAACTCTTGTTGAGCCGATTGACAAGTCTGTACCTCTAAGGCGTTCTGGTAGAGTTAGTATTCCACCTGAGTTCTATGGTTTCCATATTACTATAGAAGGTGATAAATTTATCAGTGATAGCACACTAGTAAATTTGGATGAACCTAACAACTACAAGGAAGCCATGGCAATCCCCGAGTCAGCTAAATGGAAAGAGGCTATGGACTGCGAGATTCAGTTCATGTATGACAATCAAGTTTGGAACTTGGTTGACAATGTACCAGGTCGTAAGACAGTTGGGTGCAAATGGATCTTCAAGAATAAGACCGACATGGATGGGAAAGTACACACTTATGAGGCATGACTGGTTGCGAAGGGCTTTACTCAAACTCTAAGAGTTAACTATGATGAGACCTTCTCACCAGTAGAGAAGATTAAGTCCATTAGGGTTATGCTAGCCATTGCGGCATTTCATGATTATGAAATATGGCAAATGGATGTCAAAACCACTTTCCTTAATGGAAAGTTGGCTAAGGATGTTTACATGAGTCATCCAGAGGGTTTTTTCAATGCAAAGTACCCTAATAGAGTGTGTAAGCTTGAGAAATCCATTTATGGATTGAAAAAAGCATCTCGTAGATTGAATCTTTGTTTCGGTGAGAAAGTCAAAGACTTTGGCTTTTCGAGGAGCGAGGATGAGTCATGTGTATATGTCAAAGCCAGTGGGAGCATAGTTAGCTTTTTAGTATTGTATATGGATGACATACTACTCATAGAAAATGACATCCCAACCTTACACGAGGTTAAGTCCTGGATTGGGAAGTGTTTCGCTATGAAGGACCTCGGAGAAGCTGCCTATATTCTTGGGATAAGGATATTGAGAGACAAGAGTAAGAGACTAACTGGACTTAGTCAAAGTACCTACTTGGATAAGGTGTTGAAAAGATTCAGCATACAGGATTCTAAAAGAGGTGACCTACCGATGTAGAGCAATGCCAAACCGAGTAAAGCTCAGAGTCCGAGTACAGAGGCTGAGATAGCTGAGTTGAATCGAATACCATATGCTTCCGCTGTTGGCTCAATCATGTATGTTATGACTTGTACTCACCCTGATGTGGCCTTTGCTTTGAGCATGATCAGCAGATATCAAGGGAATACAAGCAAGGCTCACTGGACTGCGGTAAAGAACATTCTCAAGTACCTGCGGAGGACTAAGGACTGGGTACTCACCCTCGGTAGGAGTGATGACTTGAGACTGGTGGGGTATAGTGATGCCAGCTTTCAGACCGACAGGGATAATTTTTGTTCTCAGTCTGGATGGGTCTTTACCATGAATGGAGAAGCAATAACTTGGAAAAGTTCCAAGCAGGAGACAGGAGTCAATTCAACTTGCAAATCAGAGTACATAGCAGCAAGCGAGACGACGAAGGAGGCAATATGGCTAAAGAACTTCATTGGAGATCTTGGAATTGTACCAGCTATAAAGGAGCTAATGGAGATTCTCTGTGACAGCGAGAGTGCAGTTGCCTTAGCCAAGGAACCAAGGGATCATGGCAGATCCAGGCACATCGACAGAAAATATCATTTCATAAGACATCGGATAGAAGAAGGAGTCCTCGCGGCAAACAGGGTATCATCAGATGAGAACCCAACAGATCCCCTCACGAAGGGACTGAGTAAGGTTAAGCATTTACAACATGCGAGGCGCATTGGGCTGAAGGATGATATTAGTTTTAATGATTAGATAGCTTACGAAAATTGGAATAGTTGAAATGTAATTGACATTTGATGCTTAAATAAATGTTGTTTTTTATTTACTAGTATGGTACTGTCTTGTGTCAATCATTTACTATTGTTTCACTTTGCATGTTTTGACTTCCAGAATAATTATATTATTCAAACTATCCACAGTCGATCATACGTTGGAAGTAGGTATTGAATCAAGACTGTCATGAATTTAGCTTGTAGATTTGTCTGAATTGTGTTAGACATAGCAAAGTTTGCTACAACATTCATGAGTGCTCATAAGGTCTGAGTATTGGATTCAACCCGCACTCACTTGTATCACTTCATGGAACTTATCTAGAGTGATCATGACACAATAATATCATATAAGTCTTCAAACAAAGAGATATGAGTTGTTGACTATGATTTGGTTGTGTATTGATAGTACGAAACCGCTTCAGTAACTTGATACTATAAAACGTGTTGTTATGTACAATTTGATGAGTAGTTAGTACAAGCATATGAGTCGAAATTTATATGTTCCTTTTAGTCCTTGGAGGATTAAAAGTGGTATCTTGGGCCCCTCGATGATTTCGTTTGACTTATGTGTCGGGCCCGGTTAGAACTAAATTGATGTGTTCAATTAAGTTCTAGGTCAAACAAATCAGAGATCGAGAAACAAACTGCTAGACAATAACTATGATGTTGCTCCATGTATTTATCTGACTGGTATCTTGAGAACAGAGGATTATATGATCACTTATCTAAAATGGAGAGTCTTGGTTCGACAGAGGCTTTTAAGAGCTACGATTGCTAGTCGGTGTTTTATGTTGTACTTGCAGTTATAGTTATTAGACTTATGCAAGTGAGACACTATTGTATTTAGTGTCTAAGCCCATAACTATAAGTGGTATGTACTTGACCCGAAAGTAGCACGGTCCATTTGGGTTGCATGACACTGGAACAATTTGTAAGGATGGACTTATGAGGAGAGGATATTTATGATTTGTTAATATATTATAAGTTCTAATATATTAATAAGAAATCATATTATTTAATTAGTATTGATCAAGAATTAATTTGGAATTAATTTTGTGATCAAAAGAGACTAATTAAATATAAGGGGTTGATTTGGTAAATCATTCATTCTTGTAAAGTGGGTTTATGATCCATAGTTCTTTATGTTAGGCTAAACCCATGTGGTGACCCATGGATAATCCATGGAGGTTTTAGCCCATGGAGCATGAGGGATATGGAAGTCCATTACGGTTTACATGGTGTAACCCTAGTTTGCCACACTATATAAGAGACCCAAGGCTACCAAAATTGGCACCTAAGTGAACTTAGAAGAGTGCTAGCCGATTTTGTGAAGCAAGGAATTCTCTCTTAAGTCTTCCAGTTTTGGTGGTTTTGTGTGAAGCATTTGAGGCATCACACTTGGGGTGCTAGACTCTTAAAGGCTTAAGGTTTCAAGCTACAACAAAAGGTATGCCATTCAACTAGATTTTTGTAGTGTATATACTCCATAGTATGCTAGTTAGGATGATGCCTTGGAAAATTGAAAGTTTTCATGTATAATAAAGAAAACATAGATCCAAGGTATCTAGGGTTGCATGTACACCTTAGGAGTGTTAGAATGCTCATAACCCTTCAGTAATCTAAGACGAAATGAACTCCCTTGTATGATCATCTAAATGCCCGACTCCAGAACCTGAGCCTGAGCCCGAGCCGGCACCAGAACCACGACCAGAACCCCCTCGAGTGACCACCATACTGAAAATAGAACAAATAAACCATCATGATAAGAATCATAATATACATATATTGGGGAATCACAAGCCCTACAAGATTCCTGGTTTCATCGCAGCTCTCCTTGACTCGAGTACGGATCCTCTGTTTCCAGTAATACGGACCCATACTACCTTCCACATCTACCCGTACTTTCCTTAAAGTTTTCCTTGAATCTACCAAGTTACTTCTTATCCATACAATTATCCCTCATTAAGATAAGGCTCCCAACACTAGATCTCATCCTAGGTTTCCCTAGAGCAAACTCCACACCACTCTCCGCCATCATCTCCTGAAGGAACTCCTGCAAACTTCCCTCTAACTAGATCACTAATGCAATTACATATCACTAAAACTAGATAATTCTTCGAATGAGAAGTCTCACACTACAACGGTTAGACTCAAATAAGAGCTACACAATAGAGTTAAAACCTAACCTTCTAAAATTATTTAGTTCCCATAATATGTAACTTAGCATATTTGCTTACTAGTTAGCTGAAGCTAGTGAGAACTCTTAAAAAGCACAAAGCACGCAGCATTCAAGCATCAAGTAATCAGAACCAAGCATCACCTAATCAAGCCATACTATCACTGACTGATTAGTATTAGCATGCAAGTCTACAGACTCATTCAATAGGCATACAAAGGCATCTTTCCTACTATATATTGAGCAGATCCTTAACCCTAACTAACATGCGATTCACAGATTCACAGATTCATAGATCAAATCACATCGGATAACATGTATGGGTACTTTGGGAAAACTTACTTGAGCTCGGTCGATTACATGCACCACACCCTTTATTGTATTAGAAAACATGTTTTGTTTTTCTCATTAAAACATCTCTCTTCAAAAACTTAAACAAATCCTCGGTTTGAGTTTAGACATACCCGAGAGTATGTCTGAATCCCTTAAACAAAGGCTATGATACCAACTTCTAACATCCCAAAATTAAGACCCAGAAATTTCATTTTTAAATTAATCAATCACATATCCCGAAAACATCATAATCACAAAAATCCAAATAAAACAAATGTATCAATCGACATATCATATCATAGTAAATCACAAAATGCGGAACGAGGTGGTGTGTGCTCTGCAATCATCCCAGACTCATCCCTTTGGAACCAGAAATACCTGAAACATAAACTGAAAACCCTAAGCATAAAGCTTAGTGAGTTCCCCAACATACCATATACTATACATAAAAAACACATAACGGACCCCGCCAAATGAGTATATCCGGCCCCGCCCACTAAATATAATGGGACCCGCCCAAACTCGCATATCGGTCCCCGCCTATTGAGTATAATGGGCCCCACCGAAACTCACATAATGAGCCATGCCCAACATACAAATCATATAAGCACATGCACATACAAGATTCACACATGCATCTAGTATCCTAGCACCACTGATCATGGGCCAGCATTGGTGCCTTAAACACGCTAAACATGGTGAGGAAACTCACCTCGCACTGCTGAATCTCACAGAAAGAATCTTCGACTGTTGGCCCTCTAAAATCGTCGCGTTATCACAAAATAAGATCCAATTAATAATTGGATCCCGACTCACACTAAGAGTCCAAACTAGGGTAAAAGACTTTTTACCCTTCCCTATATTTGGCCCAAGGCCTAAATTCTAAAATAATCACCTAAGGCCCAACTATGGCCCAATATTCCAAATTGGGCCGAAGCTCCTTCATGGGCCTTAAACCAAGGTCCAAAATATTCTTATCCCAAAACAATATTTTGGTGGCCCAAAATAAAGCCCTAGACTTCTAAGGTCCAAAATGGGCCTAATATCGAAAAACCCAACTTTTGAACACACTGCTGAGTACGCAAGGCGTGCTCAGCTTGTACGTTAAGCATACATGCTTTAGGTCTTGTATGTGCGGCGTACCAGCTTGTACGCCCAGCATACTCCCCCTGGATAGCCAACATTCTCATTCAGCTCTTAAACGGTTATTACTTTACTCCAACACTTAGATCTAACTTCCTTAAGGTGGTTTATCACGTAAAGTTGTCAACTTCATGTGCATATATGGCTTAATGGGGCTATAAAGCTCAAAAGATATTAACAAATTACTTAAGACATGCAGGAGACCAAAACCAACATAAAGTTTGCACCTTTAAGCTTGAGGAATCCTTATTATGTCCAGGTCTAAAACACTAGAATCCAAAAACAACCTAAGCTCATAAGATCCAACCAAAAGGGACCAAAATGGCCATAAGCCAGTCCAAAACAAGATCTACACAAGGAGTTGTCAAGATAAGATCTTTATACCTCAAATTTCTTGCAAAGGAAAAGATGATTTTGGATCTCTAAGCTTCATACCAAGCAATGAACCTTCAATCTTCTTCTATCTGTTCAAAATGAGTAATAAAACACCAACCTTTCTTCTCAAAAGGTCAAGACAAAATGATGGCTAAGGAT